>NW_027507903.1:480498370-481063370 GCF_037356315.1 Lithobates pipiens | reverse complement strand
TAGCCCTCCGTCCGAATCAGATGGGACCCGAAATGGTATTTCAGAGAATAGCTGGCATTCGCTCACTGATCATTTCAATGTGCCTTAATGTGCTTGAGGGTATTCAGATGCGTTAATTGGGAATATCTAAATAGCTCCCCTGTAGGGAGTTGTTGCTTCTCATGTAATGCACCCTTCAATAAGAGAGTGAAGTTGTGACAACAAAACAAAAAAAAAAAAAAAAAAAGACACACACCATTTCTCAAACTTGCCATGTCTCTTGCCAAGTACCTTGGACTGACTACTTTCCAAAAAGGGGTCATTTGGGGGGTATTTGTATGGTCCTGACACTTCAGGGCCTCCGTATCAGTACATCAGGATTGATCAGGTACCAGAAATAAAGGCTACATCTGCAGTTCAGATTCTTGTCTCAAATTATGCGGTAATTATAAGTCATTCACGAAAGACAGTAAAACTGATCCACAAGATCAGAGCACTTAGCAAAGTTCACCTGGTCCATGTGTCTTGTGCAAAGTAGGTCAATCCCATTTAAATTACTGTTGCTTATTGTCTCTTTTGCAATACTCTCTGTAAATATTTTCTTGAAACCATTATTTAAAAATGACGAAGCTAAGTCTCACAATGCTCTAATTGAGAATATTTCACCTCTGTTGGAGCTACTATAGTTAAAATGCTTACATTCCGGTCTGGGAATGACAGTTAGGCTGCATTCACACTACAGTGTTTTGAATCACGGGCAGATTTGCTGCGATTTGACTGAGCCAAGGTGTAAATGACAAAAACACAGAACTTGCATTCGATATGCCATTCATTTGAATGACACCTCAAGTCGTGGTGCTGGTCTGCCGGAATTGTTGCACGATAAAACGTGCCGCATTCGTGACAACCTACATCGTTGGACGCATGTCGCCAAAAAATAGTACAGGAACTACTTTTGGACAATATGGTTGCAGCACAATTTATTGTGCGACAATTGCGGCAGACTCCCACTGCAAATTGAGGAGTCATCCAAATAAATGGCATCTTGAATGAGAGTCCTGCATTTTGTCATTCACACCCTGGCACTGTCAAATCTCGGGCAGATCTGCAGCAAACCTGCCCGATTCAAAACGCTGTAGTGTCAAAGACATTTACTTAAATGTCAGAGTTGCTAAAGCAAATGCTCCTCCCCCTCCACTGCCATATTTGCCACCATTAAGGGGGAAGCGTGGAACCTGGTTTTGACAGATACCCACTCTCCCACTTTTGGCCGACTTCCCCGCGGCAAACTCATCCGGAAGTTTGGTCCCACTCCTTCCCCTGCTGAAGGGCCATTCACAAATGTAGCTCTCTTCACGCATGTGCAGTGGGGAACCAGCTGTGAAGTCACAAGGCTTCACTGCTGGTTTCCCTTATCCAACATGGCGGCTGCAGCACCAGAGTCAACTGAAAAATTGGCTAGGGTGAAGAAACCACTGGATTCATGGACAGGTAAGTATTTGTAGCCGATGACTTAATTTTTTTTGAAGGAGCCTGGAGCTCGGCTTTAATGAAACCCAGTGATAAGCACACTCTCCATATACTGGTGCTTAGATTGTTAGCCCACAAGCTGCAGTGAGTACGTGTTGGACTAGTTTTTAATGGGGCACTGGGATTTTCAGTGGCAACAGACCTAATAAGAAAAATTTCAGGGCGATAGGGATAGATAATCCGAGGAGGCGGGCCAACAATTGTTGCACTGATGTCCAGAAAGGAGCGATCAAAGGACAACTCCAATATACACGAAGGAGTTGACATCGCCAACAGCTATCTGAGCTAGTGGGATAAATGGCGTGCAAGACATCCGGGGTCAAATACCAGAAATACAGGATTTTATAGATATTTTCTTTGTAGAGTGTACAAAGCAAGCTTTTCGCTGCTTGAGACTAGATCCTCCGCCACTGTTCCACAGGGATCTCCTCGCCCAAGGCCCTTTCTCACTTGACCATATACGCATGCTTACCCTTAGTATCCAAAGGATATGCATACAGAATTTTATATATGTCAGATGTTAAACCTTTCTGAGCAGAACCTGCTAAAACCAAGGTTTCGAACGGGGTCGGGGGGGGGGGGTACTCGGGGGAGAATTGTAAATTTGGTTTTATGGGTAGGGCATAGTGGCAAATCTGTAGATACCCGTAGAACTCTTGTCTTGCCAGATCAAACTTGGTCTGGAGCTCGGCAAAGCATAGTAGTTTGCGGGACCTGAGATCTACCAAGTTCCTGAAATGGAAAAGGTTCCATGAGGCCCAGGGCGTGGACATACGATGAGTGAGGCTGGCACCTTGGGGTTAAAGACAAATGAGGTCAGGAGCAAACTGTTCGAGGTCAGTTTATGCCATACTCTCCTGAGTAGGGTCATAGGGCCCAGCACGCGTTCGGGTTCTGTCTCTGTGTTTGCATTCCATAAGTTGTTCAGATGCACTGGGGCTAGCCAAATTTTTTCGATTTCTGTCCACTTATTATAGGAGCGTTGAGTGAACCAGGAGGCTATTGCTTTGAGCTGGGCCGCCTGGTAGTACTTAATAATGTTAGGGAATGTTAAGCCCCCATCCGAGCGTGCCACCATTAATACTGAGCGTGGTATCCTATGCCTTTTATAATTCCATGTGTATTGGAGTAAATCACATGACATGTTGCCAATTTGAATACATTGTAAAAGGATTTTCCAGCTCGTTCTGGTTAGTTCAGCTTATTTTGCCAACTTTTTGGTGCCATGTATTAACTTTTTAGAGATGTGTTGCTGCCATCAATTTCAAAATTACTTCATTTTTTTTCTTAAAATGGTACATTTTCTCAGTTTAACCACTTCCCGACCAGCGCACGACGATGTACATCGACAGAATGGCACGGGCATGCATATTGGCGTACAGGCACGTCCAATATTCAACGCCGCCCTGCCATCGGGAGCACGCCGCCGGCGGCTCGCTTCCGCGCTGGTCGGGACCCCCGTGAGTCCGGTCGCGGGACCTGCGGACTCGATCGCCGCGGGCACCCCTGCGATCGTCTCACGGAGCGGCCGAATGGAGGAAATGCTGTGTAAACAACATTTCTGCATTCTGCCTAGCAACTAGTGACGCTGATCTCTGCTCCATGTGATTGGAGCAGAGATCAGTGTTCACTAAATGAAAGCCCAACCCCCCCACAGTTAGTAACACACCCCTAGGAACACTTAACCCCTACACTGCCACCCACTGGTTAACCCTTTCACTGCCAGTGTCATTTACACAGGAATCACTGCATTTATATAGCAGTGATTAATGTATAAATGACAATGGTCCCAAAAATGTGTCAAAAATGTCCGATGGGTCCCCCACAATGTCGCAGTCACAATAAAAAAAAAAAAAAAAAAAAAAAAAAAAAATCGCTGATCGCCGCCATTACTAGTAAAAAAAAATAAAAAATTATTAATAAAAATGCTATAAAACTATCCCTATTTTGTAAACACTATAACTTTTGCGCAAACCAATCAATAATCGCTTATTGCGATTTTTTTTTACCAAAAATATGTAGAAGAATACGTATCGGCCTAAACTGAGGGAAAAAAATGTTTTTTATATATTTTTGGGGGATATTTATTATAACAAAAAGTAAAAAAATAATGCTTTTTTTTCAAAATTGTCGCTCTATTTTTGGTTATAGCGCAAAAAATAAAAACCGCAGGGGTGATCAAATGCCACCAAAAGAAAGCTATTTGTGGGAAAAAAAGGACGTAAATATTGTTTGGGAGCCACGTTGCACGACCGCGCAATTGTCAGTTAAAGCGACGCAGTGCCGAATCGCAAAAAGGGGTCTGGTCTTTGACC
Organism: Lithobates pipiens; assembly: GCF_037356315.1. Classification (NCBI taxonomy): domain Eukaryota; kingdom Metazoa; phylum Chordata; class Amphibia; order Anura; family Ranidae; genus Lithobates; species Lithobates pipiens. The sequence continues at coordinate 481,059,546 of NW_027507903.1, read as the reverse complement.
AGCAAATTGGTCCGGTCTGTAAGTGGTTAAACATTACGATTTCTATTTTTTTTTTATTGTGAAAAAAACATGGATTTATGAGATTTGTAAATCATTGCATTCTGTTTTTATGTAGATTTTACACAGTGGGCCAACTTTTTGGGGAATTGGGGTTGTAGCTCAAGCTTCAGCATCTGCTGACTGAAATGTTGCATGCAACATTCACACCGCAACTGCCGACTGAACTGCATTGTTTCCCGCTTTAGGAACACCATAAGGATGAACGCAGGACAAAGAAAGCCATTTTAAACCTAGCATTCCTTTGAACAAGTGCTGGAAATGCCATGTTGGCAGAAAGGCCTCCACAGTGGTACAACTGGTTATTAGAAAACTGGCAAAAGAATCACAATATGATCCTTGCAGTGTGACATCAAAATTTCAGTGAAAGTTTTAAAGTAAAGGTTGTGCTCGAGTTATATTTAACACTCTGCTTCACTCAAAATGTAGAGAAAAAAATAAAAATAAACAAACTGTCTAAGGATTTATAATTACCAGCCTGAATCTACCTGTAGTTGTAGTAAAAAATCTTCCACATTGTCATGTTACAACCAAAAACAAATGTATTTTATTGGGAATTTAGCCAGTGCCACCAGGATATTGGGGGGGGGGGGGGGGGGGGTGGGAGAGATTGGGAAATACGAGACTCAGGCCAATCCCCATTCAGAATCATTAGCCCTGAGTCCCAGGGGCATATCATAGAGGGTGGGCAGCCAGTCATCTCGCCCAAGTTTGCGACATTTAGAGGGTGTAAAGTTATTCCTCCGCCATCCCGAGGGTCTGTGCTGCAGCTTTTTGCCTCCCCCAGATCCCTACACCTCAGATGAGGCATTCGGGAATTCCTCTGTGGCACCCTATTCAAGCTCCCGCTGCCCCAGGACTACTTTGGTCCAGCCTGTCCCTCTGGACAGATCATGACCATGGGAGAGGTTAAGTGGCTGCTAGCTTACCTCCCAGCAGTGGGGATACCAAGGAGTGACTGGATGGCGGGGACTGCTGCAATACTGCGCGACCGGTGCTGGGGAGAGCTAGATGAGCCACTTTTTGGCGACATTGTATGGGGAAGTGGGAAAGGTGGGTGGTTCACCAAGTCTCACAACCCCCCTGCACCGTAAAGGAGCACTCTGATATAAAGGGGAGAGTGCAGTCCCCTTTATATTAAATTCCTCCCTTCAGTTACGTTCCCCCCCCCCCCCATCACAGTCCTGCCTTCAGTCAAGTGGCCGCTGATGTCAGCCTATTAGCAAGGCAGGGTGGTGGGACAGCTGCAGATCATGACACAGAGCGAGAGACTCTTAACAAGCGGGGGTAATCGCCCACTTGTTAATATAAGTTTGGTAGCTCTTGCTCTGTCATGATCCGCAACTATCCCGTCACCTGCCTTGCTAATAGGCTGACTTCATCAGCCCCACGGGAGATATGACAGAATACACACAGGCTGCTCACTATACCGTGGCCCTTGACAGGGCTCACCTCCTGCTCTGATGGCAGCCCGCTCGACAACAGGCCACGGACCGGTATCGGGTTGTGGCCCCAAGGTTGACAACCCCTGTATTGGGCTCAGAGGGATGATCAGTCCCATCCTCTGTACAAAGCCACTGGCAGGTTTAATTCGGTGTTGGCACTTTGAAGTAAATAAGTTGGTTTTGTGTCACTGTTTGGGCACTCAGGCTCAAAAAAGGTTTGCCATCACTGCGATAGACGAAACACAAAAAGTGGCACATAAATGTGAAGTGGAAGGAAGATGTTAAATGGTTTTCAAAATGGTTTACAAATATTTGAAAAGTGTGGCATGCATTTCTTTTCAGCCCCCCCCCCCCCCCCAAGTCAATACTTTGTAGAACCACCTTTGGGTGCAATTACATCTGCAAGTCTTTTGGGGTATGTCTCTACCAGCTTTGTAAATCTAGCGAGACATTTTTGCCCATTCTTCTTTGCAAAAAAAGCTCAAACTGTTAGATTGAATGGAGAGTGTTTGAACAGCAATTTTCAAGTCTTGCCACAGATTCTCAATTGGATTTAGGTCTGGACTTTGACTGGGCCATTCTAACACATGAATATCCTTTGAGCTAAACCATTTCATTGTAGCTCTGGCTGTATGTTTTGGGTTGTTGTCCTGCTAGAAGATGAACCTCTGCCCCAGTCTCAAGTCTTTTGCAGACTAACAGCTTTTCTTCTAAGATTGCCCTGTATTTTATCTCCCCATTAAGTCTGACCAGCTTCTTTGTCCTTTCTGAAGAAAAAGCATCCCCTCAACATGATGCTGCCACCACCATGTTTCACTGTGGGGACGGTGTGCTCGGGGTGATGTGCTGTGTTAGTTTTATGCCACACGCAGCGTTTTGCTTTCAGGTCAAAAATTTCAAATTTTGGTCTCATCTGACCAGAGCACCTTCAACATGTTTGCTGTGTCCCCCACATTGCTTCTCGCAAACTGCAAACAGAACTTCTTATGGCTTTCTTCTTGCCACTCTTCCATAAAGGCCAGATTTGTGGCATGCATGAATAATAGTTGTCCTGTGGACAGATTATCTCACTTGAGCTTTGGATCTCTGCAGCTCCTCCAGAGTTCACAAGGGCCTCTTGGCTGCTTCTCTTATTAATGCTCTCCTTTCCAGGACTGTCAGTTTAGGTGGATGGCCATGTCTTGGCACATTTGCAGTTGTGCCATACTCTTCAATCTATCATCCGAAAATGGAAACAGTGCTCCTTGAGATGTTCAAACCTTGGGCTATTTCTTTATAACCTATCCCTGCTTCTCCACAACTTTATCCCTGACCTGTCGGATGTGATCCTTGGTCTCATGATGTTGTCTAGGTTCTCTAACATCAGAGGGCTTCACAGAACAGCTGTATTTATACCGAAATTAAAATGACAAAACAGGTGGACTATATTTACTAATTAGGTGACTTCTGAAGGCAATTGGTTCCACTAGATTTTAGTTAGGGGTATCAAAGTAAAGGGCGCTGAATACAAATGCATGCCACACTTTTCAGATATTTGTAAAATATTTTGAAAACCAATTAAAAATTTTCTTCCACCTCACAATTATGTGCCACTTTAAAATAAAATACATGTTCTTGGTTGTAACATGAAAAATCATGAAATATGTTAAGGGATATGAATACTTTTTCAAGGCACTGTATAAGGACACTAAGCTGGTGTGAGGTGGGAAGAATTAAAGTTTTAAAGAGTGACCTTCAATTTTCATTGTCCATTTCTCCTGTAGGCAGCAGTATAACCTTAGGTTGCTTCCTATAATGAAGCCGTGTTGCTCAAGGAAAGAATTAGAAATGCAATTTAAAATAATGCCATAGAAAATGAATAAAGCATCAAAAATGTACAACTTTATTTCCAAAAATAAATAAATAATTCTGAAAGCCAACTTTGATATTTATGTTGAGCTTTAAAAATAAATAAAAAACTTGCAACATAAAAAGACACAGGGTAGATAATGAAAACAGAACTACAGGCAGGCAAATATTAATACAGATGTACACCACAAATGATACATACAGTAAAATGGAACTTTAGTCAGAAAATTAATTCCCAACAGATCACTTTATGCTAGTGATATTAAAGAAAAAAAATTAGCCTATACTGTTTAAAATCCAGTAATGAACTGTCTCTTCCTGCTCTGCACAAGCTCAGTTGCTCTCTATTCTCAGGACAGTGCCCTAAAATCAAAGCCACTAGAGGCCGATCAGCACGGTTTTAAAATTTCCTGTTGCTGTAGGAGGTAGAAAGCATTAATAATGACAGATTGTGTGGAGGGAACACAGATTAGGGAAGAAAAAAAGAAAGGCAGGCGATTTAACTGGACAAACTGCTGACAGGGAGAGACAAAAAAAAAAAAGGAGTTAAACAAGGATAGCATCTTATTTCCCTGATATGCTCTCTTTCTCGCAGTGTAAAAATTTCTGTCAGCCTTCCTCTCTAGTTGAGCCAAGATATGCAATCAAGGCTGGAAATGCGCACATTTTAATTATACAAATTGACAGTTTTTAAGACTATGGAGAGGCAAAGGGTTTCAAATAATGGAACAACTGCTCTGGGCTTCAATATAATAGCAGCCTGCAGCAAGATATAACAGGATCAATGCTGGAGGCAATTTACAGTACTCCCTTATTTTGGTTGGCATAATTAATGTGTAATTTAAAGTTATTTTGTTAAAGAAAATTAATTGTTTTCAAATGTTATGGGTAAAAGTTCCACTTTAAATGCATTTCCCAGTACACTGTCAGTATAACTCCTCCAAATTCCATGCAGGCCAGAAAACAGGTTGGAAGTGGAAATCTACCAACGTTGGCCGATCAGACATAAGCGCACTAGAGAGCAATGCTATCTTTACATGTTTAGCTGAGGACCGTATGGGAAGTGTTTAAAAAAAAAAAAAAAAAAAAAAAAAAAAGGGGGCATACAATACAGGGACAGCTAAGGTTGAACCCCCACCTGCAGTATGCTGCTCATTGGTTATCCAATGAGCAGGCTGCTGGCAGGGAGGTAACACAGCAAGCTGCATGCATGGAATAGTGATGTCACTTTCTGGTTACAACGAACAAGAAGGGGGTCTGTATAAAGATGTGCCAAACAAAAAAAGGTTTGTTTTTTTGTTTTTTTTGTTTTTTTAACTCTAAACAGGTTTAAATTAGAGCCAAGCAAATCCAGAAGAAGAAAAGTCTGCATGCACTCTGTTAACCTACGATTAAGCCCAGTCTTGTGGGTAATAGGAGTTACAGGAGGAAAGCCTAGACTGTCTGTCCGGAATAACTAAGTTGCCAGCATTTGAATCTTAATGGAGTGCAGCTGGTTTATTGTCTCCTGTATTTTGTGGCTTGTGAGACACAGGACAAGACCCTGCTGGTGTTCAGCACCCATTGTTAGGAGAGTAACTCAATTTAGGAGAGGTGAGGTGTATACTCTGTCATTGCCCATACAAAGCCAAGTTGGAGTTTCAAGTTACAACACGAACATACAGCATTTCTGACAGTATTTACAACATAAAAATGCAATAATAAAAAAAAAAAAAGTTAGGACACAAATAAAACAGGAAAATGGTCCTGCCTGTATTCAATAAACAGGAAGCAGTCCTGTTTGTATTCAATAAACAGGAAGTGGTCCTGCCTGTATGCAAAGCTCAGCTTGACATCACCTGTAGGTATGTGCTTGTACTACGACAGGCCATTTACTGGTTAGGAATGAACATCCCGCCACACTTACATCTTCAGATTGGCTCGTCTTCCGCCTCTTCCCCGAACTGTCCACTTCTTTTTCCTTCTTGTCCTTTGAAAGGGAAAAATACAGCTCAATATAGAGGAGACAAAACAGGAATTCAGAAAAAAACGGATACGAAACAAGCAGCAAAAAATGTGTTTTGATTCCTTGTGTTTCATCCAGTCCATTCTTAAAGTGGACAGGTCATCAGAAATAATTTTAAAGTTCAGAACTACATCAGTGAGCACTTCCAAGTATTTATTACCTCTCAAAGATCACAATACTCTCCCTGACAATGCCTTCATTTGCTTCTCTATCCTGAAAAGCACCATCTTTGTTCAGGCATCATCCTGCATCACCATCTACTTCCTGGACTAAGACTTCAGTTTATAGATGGCACTCCTGTAAATCCTGGCGTCTGCAGTTTTTGATTGTGTTCACAAATGTCTGACATGGATTAGCCCTCTCTAAAGTCTCTCACCTAGTGGCTTGCTACAAAGTTACAGTGTTGTAATCTGATTACTGAGAGAGGGTATAGGAAATGCTTCCTTTAGCTTGCAGCAGACTGATGACATCTCAGCCATGGCAAAGTTGCTGGACAGCAAACTCAAGAATGGTGTTGAAATTACAAAATGAGCTTTACTGAAAAGTGATACTGCAGCTGTATACCGTGTATGTCATAAATTCATGTAGACTTCTAATGTTACTGAAAGGTTCACTTTAAAAAGTCAAACCATCACATGCAGTGGTTGGCAGGATATTCAGCTCTATGCACATAACTTGCCCTCAGAAAGCGAAATAATCCAAGAAAGTAAATGGTGTCTTAAGCCCTGAGTAGAGCGATGTCCTAAAACTTCAGAACGCTGATAAAAATGCGTTCTGAAGTTTTAGGATAGCTGCCTCTTTATTGTACTGTCACAGTGTGATGTTTAATTAATATGTACTGATGCAGAGATCAACAAATGCATCGTTGGATGGAAAAATGCAGACATGTTGCAGTTTTCTGGACCATAGCCCTGAAAGTTGTGTTGAAGTGCTGTAAACTGCAGGTCTCTACACAAATATATAAAAATACTTTTCTAAACTGTGTCCCCCCAATGACAGAATGCAGCAAAATCACTTTTCACAATACAATTAGAAAGGATTAGAGCCCGTCGGGTTATAATTACTGCCTGGACATTCCCGCCCCCCCCGTGTTTTTTGGTCAGTCATCACGGGACAAGAAGCGAGTTGAAATATCCCAACACGATCATGGACAGCAATAGATTAAAAACACACTTTACAACGCTTACGCTCCCCCAACTCTATCCAAAACAAGAGAGGAATTTTGTTTTACCTGTACATATGCATCTTGGAGTACAGTACACAATAAAAGTATTCATAGTGCCCCATTTGCACTTTCAGGTGACTGGACATTGGCAAAGATTTCAACGACATGACCTCTGGGCACCTACCCTATAACCCCACTCTGTGAATCCTCAGTTTTGTAGTAAGGAATAAAGAGTAACCAATGAATGGAAGGGAGAGTGACCCATGTCCTGTAATGTACTTAGTTTCTTATTTGCCATTTGTGACCCATTGTAGAGTTATTTCCTATTCCATAGTCAAAAGGGGAAGTGAGAGAAAATTCTCTAAAGTGAGGGAATTTCTGGGTGTCTCCAAGGCCACCAGAACTATTGTCCCCATTGGAAGATTTCCCCTTTATTTCTGCTTTGAAATGTGGGATTTTCCCCTTTCACTTTCAGTGAGAACAGTAAATAGGACAAATGAAGGGAGAGAACAAGGCCAATGGGGGCACAGACAGCAATAAAAGCCTGACACGTGATCTATTCCCTCTTCGCTCTAACCAAAATTAAACAAAAAAGTTTTGTCTTTAGTTAGACTTTAATTGTAGAGTGCAGGACACAGGTAAAATATTAGGAGATCCTGCGATGTCTGCAAACAATGAATGAGAAGAGCGGGTAACCACTAGACCAACAGAACTGTGCCAATGGGCCAAACAACCACAAATATCAAAAAGACCCAATCACAGAGACGCCAAAAGCTGTGTTTTCATACCAATTGGATGTCTAATCATCTGCAAAGTATGAACAGAGACCAAGGTGATGGCCTTACAGGCTGATCTGGTGACATAAAGGTGTAAAAACACAGGAGATTTGTCCCTGAGAGTTTGCTTTAGCAATCCGATTTCTTTTTTTAATACAAACGTTTTTATTGGGTAAGAAACAGAATACACAGTAGTGCACATATACACAACTTGCAGTAGCATTGTACAGAGTTACAGTAACGCTCCGATAAAATAATAAGGAACAATATCCAGAGAAAACATACAACAAAAAAAAATAGAACAGGGCTATAGAGCCAGTTAAACGTAAACTGTCATCAGAGAGGTCGTATGTAACTGTTCTAGAAGTACCATGCTAAGACCTTTAGGGTGACTGTGTAGGTTAAGGTAAAAACACATTAAATATACCATAACAACAACAACTGACCGTAGCAGAGAAAAAGAAAAAAAAAATCTCTTCTTTCATAGACTTCAGCCCCATAACGACTGGTATAGGATCAATCTCAAAAAATAGAAAATGTGCGGAGATTTGGTGGACTAGGTAACCAGAACAGGGTCCTTAAAACTTCTATGTCCCAAAAGCAAGGTCCAGTGCTATCTCATCTCAGGGATCCACCTGCGGGGAAAGGGGAGGAAGTACCAACCCCTCCGCCCCCAAACCGAGCGGCCAAGTTGCCCACTTGGCAGTGTGAATGTGCATAGAGTCCAGTAGCGTATGGTGGATCCGTTCCATAAGACGGATAGATTCCATCCTTCGAATAACCTGAGCCCAGGGAACCGAGGGTGAGCGCCAATGTAGCGCCACCGCCCATTGAATGGCGCTAAATAGGGTATTAATCAAACTCTGGGAGGATCTGGTAGTCCCCGGGAGGGATGCAAAAAGTAGACAGTGTGCTGCCGTCAGTTCAACGCCAGCCCCCACTATGGTGGTGACTAATGTCAAAGCTCGATCCCAGACAGGTCGAAGTAGGGGACAGCTCCAGAATATATGGAGCAGTGTGCCAGGCTCCAGGCAACCCCTAAAGCACCTGTCAGAGACCGAGGGAAAAAATGTATGTACCTTCACTGGGGTGAGGTACCAACGTGTGTGTAATTTCACTACCGTGTCCTTAATAGCCATGGAACGGGAACATCTATGCATATTCCGGAGCATGTCCTGCCAATCCTCTTGAGAGAATTCGGTGGACAGGTCTGCTTCCCACAATCCCATGGCTCTAGATTTCTCAGGTAGTTGAGCTTCTAATAGGAGCTTATATATCAGAGATAGTGCCTCTATCTCTGGAATGTCGATAACATAGTGATTCAAATTGCACCCTAGAGGGGTCACTAGCTACACAATAGTGCGATTGGAAAAAATGGCGAATTTGCAGGTATTTATAGAATTCCCCCCTCGGAATCTCATGGCACCTCTGGAGCTGCAAAAAGGATGTAAAACGTGGGCTATCATTGCAGAGAGCTCGGAGGGTAACCAGCGACTTCCGAATCCACCAGCTGAAAGAGCCGGGGGACTCGAATGCCAGGGGGAATCTCCTATCGCCCAGAAAGGAGGCTAACCGGGGTCTGCTAGGTAGCAATCTAAATTTAGAGTGATAGAGTGACCACAGATAAAGGGAGCGGCTAACTATAGTGTTCAGGGGGGATAGAACCCCTGGTCTCATCTCCCCCTGCCACAGGATGCCCGGGAGAAAATACGGGCGTATGGACTGGGTTTCAAAAATCAGCCATGGCACCCCACAATTAGTAGCGTGCCATTGGGCCGTTTGAGCCAACCTTGCTGCCAGGTAATATAACCAGATATCTGGTAAACCCAGTCCCCCCTGGGGCAGGGGTCGATGTAACAGAAGTTTCCCAAACCTGGGCCTCTTATTCTGCCATATAAAAGCATTAATGTCGCGTTGCAACAATGCGAGAGCTCGGCGTGGGACATACAGGGGGAGGGCCCTAAAAAAATAAAGTAATTTGGGCAGAATAGACATCTTAACCGCGACCACTCTCCCCATCAAGGGGATATGATAAGTGGACCACAGTTTTAGCCATCTCCTTACAGACGAAAAGGCCACAGGAAAATTAGCATTATAGGTGTCCGATAGAGTGGTGGCAAGATGGATCCCTAGATAATTCAGTGTATGTTTAGATACTAGGAGGCCAAATGTGTTTTGGAGATGTAAAACTTCGGGGGGGGTGAAATTAACAGGAAGGGCCGAACATTTGGACAGATTCACTGCCAACCCTGAAAGTTTCCGAAATGAGTCCAGGGTGTCGATGAGGTTGGGTAGCGAAATTAGAGGGTTGGGTAAAAACAAAAGGACATCATCCGCATATAGGCTAAGCTTGTATTCCCCCTCCCCCTTCAGGTACCCCCCTATATTCGGGTTAGCAATAAGTGCCCTGGCCAGGGGTTCCAAAGCCAGGGCAAATATTAAAGGGGACAGCGGGCAACCCTGTCTGGTGCCCCTGCCCAAGGGGAACAGCTCCGAGGAACAGCCCGGGATCTTCACTCTAGATTGGGGGTGCAGATATAAAGCCTTAAATCCGTTGACAAAAGCACCAGTAAACCCAAACTTATGTAAAACTCTGTCAATGTAGGGCCATAAAACACTATCAAAGGCTTTATGTATATCCAGTCCCAGGAGCAGGACTTTTTTGGAGAAAAGGTTGGCGTCCTGTACAACATTCAAGGCTAATCTAATGTTGTCAGTGATTTGCCTATTTGGTATAAATCCCGTTTGTTCCGGGCCCACCAGAGTACCAACTATAGGGGCTAGTCTGTTTGCTAATAATTTTCCTAAAATTTTGACATCATTATTCAATACCGAAATGGGCCTATAATTTTGGGGCAGGGTGTGATCCTTATTTGGTTTGGGGATTAACGTCATATTGGCATGAAGCATTTCATCTGGGATAGCATGACCTTGTAAAATCTGGTTAAAAAGCTTCGTCAACTTGGGGGCCAGGACTTGGGTAAATTTTTTATAATATAATGAGGTAAATCCATCCGGGCCAGGGGCCGTAGAGGATTTAAGGGATTTCACAGTGGCTATAACCTCTTGTTCGGAAAAGGGGGCATTTAAGGCTTGAAGTTGTGAGTCTGACAGTGATGGGAGGGTCACAGAATCTAACCACTGATCCACATCCGGGGAGACAGGTTGGGAAGGAGGAGATAACAACTTCAAGTAGAATGTTTTAAATATTTGAAGTATTTCTGTAGGGTGGGTGACTATGTGACCTGAATCGTTTCTTAATTTGTAAACATGGGGAGGCTGTAAGGATTGATGAAGTTTGCGAGAGAACATACTGGAGGCCGTATTACTATGTAAGAGAAATTTAGCCTTAGACCAACGCAGTGCCTTTTCAGTATGACCCGAAAGGATTGTGTCCAACTCGGCTCTCTTTTGGTTGATTAACTGCATAGTGTCTAGCGAATGGGAGACAGAATGGGATTGGTATAATAGCTGTAAGTCATGGGTAAGGGAACGGATCTGCTCACCCCTCTGTCTTTTTTTGGAGACTGCGATCTCAATTAAGTGGCCCCGAAGGACCGCCTTATGAGCCGTCCAGAGTGTTTGAGGGGAGATATCCCCAGTATCATTAATTTGGAAGTACTCCTCTAGGAGGCCCAACACACGAGTGTAAATCTCCGGGTCCGTCAACAATGAGTCATTAAGCCTCCAAGAGGCTGCCTTGGGGGAAAGGCCAATGTGGGAGGTGTGGAATAAAACCACCTGGTGATCAGACCAGGGGCACGGACTTATAGATGCGAGAGTCGAGTTAGCCAGCAATATAGGGGAAGTGTATATGTAATCTAGTCTAGCATAGCTATCGTGGGGGTGGGAATAATGGGTATATTCCCTTACGCCGATATTCAGTGCCCTCCACGAATCTATAAGTTGTAATCTATCTAACGAACGGCTCAGTAGTTTCGGAAAGGCCTTAGCACAATGAGTGGGTTTGCTGCGGTCTAACGCGGGGTTGGCCACTAAATTAAAATCTCCCCCCACAATCATATGAGGGGAAATATATCTGTCTAAAATTTTTAAGAATTGTTGGTAGAAAGTACCTTGTGCAGAGTTTGGAGCGTATAAATTAGCTACAGTCACCGCCTTACCCTGTATCAACCCTTGCAACACAATGAACCTACTATTTGGGTCCTTATACACATGTGATGGTTCGAACTGCAAAGTATTGCGGATAAAAATCGCAACTCCCCTGGCCCTGGACTCAAAGGTGGTATAGTAATGCAATTTGTACGACTTGTCAAAGAATTTAGGACAAGACGAAGAGGAGAAGTGAGTCTCCTGTAAAAGTATTATATCAGCTCCCAAATGCCTATATTGACAGAAAGCCTTCCTTCTCTTTTGGGGAGAATTAAAGCCCCTCACATTATGTGAGATAATCCGGAGACCCATGTCATGTGGTGTATATGCACGCTATTCTGTATACCCCACCAAAGAAGCGTTGTACCCCATGCCAGAGTCCAGTGCCATGGGAGCCACCCTCACATATATTAGAAAAAATCATGAACCCAAGACAATTAGGGCCATCTGTCCACCAATTAGAGAAGTCAAAAATAGCAAACCAAGTTATCCATAGATCAGGGCAAGTGTTACGGTCAGTATAACCTAAGAACAAATAAACTGAGATAAAAACAAAAACAAAATAACTGTGGAGTCTGGGTGGAAAATCCAGCCAGACCAAAAAAATGTACACCTGGGACCCTAAGGCCCCAACATCCACCTGCTCCATTCACTCCCCGCCAACGAACAGTCCAAACAGGGAGTGGAGGACCAGTGTGGAGGGGGGAGAATCACAGCGCCAGAAAAAAAAAAAAGAGAGAAAATTATCCAGCGAAGGAACTATGGAACACACAAAAAAAAAAAAGGGAAAAAAATTCGGCAAACATCTCCGGGGACAGGGAGACACCAGAGTCATATAGCAATTATCTTCGGACAGCTTGCTCAAAGAATGGGGAAAGGGGGAGGGATTCAAAGTATCCAGGTGGGATAGCTGAGGGAACCTGGGCATATGCTCCATTGAAAACTGTCAAAATCCGTGCAGAACAAACTGGGCAAATCCAGGAAAACCAAAAAATGATCACTCCTCAGGAAGCGGCTGGAGCCTGCGAGAGCGCCTGTCCCTATGGGGCGATGGAGTGGCCCAAATGGGAGATGGACGAGGAGACGGTGGGTGCCTTGGTGTTTGCTGTCTTTCCAACAGGCCCAGCTTCATCAGGACTTCTCTACCCTCCGCAACCGTGGTGGCAACATGCGTGGAGCCATTATGCGGGACAATCAACTTAAACGGAAACCCCCAGCGATAACGCACCTGAGCTGTTTGTAGCGCAGAGGTAATTTCCTTCATCTGTCGCCGCTTTTCCAGCGTGGCCGGGGCGATGTCAGGGAAAATTTGCACAGCAATCCCATCCAGAAGGATACGTGGGGTGTTGCGGGAGGCCCTGAGGATTTCCTCCTTAATCAGGAAGTCCTTAAGGCACATAACAATGTCCCGTGGGGGCTTCTCTGGGGGCGGTTTAGGCCTCAAAGCCCTGTGCAGTCTGTCGCATATGAAGGATTCCTTAGGCTGGGTGGGAAGAAGCAGTTGAAAAAGCTTGGTGATCGCGGCCGGGAGATCCGTCACTGACTCAGGGATCCCCCGCACCCTCACATTGTTCCTCCTATTTCGGTTGTCCAGGTCTTCCAAATGATTCTGGAGCTGGACAACCGTGTCCAACATCTCATGGTCCCTCCGTAGATCCGCATAAGCTAAATGGAGCTCATCATGCTTTACTTCCAGGAGGTCTGTCCTGTTCCCCAGGGCCGCTAACTCCTGCGAGAGTGTGCTAGTCGACTTCTGCAATTCCGCCTGGAATTTCCTGGCTAGCCTATCGTACATGTGGGCAAGGCTGTCTTCTAGGTCAGCTTTTGTCAGCTGAGAGTCCCCCGTACCTGCCTGTGAGCCCGCTGCGCACGGAGTCTCTGCATCCACGGAGGCCTGGGCGCCATCTTGAGACATCTCCTGCTTCTCACTGACTCGAAGAAGATAGTTGGTCAAGGAGCGCTGAGCGGTTTTCCGCTTGCCCTTCTTAGCCGTCGGCATGCACGATTGGTCCCTCGGGCCGATGGGCTAGCTGTGGTAGCGATCGGCGAGCAAATTCGGCCCTGGGAGTGCTTTAGTATCTCCGTTGTCCCCGGAGCTCCTGTGACTAGCGACCTGCTCGCTCCGCGCCGCGCATGCGCCCCAGCAATCCGATTTCTTATCCGTCCTGTGATGGTGGGCTTAAAAGCAGGGTGTCTCTTGCAAGGTCCTGGAGGACATGATAAATAGGGAACCTGTCTGATCAAAGCTATATCTTTGAGAATTGATTAACGATCATCTAAGGGAAGTTGAGTCTGTATGTGCAGTATTTTAACACCATCACAGAGCTATGTCCTCTTCCAAAAGGGGAACTCCTGGCACATATAACAGATTATGAATTCGGACAAGGATCCGATACTCTTAAAATTACAGGCCAATATCCCTTTTAATTTGGATATGAAAAATAGTCTTCAATCTTTTAGCCTCCAAGACTGCTGAAACAGATTCCCTTGCTAATCCACCCTGATTATTCTTGCCCAAAGGCACGCCACCATACAATCCAGGGGCTTCATATTCTGCATTGGATAAGATTCGGCCCAGTGACTTTACCATGTCAGATATTACCCACTGATACCAAAAAGGCAGTTTACATCATAGATTGGATGCTCCTAAAAGGGAAACTTTACAGAATATAGGCCTGGAATAGATCTTCTCTCTACATTAACCTGCAGGCTAGGGTGAAAGTTAATGATGGCCTATCGCAGCCTTTTTCTATCTAGAATAGCAGGCAGGGGTGTCCTTTATCCCCCTTGCTATTCACCTTGGTTTGAGAATTCCGTATTCAAAAAATTTAGCAAAACCCTGGTGTTGTTAGGGGGGAATCCAAATAGGCTCCAGAGATCATAAAATTGTCTGCATACGCAGATGATACCAGTACTAAATGGCAGAATTGCATCGCTTTGGTCATCTCTCCAATTTTCAAATGATAGCAAGTCTGACATCCTTCCAATAGGTCTCCCACAGGATTTACAATCTAGCTGTTGGAAAAACACCTGAAACAGCCCCAATGGGATAGCATACGGAAGATAAATGATCCGGGGAGGACACTTATCTTTGCATGGAAGAAGAGACACTCCATCCTACCTTGGCACTCACATTTGTCTAGACCTTCACCTCCTCTATACCCATATTTATAAGGTTCTAATAGAAGTGGGAAGGAGAGCATTGGAGAATGTCCTCCCCAGACCATTTATCTTCTGTATGCTATCCCAATAGGGCTGCCTCAAGTGTTTTTCCCCAAGAACGTTGGAGAATGATTGCCAATTATGTCTGGAAAGACCAGAAACCTAGACTGGCCTACATACTTTTGCATAGACAAAAGATGAATGGGGGCCTGGGTCTTCCAGATGTTGGTCTTTATTATAATGAAATGTCCCTAGTCTGTATTATATATTTTGAACTTGCATCATAACATGCCTGATCAAATTTGGATTGTTCTAGAGAAAACGATGGCTGGTTGTAACTTGTCTGAGACTACATGGATCCTGGGAACACACAGGGTTCTGTCCAGTGGAACATGTATAAGCTTCTGCTATCTTTACACTTAAGACACACTCCATGCTTCATACAAGAATGGGAAAGCGTTAAAAGTGGAAGTTCAGACAAATTCTACTTAATGAAAAATGAATTCAAACCTTGCGCCAAAAAGATATAATATTCTACCTACAAAGTAAAAGATGAAACTACAGCTGCTATCCCTCGTGCTAGACAAGAAAATATAGAATGAATGTGATAGATGTGGTGAGGGGAGCTGGTATATTTATTGCAACTACTCAGTGATAAATGGCAACAGTCACTAAAATTGTTCACAAGTGCCAAAAGTGATTACACAATTAAAAATAAACTGGAATAAATATCACAAAAAAATAAAACATACAATGGTACTATTAACAATAAAGTCCAATCATAAAGATTAATAAAGTCCTATGCATAAACTTTGTGCGATCCTGGAAAAAAAATATATTCTCTGTGCAAATTCCAATCCGAATTGTAGATAAACATATGCAAAAGAATTAGTTCCACTGTGCAAACGAACCACCTCCACCAGCTGGACCAGACACCCAAATGCGCTCAAAAGAATGGATGTCTCCTTACCAGAAAGTGTTGACCTTAATGGTTAGAAAAAGGTCAAATGAGCCTTGTGCAAGGGATTGCTTGCCATCATACCCAAAACAAACCATGTGGGGAATAGTCACCTCCTCTTCACCAGTAGTAACAGCTGGAGTATTATGCAAGAAAGATGCAAGCATCAAAATAGTGCAATCCCATTTTTAATAAAAAATATAGTAAAAACAAAAAGCCAAAAATGGCTGCTTACATTCCGTAGTGCCTATGTACGTTGAGGCGTGCCTGGTTACGCAGTCCTACCTCATTTACGGTCCCTCTGGTTGTGGGCAATCAGCGGTGGAACACACGCCCAGGAACTACCACACACAGAGCGGATTCTCCATCGCAATTACGAGCTCACTAGCCCCAGTGCCAGGCATAGGCACTATGGAATATAAGCAGCCATTTGGCTTTTTGTGTTTACTATATTTTTTTATTAAAAATGGGATTACACTATTTTGAGGCTTGCATCTTTCTATAATACTGCGGCTGTTACTACTGGTGAAGAGGCGATTATTCCCCACATGGTTCATTTTGGTTATGATAGCAAGCAATCCCTTGCACAAGGCTCATTTGACCTTTTTCTAACCATTAAAGTCAACACCTTCTGGTAAGGAGACATCCATTCTTTTGAGCACATTTGGGTGTCTGGTACAGCTGGTGGAGGTGGTTCGTTTGCACAGTGGAAGCAATTCTTTTGCATATGTTTATCTACAATTCGGATTGGAATTTGCACAGAGAATATATATTTTTTCTACGATTGCACTAAGTTCATGCATAGGACTTTATTAATCTTTAGGATTGGATTTTAATTGTTAATAGTACCATTGTATGTTTGATTGAGATATTTGGGCGATTCCAGTTTATTATTTTTAATTGTGTAATCACTTTTGGCACTTGAACAATTTTAGTCACTATTGCCATTTATCACTGAGTAGTTGCAATATATATTTTTTCCAGCGCCCCTCACCACATTATTAAATTCTAATTAATGCTGGCCATACACTATATGAAAAAATCGGGCAAACCCAATTTCGAAAAATGGACATTCGGCCATGAGCGCAAAAGGATGGTGCCATCATCTAATGACCGATAAATCGTTCAGTGGACATAAATAAATGTTAGGTTTGTTTTTTTACATATACCTAGTGCATACAGGTTGGACGGGAAACACATTAACCTTTCAATTTCTCGTTCGTTTGGCAGAAAATTTCCAAACTTGTCCTTCATTTTTTCGGCTCAAAAACATCCAAACGATTATCAATTTTGTTCCCATCAACTGGCCAAAAAAAAAAACGAACGAGCAGTCTGACCGAATTTCGGCTGATTTTTCAAATAGTGTATGGCCAGCATAAGGCTAAACCTACTCTCCCATTTTAAGACTATTCTAGTTAACCCTGTAAAAAAAAGATCTGTATACTTACATATTCTGAAGCTGCGCTCCAGTCCAGTCACATAACCTCCAGTTGCGACTTCTGTGTAGAGGGTTAGCCTGATGGCAGCCCCTCCTCTGAACTGAAGCCTGTGCTGGAACCCCATCACATGACCGACCTTAGTGGCTTCAGAATAGGCAACTATACAGATCTTTTCTTTACATGGGTAGCTAGAATAGTCTTAGAAAGGGAGTGGGAGAAGATTTATCCCTGGTTAGAATTTGTCTGAACTTTCACTTTAAGAATTACATTCTGACCTCAAACTTAAAAAACAAAGAAAGATTAAAAACTCTGTCATCTACAATATAAATTAAAAAGCATCTACAAGAACTATGCTACAACCAGGGTTGCCAACCTTCCACAGCAATTTTTACTGACAAAAACATGGAAATTTCACTGGCGGAGCACATTTTTTACTGGCAACCTGAGAAATTACAGAACTCCTATTGAAAACGAACAGTTCATATTTTAATAGTATAAACATGATATGGAAACACTGACGATACCTATAACAAAGTATTTTGCTTGATTTACACTTAGGTCAACACAGCATGAAATTTGCCCCTGATATTTATTGGCAGTTTAAAAAAAAAAAAATTTATACAAAACTGTCAATAAATTTACTGACGGTTGGCAACCCTGACCCCCACTCCTTTAACTATAAGTTTTCAAACCCCTCCCTCTTTTCCACAATATCCCTTTGTCCATTAAATTTTACAATAAGATTATCACCCCTCATCTACTGAGCACAGCTAAGTCTTATCTCTAGGTTCTGGAAACAGATGTCCTACCATCATTGACTGGAAATGGGAAGTGGATTAGATAATGGAGACAGAGGTGGGTGCTAACTTATCAAGACAAACAGGATACATTTTGTGACATTTGGTCTGGTTGGATGCATTACTCTACAGATATCAGACTAAATAGTTCTCCCTATAATAACTATCTGAATTTGGTTATGTATAGCTAGCCTTGTCAAGACATTATCCATAACCAATAGGTGTGCCCTTCCCTTAGGCTAGAGATGTTCAGAGCATTTTGGATATCTGGCTGTCCTTGAACAGTCTTTGGTTAATGTGAAAGAAGAAAGCTGCGAGAAGGTAGAGTTTTGAACTGCGTTATGTACCCTTAAGGAAACCATTGATTGCACCAACAGGTCTGGGACCCAGAGATGCAAACTTTAAAAGGCCTCTTCCCACACTTCGAAGAGGGCACCCCTTTACTGGGAAGAGGGCTTTGGGGAAGACTTGCTGGGCTTTGTGCCCCAAGTCTTAAGCCAAAAGAAAGGGCTAAACCTAATTTTGGAATTTTAAGCCTTTAGAGCAATTAAGTGCTCCAAGTTTTGCAGAGGCAAAGGCTTTTTTTTTGTAGTGTGGGGAGGGGGGCTTGGGGTCAGGGGCAGGGATTTTCTTCTGTGGTAGTCAACACTTCCCCTCTTCAACACCTTTTACAAAGTCATCAAGTACCTACCTCCCTAAACAGACCTCTGCCTTGAAAAGACAAAAATAGGATTTTTTGTACTCACTGTAAAATTATTTTCTCTGCAAGTCACCAACTAACACCGCTTCTCTTTAGACCATTGGGTTGTTATGCCACCTTCAGGAGAAGGCTAGGCATTACATGTTAACATATGATAATAAAACTAGAACTTTCTAGTTCAGCCCAAGGGGCGGTCCCTTAGTTAACAACCCCTCAGCATGCTACTGCAGCCTCAGTACGTCAACAAGCATATAGCATAAAGAAAAATATGAGGGGCGGGTGCTGTGTCAGTCGGTGAATTACAGAGGAAAAAATCCTTTTTTCTCTTATATTCACCGACTTATACAGCTTCTTCTCTTTAGACCATTGGGACGTCCCCAAGCAGTGCCAAAACGAGGGGTGGGAAAACAGCATAAAAAACTTCATCCACCATGGCATGTGGGAACTAGTACAAACTTTACCCACAAAAAAACTAGTGTGTGGAAAAACCCACCCAAAAAAAAAAAAAAAAAAAAAAAAAAAAAAAAAACAGGGTGCTCCTCAAACGGAGAAGCATTACCCTCAAACCACACCAAAAACTGCGGTAATGGATGCAAGTGCATTAACTTAAAAAAGGTACTGCATTTATACCCATAAAACAGGAAAAAAGGAAAAAATTGCATATGCAATTATACAGCTGCCTGCAAAACTTTGCGGCCAAAACAGGCATCACCCGATGCACTGACATCTACCTTGTAGAACTTTGTAAACGTGTGGACAGAGGATCAGGTCACCGCTTTACACACTTGAGCAACAGACGCTTGATGTCGGAAGGCCCAAGACGTTCGATTGCCCTCGTGGAGTGGGCCGTGACCGGAAAGGGGGGCATCTGTAGTACAAGCCTATGCCCCGATAGGCCAATCTGTCTGATCCACCTGGAAATGGTGGCCGATGAGACCGCCATGCCTTTCTGTGGACCAGCCACAGAAACAAACAGTGGGACTGACTTCCGGAAGGGAACTGTGGCAGACAAATACACCTTCAGAGCCCGAACCACGTCCAGAGCATGAAGGGCCACCTCCTTAGGATGTGTCGGCTTAGGACACAGAAATGGTAACACAATATCCTCAGTGATGTGAAACACCAAGACTACCTTTGGCAGGAAAGACGGTTGCGAATGCAACACCACCTTATCCTTGTGGATAACCAGATAGGGTGACTTGCAGGACAAGGCCGCCAGTTCCGAAACCCTCCTGGCCGATGTAATGGCCACTAGAAAGACCACTTTCTGGGAAAGAATCAACAGGGGAAATTCTGATATTTTCAAACGGCGTTTTCTGAAGCGCCAATACCAGGTCCAGATCCCACGGGGTGACAGTGGACGCACCAGAGGGACATGTCGCACCCCTTGAGCAAAAGTACTCACTATAGAGCAAGACGCCAGGGGGTTGCTGAAAAAGGACAGCTAAAGCTGATATTTGTCCTTTAATGGTGCTCAACGCCAATTTCGGGTCCACCGCTTTCTGAAGAAACAGCAGAATCCTGGATATAGAAAAAGGAGCGCGGATGCCATCCTTTCTCCTCACACACGGAGATGCAGGCCTTCCAAGTATGAAGATATATCTTCCGAGAAGAAGATTTCCGTGCTCTCAACATAGTTGGGATCACCGAGTCCGGCAGACACCGGTTCCTCAACACCTGGCTCTCAATAGCCATGCCGTTAAAGCCAGCGATGGTAAAGCAGAATAGAGAATCGGACCTTGAGACAGAAGGTCCTCTCAACATCAGTCGCCAGGGAACGTCTGCCACCAGGCGCACTAGGTCTGCGTACCAAGGACATTGAGGCCAATCTGGGGCAACCAGTATTACTGGGATCCCCTCGGCCTACACTCTGCGGAGCAGATGTGGTAACAGTTTCAGTGGAGGAAAGGCGTAGATCAGCTGGTAATGATCCCATGGAGCCACCAGTGCGTCTGCCCACGGATCTCTTGTCCTGGATATGAATCTCAGCACCTTCCGATTGAGACGGGAGGCCAGAAGATCCACGTCTGGTGTGCCCCCACCACAGGCACAGTAGCCTGAACACCTCCGGATGCAATGCCCATTCTCCTGGGTCCAGCATCCGACGACTTAAATAGTCCGCCTGGCAGTTCTCCACACACGGGATGTAAATGACCGACAGGGCCGGTACATGTTGCTCTGCCCACCGAAGTATGTGAGCGACCTCTCGTGCAGCGGCCGAGCTTCTTGTTCCTCCTTGGTGATTGATGTATGCCACAGTGGCGTTGTCTGACTGGATCCTGATCGGACGCCCTTGCAGTCTCATTGACCATGTGATCGATCTCAGTTTGAGCAGATTCATCTGCAACTTGGATTCCTCCGTCGACCAGAGGCCCTGAGTCGACTGAACTCCCATCACTCCACCCCAGCCAAATAGGCTGGCATCCGTTGTGATCACTGTCCATTTAAGAGGTAGGAACGACTTCCCGGACTGAAGCACCGGGGACCTCAGCCACCAGATCAGGGAACCCCTAACTATCTTACCTGCATCTGTTGGATCCAGGGACAACAGAGATCTGTCCCACTTTGTCAAGATCTCCTTCTGCAGGACTCTGGTGTGGAACTGGGCATATGGTACTGCCTCGAAGGAGGCCACCATGAGTCCCAGGACTTGGATGCAGAAGCGCAGCGACGACCACTTGCGGTTCATCAGCAGTTTTACCACGGCTCAGAGTCTGCAGCTTGTCTGAAGGGAAAAACACTCGCTTCCCTGGAGTCCAGCAACAAGCCTAGGTACTCAAAACACTGTCAGTACTATCACCGACTTTTTTTTTTAGCTTCAACAGCCAACCAAATTCTTGCAGGGTCTGCATGGTGATCGCCGCATCCTCTTCTAACTCTGAGGTGGAAGAAGCTCTCAGATAGTCTAGGTAACCCACAATCGCAATCCCGCTTTGCCGTACAGGAGCCAATACCTTGCTAAAGATGCGGGGGGCTGCTACCAAACCAAAAGGGAGAGCCACAAACTGGTAGTGGGCTTGCCCGACTGCAATCTCAGAAACTTTTGATGCCGGAGGCATGTGGGTATGTGCAGGTACGTATCCTGGATGTCTAAAGATGCCAGGGAGTCCCTTTGGAGTGCAGAGACCACTGAGCAAACTGACTCCATTCTGAAACCTCTGCACCTTCACAAAGTGATTGAAGGATTTTAGATCCAAGATTGGATGTACCCCTTTCCTTCTTGGGAACTACAAACAGGTTTGAGTAGAACCCCTGGAAACGTTCCGATTCCGGAACAGATACAATCACCCCGCGATTCAGCAGGTCCCCTATTGCGCCCCAGAGGTCCTCCCGGCGAGTCGGGAGAACGTGTATGCTGGAGGGGAAGAATCTGTTTTGCAGCCAAGAGAGGAAATCTATCTTGTAGCCGTAGGAAATAAGATCGCAGACCCATTGGTCGGACAGTCGAGAGGACCACCGGGCTGCAAACTCCCGAAGGCAACCCCCCACCAGAGTCATGGGTGGGGGCAAACCTTCATGCGGTAGCACTTTTTTTCACAGGCTTTTTAGGCTTGCGGTTCCAGAGACGTTTCTACCCTTCTGTGGTCGTCCTGTCGGGCTGGAGACGTTTAGCCAAAGCTCCGGGCGGATGAAAAAGCCGTTTGTGAGAGAAAAAAAAAAAAAGAAAAAAAGAAGGAGGGCCCTTGCTTACGGCATGGTTCCTTAGCCTTCCTGGCCTGTGGGAGTAGAGTACTCTTACCACCTGTGGCATTCTTAATAAGGTTATCCAAAGAGGCTCCAAAGAGCCAGTTGCCAAGGAAGGGAAGATCCGTCAGGGCTTTTTTGGATGCCCGGTCAGCAGACCAGCATTTCAACCAAATCAGGACGATTTTTTTGCACCTTGCGCCCACACACCGCCTCCATCTTGGCTAAGAACGAATTGAGGACCGCCGACAAGGCGTCCAAGGGCACTGCTCATTCCGCAGGCAAACCGGTTGCAATTGACTGGCTTTTGGGGGAAGAAACACCAGTTTCTGAAGCCATGCTGACCCTACCCTGTCTGCCACCCAAAGGGGACTTAGGACAGTGACAGTCCCACCCTCCTTACTGCTGCTGGCTGAGGGGCTCTTTCCAGCAGGACTCACCACCCTGAAGGGTTCTGCGCTATCTAGCAAGTAGTGCCCGTGGTCTCTGTTGGCTCCCAGGTGCAGAGGGATCCGCTCTGTGTCAGTGGAAGCTGCTGCTAATGGCGCTGAAACCACTCTGCAAAGTGCTCAGGCTCAAAGGAAATGGCACCCAACGTCCAGTATAAGGACATAAAACACTGGGTAAAAATGGCCGCCAGAGCACAGGGACAAGTGCTGCCACTAGAGAAAGCAGAAAAACTTGTCCAGGCTTCTAGAAAATGGTCGCCGGCGTCCAGTATAAGGAAAAAAAAAATCACAGGGGAAATGGCCGCCGAAGCACATACGAGCATGCTTTCCCTTGCCCACACCTAAGATGGCTGCTGATGCTGAAACCATGAGGGACAGAGCTGAACAAATGTCGGTGATCAGCACTGCAAGGGACACAGGCACAGCCTCCCAGACACCTCCAGGGACACGAGAAACAGGACTCAGGACACAGCCAGCCAGCGCAGCCCCCCCAGGAGAGCCCCTCTACAGACACACACACACACACACACACACCACTCAGCAGCCACATGCAGCATCCGCACGGGGGTGGGGGGGGGAGATAGGGCCAGGGAGAGAAGAGAGGGAGGTGAGGGACCCCCAAATCGACCTCCCAGGGAATGCCCAGCTGCTCAGCCCCACCGAGGCAGGGAGAGCTGTACTTACCAGTCCTGAAGAGCTGGGAGACATTCCATTACAGACCCACTCTCTGATCAGTACAGGGTGGCTGCTGGCCTGGCACACTGACTCAGACATCAGTAGTCTGGTCAAGTGTGCCCCGGAGCATAAAAGCTCACGACCACCTCTGGAGCGGAGGTTTCGTCGTGGCTGGCCCAGCGCGGAACTGCGATCTGCACACGCTCAATGGCCAGGCTGTGGAGACTACAAGGATAAGGGTATCCAGCCTGTCACCCAGCCGGCTTTTGATAGCAGATCACAGGCTCTATCATCTCGCGCAAAAAGCCAAGCTTCTGCAGAAAAAAAAAAAAAAAAAAAAAAAAAAAAACGTTCCGATTCCGGAACAGATACAATCACCCTGCGATTCAGCAGGTCCCCTATTGCGCCCCAGAGGTCCTCCCGGCGAGTCGGGAGAACGGGTATGCTGGAGGGGAAGAATCTGTTTTGCAGCCAAGAGAGGAAATCTATCTTGTAGCCGTGACTGTCCAGTCCAGGATCATGGGATAAATATGCACAAAATCTTAAAACTCCAATTCTCAGTGTTACTGTGTATCCAACAATCTTCAATGGTGCTCTTGCACTTCCTCACTTCCCAAAAGGAGATTTATGCTTTTTATATGTAATATGAATTCATTTTGTATTAAAGAAATGATATAACTATTCAAGCCAAGAGGTATTTCCATGTTAAGAAGAGGTCTATCATCTTAGGATACAAGCACAAAACTGAGGATTCACCGAGTGGGGTAGGGTTATAGAGAAGGTGCCCACAGGGTATGTTCTCAAATGTTTTTCCAGTGTCTAATCACCTGAAGGTACAAGCCTATGAATACTTTAGAATAATACTTTAGAAGAATATAAAGCTGCCAAATAAGTTCATAAAGTTAGCAGCTTACCTTAGGAGTACGCTTCCGAGAGATTGTCTGACCCAGCTTGCTGAGGAAAGAGATGGGAGACTTGGCAGTGGCAAGGAGAGCAGCCTTCTCATCTGCATTTGGATCGGCATTGTCTGCAAAAATTTGAGGCAAGAGAGGTCAGTTGCTTGTCCTGAAAGTATTAACTAAAAACAATTAAAAAAAATTTGATTAAAATAAGAAACATAAGTTGAATTTGCTCTTTTGTAATGCGACTTCCAGGTATAATGGAAAGGAATTGAGGTGATATTCCATATTACAAAAATATCACCTAATAGGGTGCCATCTGCCCTTACCCAAAATGTCATGGCGGCAAACAAGCCAGCAAGAACGCGACTTCCACATAGTTTCATAGTTTGTTAGGTTGAATAAAGACACCAGTCCATCCAATTCAACCCAAGTGAGTGTCTACAATTGTCCCTATCCCTGTACATTGCACACTCCCATTGGTCCCTACCCTCAAGGAGCCCACAATCCAAGGTCCCCATTCATATACTAGAGCCAATTTTGGACAGAAGCAAATTAACCTACCTGCATGTCTTTGGATTGTGGGAGGAAACCGGAGTACCCGGAGGAAACCCACGCAGGCACAGGGAACATGCAAACTCCAAGCAGGTAGTGTTGTGGTTGGGATTTGAACCAGCGACCTTCTTACTGCTAGGTGAGAGTGCTAACCACTACACCACTGTGCTGCACATCAAGGTCTAGAAGAGGTAAAGTCTACCACAGTCTGCTGAATCAGTAGAAAATGAAGAGCTGCCCGACCTGATGAAGGGCATTTCTGGTCTGAGGTCTGTAGGGTGAAGGAACGTTGCCCTCATTTTGATTAAAGTTTTATTATCCTTTAAAGTGCTAAGGTTTGAAAGAGTTTGGCCGCAATCATGAGCCTATGTATTGTACTAATCTCATTCACCATCTTACCAGATCCAGAAGTCTCCTTGAACATTTCATAGAACTGGCTGAGGTAAACCACCATGGAAAGCTTGTCCGGATCCCCAACAGATGCCATCTCCTTCCCGGTCATGATCGGAGAGATACCCAGCTCCCGCTCTGCGATATCGAATGCCAGCTGGTTATTCTTCTCCACATCACGCTCATCCAGAGAGTCAAAATCTCTGCAGGAAAAAAAGCAGGAACCTTGAGACAGAGGACCATTATGAACAGTTGTTCTTCAGCCATCCCAGCATAAAAAAAAGTGTAACACCAGATAAAGAGCCATAGAGAGGGAGCATGCACGCACTCTAATGCCGTGTACACACGACCGGACTTCCCCAGACAGAATCATTTCATAGGATATTGCGATCGTGTGTGGGCTTCATCTGACTTTTTTTCAAAAATTCAGACGGACCTAGAAATCGGAATTGATTCCGTCAGAAAGATTTAACATGTTCCATCGGGAAAATTGTTAGTCTCTAGTCCGACATACCAAAAGCGACGCAAGGGCAGCTATTGGCTACTGGCTATTGAACTTCCTTTTCTAGTCCCATGGTACGTCATCGCATTCTGAACGGACTTTGGTATGATCGTGTGTAGGCAAGTCCATTTCAGCGGAACTCAGTCGGAAAGACAGTCAGTTGTATTAGGAATTCACAGGATTCATTGTATGTAATACTGTAATTCAAACTATGCACAAGAAACAGCAAGTGCACACAATAAGACATCATACAGGTCTAGTAACTATGCTCTGTGCAGTTCCAATTTGAAGTGCCTCAAATGACAAACATTTATCGTTTTGGAAGAGTGTAGAAGGGTTAAGGCTCATACACACAAGAAAACAAAAACCAGACAAACATTTTCGTCTGAGAAACGATCGTACAATTTTCTCATAGTGTGCACACAACTTTCGACAGCTGATTCCAACCTTACAAACATACATTTCCGAAGGGACAAATTCCAAATGTTTTCTCATATGGGGAACAGAACGAACGATTTTTGTTTAATGTGTTCCATTTGCATACGAGAAAAAAACAGAAAAAGGCCGAGCATGATCATACACAAAAAAGCCTTTGTCGTAGCAGAATTTTCACACTCTATTTCCTTTTTCCATTTTCTTATGGTGTGTGCCCTACTTTAGACCCTTGTGTCTCCACTGCAGAGATTTGCCCTCTGTATTTGTCTTGATGACCACTGTCACCGAGACAAAGGAATGCAAAAATACAAAATTTACAGTTGAATAGAAATAGTGGGAAATTCTTAAAATGGGGACATCAGTTCAAGGGACTCCTGTGTAAAAAATTATTTCCCCCTATTTGTTTAGATTTCCTCTCCCTTTTATGTTTCTGTAATGGGACAAATGCTCCCTCAAAGTGAGAAACGCCAAGTATTTTGCAATAATTGTGGAAGAGGAAAGAGCAGAGGAGAATGCTGTGGAAAACAAGCGAGATGCGGTGGGTTTAAAGTGAACCTGTCACTTTGCCCTGAATGAGCAAGACAACAGGTTCCCTATAAAGTCATTCTGTAGGGAGGCGTCAGGTTCTTTTCATCAGCATTATTTGTGCACACACCTAACACAGGTATCAGGGTGTAATACCATCAGTCACATGACTCTCGGTGTATTAGGATAATGACACACCCGCCAATAGAGTACCAGCATAGGAAGGTTCAGATTACAACAGAGTTGGTTTGCTCTCTAACAGCCCTCAGGCAGAGGAGACAGAACACTCAGGAAAGGAGGGTGAACCTTATCTGCGTACATTGTTATACCGAGAACACCGCCAATTTACATAAAAAAAAAAAAAAAAGGCAATGAGTCATTCTGTGTGCTCAGATATTCGTTCCCACAAATAAACATTGTTTATGTTCATAGCTTTGTCTAATTACAGCCCTGATCCGCTGCCAAATACAAGATGATCGCACTGCAGAGAGGCAAATTCTTCAGGTAGAGCCAGAATATAGTGGGAGTCTAGCGCTGGAGTCTAGCGCTGAGATTACATCTTTGAGAGGGAGAGGGAGAGGGGGGCATCAAAATGATTCCTGTGACTTTTCACATCACTGTGCTGCATGTGCACTGTGGTCTGGAAAGTCCTACATGCGTCATCTTTGGTCCATTTTTAAAAAGGGTACTTTCCATTGAAAGTCAAAGGAAATGCATCAAAAAATGCCCCAAGTATTTTTAGGCACGTTTGAGGGTCACATTACTTTATTAAAGATGCTGGTTGTTAAGGAGTCGGCACCTGCTGGCATCCTTAACTAGTGAATAGCTGGTTAAGAAGCCAGCACATACCAGTATGATAGCCAGCAGATAGCTGCACATAAAAATGCTCCCGCCCCTCTTACTTCCATGGCGGTCACCCTCAGCACCCTTCTGCTTCATCTCTTCATGTAGTGGAGTCGGTTTGGCCATCCCCCTTTCCTCCCCTCTATTAAAAAGATTAAGTAAACTTCCTTTGCTGACAGTTTACCTATAGGCAAGCCTATAAGGCTTACCTATAGGTAGTGTAAATATCTCCTGAACATGCAACGTTCATGAGATGTTTGCATTACATGCAGCCAGTGGCATCATTGGCACATGCGCTCTGAAGGAACGGCCACTGGCACTGTTTCTTCTGAGCCCTGTGCCGTGAAAGGCAGCTCCCGCGTGCATGCACGGAAGTGAAGTCATCACAGGTCCAGCCAGTCACATACCCAGAGCCTGCAAACCTGGAAGCAAGATGGGTGAAAATGGAAGCTGCATCACTGACATGGTGGAACTGGAACAGCTTTGTTTTAAAGGCACGTCTCAAATACAGTAATGTGCTGGTATGTGTTGCATACCAGCACATTATGACTTTACCTTTCAGGAAGAGGGGGGAGAAAAAAATAAATAAAAAATAAATAAAAAAAAAACACAACATGTCCAGCGCTATTTAAACCGATTGAAGGACTTTAGACTTGCCATTGGGAGTTGCAAAAATGCTGAGTCTCGCTTTTGCTGCCTCCCTCAAGTTGCAATAGGAAATAGAGGGGGATATTTTCATGCCAGGGCCACGATGCTTCGTGACCACGGCTAAGCTGACCCGACATGCAACAGGCAGCAAGTTTGCCGAACATTACATGTGCAAGTCAATGGAGAAGTCCTGCAAATGCCTCAGAACCACAATAGCCAGCAAAATGGGGTTAAAAACAGGCAGTGTAGGAGCCGACACCCGATGGCATCACTAACAACCAGCTAGTCACCACATATGCCTCGTGTCGCATTTTAACACAACCCATTTAAAACGCATAGTGAGTTTTTGAAACGTGGCAGTGTGAAAGGGCCCAAAATGTTAGTTATATTAAAAAAGGTGTATGAACCCTGCCAAGTAGTTTAACCCTCTACATTTGACCTGATGTCCACTATTATCAC
This sequence comes from Lithobates pipiens, assembly GCF_037356315.1. Taxonomy (NCBI): domain Eukaryota; kingdom Metazoa; phylum Chordata; class Amphibia; order Anura; family Ranidae; genus Lithobates; species Lithobates pipiens. The sequence continues at coordinate 481,031,017 of NW_027507903.1, read as the reverse complement.
TAAAGTGATGGGGGATCCAAAATGTTACAAGCATCACAAAAACAAGGGGCCTGTGCACACAGACATTTGTTGTACACTACTGAAGTATTTTTAGGCTATTAGGAAACTCTGCTATTGACATGCATCATCAAAACTATGCTCTAGCTTTGGATGGAGTGGGGAGGGGTTTAAACACTTCAGGTTTTAATGACCGTCTGTGCTCCCGCTGGGAAGATTTGCTTCCTTTGTCCTGGTGACCACTGCCGTTTACAGATGCCATCAGAACAGGTGACAAGAAATCTTCCAATGGGGACACTTGTTCTGGTGACAGCTGTCATATAGAAGAATTCCCTCACGTTGTAGAGATTTTCTCTTACTTCCTCTTGCATCACTGGAAAAAGTGGAAGTAACGAATTTTCAACAGGACAGACCACAAAAAATAAACTGACAGGGGTTTTTACCCTTCTGTACTCCATCAAAACCTTTACATACATTTAAGAGGTCTTTTTTATAATGTTTTCAAACAAGATTAAAATAACTTTTCAATTGGAAAAATATGAACCTTTGCTGAAAGCCATATAAATCTTAGGGAAAAAAGCATTTTTAAAACAGACCTCCAAGTGTCTTGATGGTATAGAAAAATAAAGTTTAATGGGTTGCAGTGCCTACATTTCTTGAAAAAAGGCTCCCTTCCGTACTTCTGAGATAGAAAAAAAAAGCCTGGGCTTCTGGTCATGTGAGGTCTGTTGACAAAGCGGGTTTGACTGTTCAAATCATATGAACCAAAGGCCTAGGCTTTTAGTCATGTGGCTAGCACAAGTACCAGAACAAAAGCTCAGTCTGTCAAGAATAGTCCTTACATGAGCTCCGGGCGATAGCGGTGGATAATGGCACAGAGCGCAAGGCCGCTTTTCCAAGACAGTGTTAAGTCAATAACGTTGACTCCGACATAACCTTCAGTCTGCTTCTGACACCACCCCAACAGCTTACTGGAGCGAGCCACCGACTCTGCAATAGAGGGAGAAAAAAAAAAAGAAAATTCTGACTTACTTGTAAATTCCACATCTTAAAGTAAACTACATGACACAGGCAAAATATTCATACACCACAGGTTATAAGCGTGCACCTTCAGGTGATTGGACACTGGCAAGCTTTTGGAGGACAAGCCCACCTTGGGTGCTTCCCCTTTAACCCTACACAGAAAGGCCTCAGTTTTGAAAGAAACCATACAGAGGGCCCAACACAAGGATCACCTGGAACAAAGTTTAGATTTTTTTGTTTTTGTATAGGAGTATGAAGCGAGAGGCCTTTGAAAGAGGATGGGCAAGGCTGACACTTGCACTATAAGGATGCATACAGCCCAGTTTTGGTCAAGACCTTTTTGCAGTAAGACCAGAAAACAAGGCACAGAGTAATCTCTGCATCCAAATTTACTACATTCACACCAGGCAAAAAAAAAAAAAAAAAAGACATTGATGTCCACATCTGGAATCTCTCCCCACCTCTACACCCCCCTCCCCCCATCATTCGCATATCGGATTAAAAACATCTGGATGAAGAGACCCTTTTCCCAGGTCCAAGTGATGGCGGCCGAGATAATTGGCTTCCAGTTTTCAACTCCTGGGATGTGGACTGCACAAGCTGCTGGACAGTAAGATTTTGTCCAGAAGAGAATCCGATTTCCATTAATTCCCAGGCAGTCAGACTCCTCATGCACCGTTAATGGTTGAGCCATGCCCACTGTGGTGACATAATCTGATTGCACCTGGATTGGGTGTCCCTTTGGAAGGTGGGTTCAGTGCTGTAGGGATTACCTGACTGCTTTGAGCTCCAGTTGGTTGAAGGGGTGTTTGGTTTCTCTCCTGTCCATGTTCCCTGAACTTTCCAGGATTGAAATACTTCTCTCTAGAATAATAAACCTGCATTTGTAGTAAAGACTTTCCAGTTGCAGGGAAGGAAGAAATTCTAGTGTTAGAGATGTACCACCAAGATAAGGAATTCCAGTAAATCCAGGGGAAAAGACTGCTTTTTCCATGCAGACAAAATATGTTGGAGAGTTCTTGAATGGAATAGGGAAAATGTACTGCTTTGAAGGAGGCTACCATTAGGCCTAGAACTTTCATGGCAAATTTCATTATCAGATTTCTCTTGAGAGCCCTTAGAGAAAAGTTTGTTTTGGAAGTGATCAGTCCAGGCTCAGATCAAATATTAAAAAGGCAAAGGCAAGGCTGAACAGCAGACTTGCTGAAATGCATGGCCCAGCAAAAGGCCCGAGTCAGCTGAATTGTATTGTGGACATTTTGTGAGATACATAAGGGAGGATGAATCCTTCATGAGATCATCACCTAAATAGCCTGTCACTTGGATGCCGCGAGTTCTGAGAAACACCAGCAAGGTTGCCAAGACATTTCTGAACACCCTGGAAGCAAAGGATAGGCTGACAGGTAGTGCAACAAACTAGAAGTGTTTTTTTTTGCCACTGCAAAGCATAGAAAACACTGATGAAATTATCCAATGAGTACATGCAACATTTTGGATGTCCATAAATGCCATGTACTCTATCCCCATGGTCTCAGAGAAGCAATTACTGACCTTGCAGATTTAAGGCATTTTGATGCATACCTTCTTTAGGCTTTGGTACCATTAACAAGTTGGAGTGGAATCCTTTGAATCTGTCATCTGATGGTACTGGACACAATTATGCATTCCTCATTGGCGTGGGAGCAATGGAAGGCGGAATATATCTAGAGCTGAGACTGGATATATAAATTGGGCTCTCATGTGCCCAATCGTTTGAATGTTGAGTGGGATATCAACGGTTTTATTAATAGTTGATGTAACCCCTATTCTATACTGGCCATTGGTTTCTCTTCCCACTTTTTTTTTTTATATAAACGCAATTCTTTTAGGTTTAATTTCTGCCTTTTTATTTTAAGCAGGTACTTTTCTTTTGCTTAATATTGCATTTTTATCCTTTTAAATGATTTTTATGCATTAAAATTAGTTAATTGAAAAAGGTTTGCTAAAAGGTTCATATTTTAGTGTGCATGTATATGTGCCTTATATACTTTTTGAATACATAAATAAGTTCTTTAAGACTCTGAAAACATATGTGTAATGTATTAATTCTTGATTTTGTATTGTTTATATTCTTGTCGATTAATGTAAGGGCTATTGGCAACATAAGGAAGCAAGCCTGTGTAATCATTTATGTGGGATTTTAATTCCTTCTTTCATTTCTCCACAAGATGGCGAAGCTTGCCTCTATTGCCATGGGACTGGGTTTCTAGCTGTGTCTGTTGCAAGGATGTTAGACATACTTTCCATCAATGGTTGCACAGATTACTTTTTACAGTCAATAAACTGCTTAAGAGCCAATATTACACTATTTTGAGTCTCTTCACATATTTTACACACCCAGTTGCTGAGGCTGTCTGATTCCCTGGTTGCCGATTAACATCCGGTGCACCTAAAGGCTTTTTGGGGAGAGATGTCTGGATACTCCTCCACTGAATATTTAATTCAAACAAGTGCTTTGTCAGATTAAATTCACAAGTCTGGAACATCTGTGACCCAGAGTGAGGCAAACTAAAACAGACACGCCTACTCTTAGAAGTGTGGCCCGGTATGGTTCAGGAGGGTGGGCGCTGCCTCTTCATCGTCCCCCTATCTTGACCTTCCAGGCTGCATGCTCAGATAAGGGTCTGGTATGGATTTTGGGGGGACATTTATTTTGGGTTTAATTTTGGCATGGGGTTCCACAATCCTTACCAGACTCAAAGGATTGGGGGGCGGAGCTTGCATGTCATCTTTTTAAACATTTTTGTATTGCCAGCAATTTAAATGTCTCTTTATAAAGGTTAGTTTTGCTGCAGCAGATTCTATACGTGGTACAGATGCGCCACTTGCAGGGACACTAAGTGGACCCCACCAGGCACTATATTAAAAGGAATTTTTCATTTTTATGGTTTCACTTTAAACATCATTAAAATCACTGCACCTTAAAAAAACGATCTTTCAATTTTTTTTGCATTGGTACATGTCACCCACAGCAATACCCGGGCCCCCCATAACCTTTTTATGACCAATAACTTGCATATAAGTTTTCAAAATGGTGACTTTTGGTTTTTCAAATACGGCCCTATAGATTCAATTGGGTTTGAGGTTCAGGTCTGAACTTGTGATGTTAGAGAATTCTGGCACAAACCAACCCGGGGTGTTCAGCCCATCTCTAGTGTTAACCCTTCCTTATGCTATCCAAAAAACATAATTAAATTTTTTTTGGCTGCAGTTACTTAAATGTACCTGTTACAACTTGCATATAAATTCAACAGAACCCATCTTGTTTGTAACTTGGGGACTGCCTGTACTAGCACCAACGCAGAGTGTGGGGATAGCTCTAAGGTAGCTTCACGTTACAGGCAAGCCCTGTGTCCAGTCCACTGTGGTTCAAGTTCAGTGTTCCATAGCAAGTTATGATGAAACACCAATACGGAGAGCTGAGATAGAGATAGAAGGAAAAAAAAAAAAAAACACACACGCGAAAAAAAAAAAAAAAAAAAAAAATAGGCTGAAGGAAGAAGAGTCCACCTCTAAGGGTACTAGCAAGAAACTGAAGAATGCTGGGAGAAGGGTTTATACAGGGGCTGGCTTAAAATGTTTGTTTGCCAGTGTCCAAAATTAATGTAGGCAGTAGTATAACCACAGAATTCCTGTGTCCCTTAATAGATTAGAAGAAAATAAAAAATAAAAAGGATTTATAAAACGGTTAACTACTCACGCTAAAGAAAATTAGCAGCACCAAAACTCCCCAATCAGGTACAAAACGTAAATATGTAAGTTTTAGAAAGTTACCATTTCTGCCGAGTTTTGGTGTTCTTTGTGCATTAATGTGATTGCTTATTTCCAAGTTAAGATCCTTCATTTCTGTTGTGTTGTACAAGTGTCGCACCTGAGTGGAGGGATAAGAGATCAGAAATGAGCAAAACCGTCCATCTACTGAATGCGTTACACCACGGGTGGGCAAATGGTTTTCACAAGGGGCCACATGAGAAACTGGGACTGTTGTGGAGGGCCAAACCGAATTCCTCTCAATTCTGGAATTGGGAAGATCCACTTTACTGCTCCCATGCCAACTACCTGAACTGTAACATTACAACCGGACGGGGCTGTTCACATGTCATGGCTGTGATGCTATGCTTCACAGCTGCTGTATTTTTCACTTGAGGTGCAGAGTTTGACAAGTGCCACTGCTGGTCAAACCCACCCACTGAGGTCAAAGGAGCTGCAACGTAACCCTGTGCAATGCACAGGATTGAGGAGCAGTGGTACAGCATTGCGGGGTTAAACCAGAGGACACAACAAAACACCTCATTGCTGCCTGTCAAATGCCCTCTGAAAAGCACTGTGGCTGAAAAGAGCCTGAGATCAGTACCTAGGGACTTCTACAGATTTTGAGCTTGAGTGAAGAAAAGGTGCACAGCTTCTAGGGTTTGCATCGTGCAGGGGCCAATACAAGAAGAACCTGTCTGGGTAGCTGAGTGGCAGGACATCTCCTAGGCTAAGCTCTTCCACCAGAGCCTTCCTGGCTCCTCAGGCTCTCTCTCCCTTCTCAGTGAGGAAGCTGACAGGACAAAAGAGGCATGCTGACAGTGGAGGCTTCGAGGGCAAGTCAAAGGGCCAGATGTGGACCTGGGTCCGCAATTTTCCCAGATCTGTGCTATACAGGGGTTCATCACTATTCCCAACTTAGCCTTCACCAACTCTCATCTCCTAAAAAATATTCCACTCTACTGGAGGGCTCTCTTCTGAAATACTATGCACTGCTACGGGACTCTGTTCCTTCCTCAAACCCACCTCTCCTGAAATACTGCTGTTTTATAGGTTTTTGGGGCAAATTATTTGAATTAGAATTGACCAGATCACATACAGAAATATGACAGTCACTTACCTGGCTGGGTCGTAGAAACTGCAGGTTGACATTGGGATAACGGGTGGTTGGGTCAATGCTGTACTGGTTGAAGTTTTTACTGACATTTTCTGGTGTGGTCTGGGGAAGGAGCCTATAAATACTCTCCCTGAAATCAAGATCAATCAGAGAGGTCCATCAGTGAGAGAGTAAGACATCCGATACACAGAATATAGTAATAAAGGTAAAAATGGGTTTGCACATTCTTCCTGGTCTGGCAGGCATGATCAAAAAGCATGTAGGCCCAATACTGCAGTCACAATTGTGTAAGCTTCAGTCATGCCAACGGGCAAACCTAGGAATTAGCAGCCATCTACTCTGCTTGCAGGGTCTTACCTTTCAGCCACCACTTCTAGCGGACTGGCTCCTTGTGCCCAGCTGCGTACCATCCAGGCTGAATCCATAGCAGCCAGGAAACCTCGAGCGATGCCCGTTCCCATCGGCCAAAAAGGCTGTTAAAGGAAGAGTACATTTTTAAGTGGTCATTCCGAGAGGAAGAGAAACAGAAGAAGCCTGACATGCAAAATAAAAGTGACAGACTATACTAAAATATCTTAATTTTATCTCTTGCTTTGTTTTCCTTTTTTTTTTTTTTTTTTTTTTTTTTTTTTTTTTAAGACCAAAGGGGTATGGATGGATTTGAAATATTATGCAATACCCTCTAGATGCAATAATAAAAAATGAAAAAAAACCCCACACAAATACCCTACTTATCCAAAGCAGCAGCCACATGACTTTCAGGTCCAAAGCCTGCACACGTATTCTTTTTTTCTTCCATCGGAGTCCTCCTTTGGGTGCCCACAATACTACCTGCGTGATGTGGACAATTCCTGTTGGCTGTCCAGTGATGGGGTCTTTTCAGCATCCAGAAGAGGAGAAAAGTCATTGCGAGGGGATGGTAGGGGACTTAACAGAGGGATAACCTGCATATCTGGCTTGGCAGTCCCTGCAGCATAAAACAGTGGCAGCGAGGGACGAAGTCTGAACTTGGGTGCACACATCTTGCTTTACCAGGCAAGCCAAAAAAGGAAAAAAAAAAATCCCTTAGATTTGGTTAAAGGGAAGGATAGGAACTTTTGAGCTTTAAGGTTTCCTTCCTTGCATGATATTTTTCAATTGTGGAAAACTTAACAAAAAACAGGATAAAAATAAATAAAGATTTTGTCTCAACTGTAAATTCTGTATATTGGAGTATAAAGTGGTTGTAAAATCTCATGGTTTTTCACATTTAATGCATTCTATGTGCTGCAGCTGACCCCCAGAACACCCCCTCCCCCCTTTTCTTACCTGAACCTGTTAATTTCAGTGACAAGCCCAGCAGCTCTAGTCCCCATCTTGGGCCCTCATTGGATAAATTGATAGCAGTCAATCAAATTCAGTGACACGCGAGTTGGGGTGTGGGGCCGAGTCCTGCTTTCTGTGTCAATGGACGCAAGGCCAGTCAGCCAATGAGGAGAGAAAAGGGACAGGGCCGTGGCTCCGTGTCTAAATGGACACAGGGAGCTGTGGCTCAGCTCAGGAGCACAGAGCAGGTAAGTATAACTTTTTTTGTTAAAAATAACAAAACCTGTGTGTTTTTTGGTGAATGTTGCTCTGTTTAACCCCTTAACAGGGAACTGCAGTCTGCTCACATAATTTGTAATAAAAACATCTTTGCCATTCTGAAGCTTCCCTCCAACCACTTTGCATATTATTCTATATATACTGTGAATCTGTACTTGCCAAATATGCTGCAGAAAGCTCCCTCCACTGAGTCTGGCTGCAATCATTTTAACTGTGGGCAGCTGAAGCTGTTGTCTGTTCACTTCCTGGATTTACACAGGGGCACACCTCCAGCTCTGCAGCTCTCATTGGCTCTCTTTGGACTCATCCCCCCCCCTCCCTTCCTGGGAAACAGAGAGGGCTGTGCATGAGGTCATAAGCCTAGGATTTATTTTTAACCAGACAAGAAACAGGAAGTGGGCTGTAAGATATTTACTGGCAGAAAAAAAAAAATATGTTTTACTGTTCACTTCTATTTTATAAACTATTAATAAATTAGAACTTTTACTTTGTGCGTTAAAAATTTGTATACCTTTAACCACTTAAGGACCGCCGTATTGCCAATGTACGTCATTACAATGGCACAGGCAGGCACAAGCACGTACATGTACGTGCCTGCCTTCCAGCGGGTGGGGGGGTCCGATCGGACCCCCTCCTGCTGGATACGGCGGTCCGTTTCCCTCCAGCAGCGATCCGTGATGAGGGGATGGCCGTCGGTTTCTGGCCACCCCCTCTCGATCGCTCCTGGCCAATGACGAACTTCCTCCCACTGTGTATTGTTTACACAGGAAGGAGGAAGTGATGTCATTCTCCTCGGGGCGGTCTTTTTGACCGGACTACGAGGAGAAGACTAAAAGTAAGTGCACCAAAACACTACACTGACACATAGGTACACAAACTAAAGTTATTTTTTTAGGTTCACCGCCAGGTTTTTATAGCGCTAGGTACCCCGATATACTACCCAATAATGGTTTTAACCCCCTGATTGCCCCTAGTTAACCCTTTCACCATCGATAACAGTATAAGTGTCACTGGTGACGCTGGTTAGCCAGTTAGTTATTTAGGTTCCCCGTCAGGTTTTTATATAGCGCCAGGGACCCCCATATACTACCTAATAAAAATTTGAACCCCCTGATTGCCCCTAGTTAACCCTTTCACCACTGATCACCGTATAAGTGTTACGGGTGACTCTGGTTAGTTTGCTTTTTATAGCATCAGGGCACCCACCATTTATTACCCAATAAAGGTTTAACCCCCTGATCACCCAGCGGGTGATATCAATTAGGTTTTAGGGTCAGGGTCTGCGTCGCCCCAGGCAGCGCTAGGTTAGTGCCAGTACCGCTAACACCCACGCGCAAAGCATACACCTCCCGTAGTGGTATAGAATCTGAACAGATCAATATCTGATCTGATCAGATCTATACTAGCGTCCCCAGCAGTTCAGGGTTCCAAAAAAAAAGCATTGTTAGCGGGATCAGCCCAGATACCTGCTAGCACCTGCGTTTTGCCCCTCTGCCCAGCACACCCAAGTGCAGTATCGATCGATCACTGTCACTTACAAAACACTAAACACATAACTGCAGCGATCGCAGAGTCAGGCCTGATCCCTGCGATCGCTAACAGTTTTTTTGGTAGCATTTTATATTTAAATCCGGAAGGCAGTGCTTGGTTTTCGGGGTCCCGTACGTGGCTAGGCTCCCAAAAAGTCCCCCACATGTGGTATCCCCGTACTCGGGAGAAGCAGCAGAATTTATTTTGGGGTGTAATTTGACTTCTGCCCATAGCATGTGTGAGCAATATATCATTTAGTGACAACTTTTTGTAAAAAAAAAAAAATTCTTTTTTTTGTCATTATTCAATCCCTTAGGACAAAAAAATAAATAAATATTCAATGGGCTCAACATACCCATCAGCAATTTCCTTGGGGTGTCTACTTTCCAAAATGGGGTCATTTGGGGGGGGGGGGGGGGGGTTTGTACTGCCCTGCCATTTTAGCACCTCAAGAAATGAGATAGGCAGTCATAAATTAAAAGCTGTAAATTCCAGAAAATGTACTCTAGTTTGTAGACGCTATAACTTTTGCGCAAACCAAAAAATATACGCTTATTGACATTTTTTTTTACTAAAGACATGTGGCTGAATAAATTTTGCCCTCAATGTAGGACTAAAATTTAGTTTATTTGATTTTTCTTATAACAAAAAAAAGAATATCTTTTTTTTTTTCAAAATTTTCGCTCTTTCCATTTATATCGCAAAAAAAAACAAAAAAAAAACAAAAAAAAAAACGCAGAGGCAATCAAATACCATCAAAAGAAAGCTCTATTTGTGGGAAGAAAAGGACGCAAATTTCGTTTGGGGGCAATATTGCATGACCGCGCAATTACCAGTTAAAGCAGCGCAGTGCGAAATTGGAAAAAGACCTCTGGTCCTTAAGGTGTTTATTGGTCCGGGGCTGAAGTGGTTAAAGTAGAGCTACACAATCCTCAAGAATGTTATCTCAATCTTGACTAAAGCATTTCACAATTATTTCCATGCAAAGAATTCTCTCTGCTAAGCCACAGCCCTCAAAAGAAAGGAAGAGAAAAACTGGGCACTCTGCCAAGAGCCAAAAAACATTCTTTATCAGTTAAACTAAAGTATAAACATTGTAACAATTTGCAAAGGAACAGACTGTGTGTAAGTGAAAAGTTTAACCACTTAAACACTAAACCTTTTTCTGACATTTGTTGGTTTCAAGTTAAAATTATTTTTTTGTTAGCTAGAAAATTACTTAGAACCCCCAAACATTAATATTGAGAGATAGATATATAGATATATAGATATAGATAGATTATATATATATATATATATATATATATATACATACACACACACACACACACACACACACACACACACACACTTTTTTTTAGTAGACACCCTAGAGAATAAAAAAGGTGGTTGTTGCAATATTTTATGTCACAATGTATTTGCGCAGTGGTCTTTCAAATGCAATTTTATTTTAATTTTTTTAAATTAAAACAATAAAAAAAATAAAAATAAAAAAAAAATAAAAACAAACAGTAAAGTTAGCCCATTTTTTTGTATAATGTGAAAGATTTTTTCGTGATCTTTATTCTAAGCAAAAAAATTGCAATTCTCATTTTGGGCAGAATCGTGCAGCTCTACTGTAAAGTATATTTACATGCTTCACATTGAATTTTTTTTATTTCATTTGCAAATAACTTTTCAGTGCTTTGTACCATCGTTGACAGCTGAAGTGTAAACAAAACAGTTGCAGTAGGTATCGGTAAATGGTATCGCCAAGTACAAAAAAAACTATCAGTGCATCCCTACAAGGAGAGAATCCAAAGGCTTCTGGAAGAGGAGAGGGCCATAAGCCTGTTCCCTAAGAGTAGAGACAAGATTTGGTCAAGGTTAAACCACAGGCAAGCCAGAATGCAAGGTAGTAAAATGTCTCAAGGATTAGCAGATAATGTCAGTGTTCATACCAGGTGAAAAAGGGTCTCCAGGTAAAGTAGATCTTTCTTGAAGTGGCTTCTCTTGCCCTGAGTGATGTAGGAATGACAGAATCAGATATACACCCGTCTTTCAAGGCCTGGGTGTAAACCACCATGCCATTAACACAAGTGATTGAAAAGCAAGCTGGTATTGAGGCAGAAGATCTGACCTGCTTGAGAGAGGCCAGGGGTCAGCTCCAAAATCTTTGAGTATCTGTACCATGTTCTTCTGTCCAGTTTAGTGCAATGAGAATTGCGGCTTTATTATAAGCCTCTACAGTATCTTACAGAGCAGTCAAGCATATTTTTACCCACACTGCGACCATGAGATTACTAGGGCATCAGATGACCAGTGATAGATGATTCTTGTTCCTGGCCATGTATAGGGGTAACTTGTTGTTGAACCAGGATGTCCACATATAGAGTCCCCCAATTCTGACATAGGAGAATAAAGAAAGGATAGAATGACCATTCCCCTTGGTCTAGGTGACATGGCTGAGAAAATCCACCTTCCAATTGTCCACTACTGGATTGAGAGCAGCAGAGATGGTTGGCCAGTGCTCTTCTGTAGATCTTACTTGCTTTAGGGCTGCCCAACTCCTGGTTCCTTCTTGATTTAGGCCACCCTATTGGAAGTCTCCTGAGAAGCTTGCTTCCCTTAACTGTGTGAGACTGAAGTGCACTCCTCAGGCTGTGAAGCTGGCATCTGTTGTCCTCACCTTCCAATCTGGGGAGCTCCTTGCTTGGCTGGAGAGAAGGATGAGGAATTTGAGAGGGGGAGAGTGTTTGTTCCAGGTGAACAAAAATGTAATTTTGGAGGCACTTGAGCAAAAAAGGAAGAGCTTTGAATGAGACATGCATAAGGCCTAGGGCTCTCCTTAAGAATCTCAGAGGGGTTCCTTTTTGATATAAGGTCCGAGTATAAGAACTTAGAAAGAAGATGGTAAGGAAAGCCTTGCCTATGCCTGGTCTAGAACGAAGCTTGTTATTCCAGATGCAAGCATGGAGTGGAGAGACTTTTGGAAGTGGATAACCCAACCTATTTTAATAATCTGAATAGACTTTTGTAGGTTTTCAAACAGCTGTGATAGATGAATCCTTCAGCAGGACATCTAAGATCCTGGTAAATTGGAGTTCTTAAGGAGGGATAGAAAGGGTGCAAGAGACTTTGTAAATGTTCTGGATGCAGATAAGCTGAACAGCAGTTTAGCAAATTGGAAGTATTTGTCTCCTATGGCGAAGTTCAGAAAGCCCTGGTAAAGAGGGTATATGGGAATATGGAGGTAGGCATCTTTAAAGTCTGATGCCAGGTTTTCCCATAGTCTCAGAATAAATAACTGACCTTAGATTCTATGCCAAACTTGTGAATGCAAATAAAGTATCTGTTTAGGAATTTTAGGTCCAGGATAGGATGAATACCCCCACTGGGTTTTGGTACATTAAACAGGTTTGAGAAAAACTTATATGAACCTTGCCTCCAGAGGAACTAGAACCACTCCCTGAGACAAGAGATGGTTCAGGGCAGTTTGTAAATCTGACAGTTCTTGGACATTTTGGTTTGCTTGAATGAAGAAAATGAAGAGTGGGTAGTGTTTGGATTGGAACTTTATTTTTTACCCCTTTGAGACCATCGATTGAAACCATAGATCTGGGACTTCTGTGGCACAAAGGAATGCAAATTTTAGCAGATGTTTCCCCACTCTTAGGAGTGATTGTGCCCCTTTATCAAGAGTGCTTTGTGGCAGACTTGGTGGGCGCGGTGTTTCATATCTTGCACCAAAAGTAGGGCTAAAGTTTGGCTTGGAAAACTGAAAATGCACGAGGAGAGCAGTGTAGCATTTTGAAAATTGGAGCCATTATGGAAATTTGTGTTAGGACATGTTTTTAGGGCATCAATACAGAGAAGTTGAAAGGCAGCATTTGTAGGTTTTCTGAAAGGGTTTGGTACTGAGACAGGATCCTGGATCATTTCTCTAGTCCAAATAGCTGTGGTTTGACAAACTGCAGCAATAGCCTTTTGTAGGGCTGAACCTGGAAGAGTAAAGATAGCCCGTAAAAGTCTCACATTTTATTTCTGCAGAATCCTTAATTGAAGAAACCTCTTATAGGCACAATAAGAGGTTTGTTCAAGACTGCCAAGTTTACTACTAGAATGGTCCACTTTAGTGAATTTGCTTTCCCCTTTTAGGGAAAACCCAACAATCATACCGTTGTGCTCAAAAGCTTGCAAACCATGGCAGAAATCGTGAAATTTTGGCATCAATATCTGATCATGCCAAAAAAATCTTTTATTTAAGGATAGCAATCACATGGTCATTTATTATCATAGTTTTTTGGATTTTTTTTTAATTATAACAGAAAATACCAAAACGGCCCCGATCAAAAGTTAACATACCCTGGATTGTTTGGCCTTGGTACAGACACAGAAGGTGGCACACACAGGTTAAATGGCAATTAAAAGGTTAATTTCCCACATTTGTGGCTTTTTAAAATCACAATTAGTGTATAAATAGTCAATGAGTTTGTTAGCTCTCACATGGGTGCACTAAGCAGGCTAGACACTGAGCCGTGAGGAGGTAGAAAAGTCAAAAGTCCTGCGTAACAGGGTAATGAAACTTAAAGATGGAAAAGGATATAAACTGATATCCAAAGCCTGGAATAGCCTTAAGACAGTTTTTTGGCACGATTGGTCATATTTTCAATATTGATGCCAAAATTTCACAACTTCCACCAGGGTATGCAAACTTTTGAGCACAACTGTATATTGTTCATGAATGGGAAAGATGAAGGTCTTTTAAACTTTGCAGATCTTAGTATCCAGTGAGGCATGTTGAGAGAAGAGAATTAGGTGTCATTGTACCAAGGCTCTTGTGCACAGCAGAAGCTAGCATATCTACATTGGCAAGCATATTGCACAAAAGTCATAGAAGTCTCCCACAGCCTACACCACCTAGGGGTCTTCTTCAAAGTTTTCCCATGTCTATCATTTATGCATGAAGTAGTTCCACTTCTGAAAAGATGGAGGTGGAGAAGAGCCCTGGTGCTTTAGGCGCTGGATATGGATGGCTGTATTAAAGGCCATTTATTGACTGAAAAATTCCAACGTAGATGCAGAATTATCTGCCTTGGACAAATATTCTGCTGGCTGCATGCCTAAGAACTAGAATCAGAAAGACTGGTGTTAAAATATGGTCCTGTTCCATTGCAAGAGAAGCAATGTTGCTGTGAGTGGTTTGAGTACTTTGCAAATCATCAGCAGGATGAATGATCTTCTAAGCTTTTGCTGTGGTTCCCTGAGGCTGGTATCCACCCATTGCCATCAGTGAGGGCAATCCCCTGTGGGGTGTACAGTCAGCTGTGGAAATGGGGTACACTTGTCCCGGAGAAGGATACACAGCAACCAAGGCATCTTCGGTCCTGTACAAAGTCCTCGTGACGAAAGGTCATGAGGAAGTGCCTGGGTACCTTATCAGAACTTTGGGCAGGGGCTGGTGGTAATACTGAGACCTGTGATGGGATAGCAAAAATGTTACCACCAAGTTTGAAAGGTTAAACACTCCATAGTGAATAAAGTAAAAAATAATTCCCAGTTTCCTGATGGTTTTAACTAGGATTGTCCCGATACCACTTTAATACCGAGTACAAGTACCTATACTTTAATGTCATGCGACATTGGCACTAATATGCAGCACAGTCCGTAGCTTTATTTTTATTACAACTATTATTTGCAATTTTTTAAGTTATTTTTACACACAATATATAAAATGAATTTAATTTTGTGGACAGTCCGTGATTATTTTTCATTTTTACAATCTTACTTTAGAATTTATTACAAAGTTTCCTTTTTTTATTATTCAATCTTAGGGAAGGGGGGCTTTGGTGCTGATGTCAGGGGTCTAAACAGACACCTGACATCTCCCCTCAGACATGGAAAGACTGGGAGGAGAGAGATTCCCCAGTCCCTTTCCCAGCAGCCTCAGCTGCATTGAAGATGAACGAAGAGGAGACAGCAGCTCTTCTCCATTCATAAACTGAAGCATTGTAAACACAGTTTACAACACTCAGTTATGAATGGACAGCAGCAGTGATCACTGTCCATTCAGAAAAGGAAGGAGCCAGTAAATTACATTTACCGGCTCCCTCCTCCACTCTCCATCCTGAAAGACCTGGGACGGGGGGGGCGAAGAGCACACAGAAGGGGTCTGGAGGACAGGGGAGGGGGGACGGAGGAGCGCACAGAGGAACACAGAGGCGAGCCGGTGAAGAATACAGGGGAAGCTTGGGAACAAAATTGGTGCGGCGGGGGGGGGGGGGGGGGGGGTGGTAAGTTATAAAATCACCAATCTCCCAGTGTGCTTCTCCTCTCCCCTGCTTGCAAGCTGCTATATTGAAAGCCACCAGTGATTATAATTTCTCCCGCCACCACACTGATGGTTCCTGAGGGCCCAGGTATTGGATTAGGCATTAGGAGCATTTGCACAAGTACCCCTGCAAATATTCGGTATCTGGACCAATACTAGTATAGGGACAACCCTAGTTTTAATGTACAAAGGAATACTAAAACACTAAAAAGCATAATGCAAGCAGTGGAGATCTTAAAGTGTTACTAAACCCAGTAATATGAAAATAGTTCATCTGCCTGCCTACAGCTTATAAATCTTTGTTACATTAAAATACTGCCACCATATGTATCTTTTTGTCTGATCTGTATACCACGGTCACGTGATAAACTGCAGGGTCTGCCCGAGTGCTAAGTGTTCAGGTAAGTGGAGATTTCCACTACAGCCTGTGTCCTCATGCTGTTATGGGAGGCGGATCATCCAAGATGTGACATTCCACCTACTGTTTTTTTTTTTTAACTACTGGGCATGAAGGAGGGAGAGACTGGGCTTTAGGATCTATATAAACACCCAAATGTGTGATGTCAATATCATGTGACCTGAAAAATTCAACAAGGAAATATTCTCTCCAGCAACAGAGACCAAAACTGAATGTGCAGAGGGACCACTGTCTTATCTGGCCTTGCAGGAGGGGGAGGATCTGTGCATAGAGGATCAAAGCCTTTTTACACAATACAGAGAAGTAACCCAAAAGTGTGTATAACAAGCCTGCCATTTTGCATATACAGATTTTACTGTTGGGGGTTAATGCTTTAAGTTTCATACTTGTATTAGGGCTACAGTAACAGTTCAAACCTGTTCCCTGCATGGGTCTAAGCTTCACAGTGGGCAATAGAAGTGATAGAAGCTAGTGAACAGTTTATTGAAAATTTGATTGAAAGTTTAAAATAACTAGTTAAAAGCTGAGCTCCACCCAAAAGGGCTGGATTGAAAATTGGCTTGGGTGAAGATACCGCTGGGTTCCTGGACAGGCAAGTGACCCAAACATTAAAGTCAGCAGCTACAGCAGCTCAGTCTGTGCTGAGAGTGAACATTGCACGCATAGTGAGCACATAACAGATGCCCAACGATATGTGTGCCCATTAAAGCCCACCCTTTGGCTACCACAAGTGTCGAAAAAGGTCAAGATATGAGGGAAACAGGGATGAACAAGCCAGATACACAGGATGAAAATTTAGAGACATTCAACATGCAAGTGCACTGCTGCCTCCTCCCCCAAGTCACATGAAATTTTAAATTTTCACATGTTAAACCTATAAATTGATCCTGGTCCTACTACAGTTCGCAATATATCATGTAATTGCAAAAAAATAAATAAATGTGGAGGTAAGCTGTAATTGGCTGAAAGTTTTAATTACATTTTTTTCTAAGAGCACAAACTGTCCACCATGATCTACTGACCTCTAGAAGGCTGTCGCCCACCAGTGCCACAAGCAGTCGATGACTATTCCTCTCTCGCACCAGTGCGGCATTCTCCGAGGCATACATGCAGGTGAAATCAAACATGGCTACGTCCGGCTGCCCATAATGATTGATGGCAAAGTCCAGGGTGGGCAGCTGCTGATTGGTGGAGAAGCGAGCAGCCTCTGTGGCGTAATTCAACAGCGCCTCCTGGTCCACATTGGCACGTGACAGCAGCATCTCTGTGTCGGCATAATCCTGTGGAGGGGGCAATGAAACTGATGAGCGGTATACCAGAGAACGTAAACACAACAGTCTGCAATTGAGATCATACAAAATCATATGCCAATTGTACTACAAATGTAACAAGGAGGAAATGTTTTCCTTCATCAGCGGCTTAAGAACTCAGAACGTTCTTGAAAATAAATGTATTATTACTTTGAGTTGATTTTTTTAAAGTGGTTGTAAAGGTCTAAGGTTTTTTACCTATTCTATGCATGAAGTTACAAAATATTCTATGTGCAGCAGTTTCCCCACCTCCCCCCCCCCCCAATACTTAACTAAGCCCCCTATTGATCCAGCAATGTGCACGAGAGCATCAGCTCTCTCCCTCATCATTGGCTGAGACAGCAGCGGAATCCATTGGCTCCTGCTGCTGTCACTCACAGCCAAACCGCCAATAAGTTAAGAGGGCGGGGCCAAACCGTGGCTCAATGTCTGAATGGACACGCAGAGCAGTGGCTAGGGTGCCCCCACTGCAAGCTGCTTGCTCCAGAGGGCATTAGACAGAAACGAGGGGCCAAGAACACTAGCAGGGGACCCAAGAAGAGAAAGATCAGGGCTGCTCTGTGCAAAACCAATACACAGAGCAGTGACGTATTGCATGTTTGCGAATTAAAACAAAAAAAAAAAATTGCCTCCAATATATCACTTTAAACTTCGAGAGAGTATATCAAATACAGATCTACAACATTTTAAAACCAAAAATCATATTTATATATTATTATGTATATAAAATAGAAGCGTGCCCAGCTCTCCAGTACCCAATCTACCTATGGTATAAATAATTTAACATACAGTATGTGCAATGTAAAAACTTTGAACATGTGGTTCCAAAAGAGGCGCATAAAAGTTAAAGTAGAACTCTGGGCAGAAATGTTATATATACGGTGCTTCTGAAATCCTGTAAATCATTTCTTCGTGTTAAGAGTGCACAGTCCTCCTGCCGTCATCAACCCAGCCTTCTTTGTTCAATGGAAGGCCTCTGTGCTCCTAATAGACTGTTCACAAAACCAGCACCAGTCTTGTACAATCCTCACTGTAGTTCTTTGTAATGAGTGGTGATGTAATTACATCATAATGTGTGGTGTCAGGAGTCTGACTTTGTGCGGTGTAGTTAAATTGATTGACCAGCAGATCTGTTCCACCTTCTATGACCTCAGACTTTCACTGACAGACCAGATGTGGAGGCTATACAAATAAGCCTTAGGCTCAAAGTGCCCTTCATCACAGCCACATGCAATATTGGACTGTGAGGAGGTAATGTACAACATGATGGCATAAAATATAAAGCGTCAGAGCAGGGCGCAGTGATGTGTGTTCTGCAGAATCAGAAGCCTAGGAGCAGCATACTTCTGATCCAGTGTGCACTGTCATGTCCACCCAAACGCTAAACCTTGAGGGGGGGGGGGCTCAAGAGATGTGTAGTCACAGTAAGCAGTGAGAAACATTAACAGGAAATGACACCACCACTTTCGAGATACTTCCTCCTGGATGCTGGGGATTGGGGAAGATGCAGGGTAAAATGAAGACATCATGGATTTTTAAAATGCTGAGTTTTAAACAAAGTGTGCAGTTTTAATCAAGATCACATCAGCGATTTTGCTTAACTTATTGCACGGGGCTATAATATATATTTAATCACCATCCCAGAGTTCTTATTTAACAATTATAAACTACTGTAAACCACTAAACGTTTGTGCATACTTTTCATATACAGTCTCAACAAGAGGTAAACGCTGCTACTTGTGTTTATACGTGCAATTTCTCATACACAAAACTTCCATATTCAAAAAATTACACCCAAACATACTTGCAAATACTGATGTTTACATGCAGATACCAGCGTACCATATTTTTTCAAGATGATCAGATTTACGCACCAACTGGGACTCCTGGATGTCTCAAGTACAGGGGCATTTTGTGCCATATTCTCATACAACTATTTACATTGTGGGCACTTACAGTTTAGCATCCTTGAGGTAGTGACAAAAATACTTCCCATTTTTAACGTCACTTGTTTTCAGTAGTATGCATTTTCCAATTTCTCAGGAGAGAAGAAGTTTATAAAAGGGTGCAGTATTACTTTTGGAAATAGGTCTGATGAAATTACTGCATGCTCCAGTCCAGCACTGAAAGTCTGCATTTAATATCTGGAGAGCAGGTCACGCATCTGCCATCTGGATACCAGGGCCGGTGGGGAGGAAGGAAATGCCAAAAGAAATCACATTTGATAGGGAGGAACAACCCTTCTCTGAAAGTTGCATGTAGGTTTATTTTATTTTATATATTTTATGGTTCACGTTGGTATGACAAACGCTCTGACATTGGGAGCTCATGTCGCATGACATGTGAAAATCAATGTTTCCCTATGGGAGCCGTCTTAACTGGTCCGACACAAGTCGGTCCGACACCATTTTCTCCACGTGGGGAGTTCCCCTTAAAATCCATAGCAGATCGAATGGCCTGGTATGCTCTTGGAGGGAGAACCCATGCCGGTTTTTTTTTTATTTATTATTTTTTTTTATTTGGTGGAGTTCTCCCTAAAGATTCATACCAGACACGGTGCCTGGTATTGTCAGGGATCAAAGTCAGATCCCTGTTCATTAAAGTCGGACGCATGTCAGAATTCAAGTTGCAGGGCAAAATCGGATCCAAAGTGGTACAACTGTCGTGTCGTACCAGTGTGAATCCGGCCTAAGGGGGTGTTTTTAATCTAAGCTTGTTACCTATATAAAAAGATACCTGTCCACAGAATCAGATTCCAATCCTCCCACCATGGCCAAGACCAAAAAGCTATCCAAGGATGTCAGGGACAAGATTGTAGACCTACACAAGGCTGGAATGGGCTACAAGGCCAATCGCCAAACAGCTTGGTGAGGGGGTGGCATCAGTTGGTGCGATTATTCAAAATAGGAAGAAACACAAAAATAACTGTCAAATCTCCCTCAGTCCGTAGATCCATGCAAGATCTCACCTCGTAGAGTTTCAATGATCATAAGAACGGTGAGGAATCAGCCCAGAACTACACGGAAGAATTTTGTCAATGATCTCAAGGCAGCTGGGACCAGAGTCACCAAGAAAAAAAAAAACTGGTAACACTACACTGAAGGACTAAAATCCTGCAGCACCCGCTCAAGAAAGCACATGTTCAGGCCCATCTGAAGTTTACTAATGAACATTTGAATGATTCAGAGGAGAACTTGGCAAAAGTGCTGTAGTCAGAGGAGACCTAAATTGAGCTCTTTGGCATCAACTCAATTCGCTGTGTTTAGAAGTGGAGGAATGCCGCCTACGACCAAGAACACCATCCCCACCATCAAACATGGAGGTGGAAACATTATGCTTTGGGGGTGTTTTTCTGCTAAGGGGACAGAACAACTTCATTGCATCAAAGGGATGATGGAAGAGGCCATGTACTGTCAAATCTTGGGTGAGAACCTCCTTCCCTCAGCCAAGGCATTAAAAGTGGGTCATGGATGGGTATTCCAGCATGACC
This sequence comes from Lithobates pipiens, assembly GCF_037356315.1. Lineage (NCBI taxonomy): Eukaryota > Metazoa > Chordata > Amphibia > Anura > Ranidae > Lithobates > Lithobates pipiens. Next base: position 481,010,449 of record NW_027507903.1, on the reverse strand, counting down.
ATGGCCCAAAATACACGGCCAAGGCAACAAAGGAGTGGTTCAAGAAGCGCATTAGGGTCCTGGAGTGGCCTAGCCAGTCTCCAGACCTTATTCCCATAGACAATATGTGGAGAGAGTTGAAGGTTTAATTTACCAAACGTCAGCCCCGACACCTTAATGAATTGGAGAGGATCTGCAAAGAGGAGCAAGACAAAATCCCTCATGAGATATGTGCAAACTTGGTGGCCAACTACAAGAAACGTCTGACCTCTAATTGCCAACAATGGTTTTGCCACCAAGTACTAAGTCAGTCATGTTTTCAGAAGGAGTCAAATACTTATTTCACTCATACTGCAAATCAAAATTTTTGCTATTCTGCCTCTCAATTTTGTCAGTGGGCAAACGTAAAAAATCAGCAGGGGATCAAATACTTTTCCCCCTCAGGGTGTATAATTGTGTTATATACACACCCGTATAGAGACGAAAATAATCGATTTGTTGAGACTTTAAATGATGCAGGGACCTATTAAGGTCTCATGCCACCATCCCGGTCTATGTAGAAAAAGGAAGAAGGGTGGGATTTTAACAGCTTGCTGACCACCTCATGCAGATATACTGTAGCAGAATGGTACAGCTAAGATACCTGTACGTTGCCCTTTAAGATCTGCCACCCCAGGAGTCTATAAGGGCGCACAACATGGCTCACACCCCCAAATACCACGCTGAACGTGCATGGGGAGGTGCCAACGCCCGAACCACCATGTCCCCTGGCACTTGGCGCCAAAACCCCTAACACATATTAAGGATGGAAAACACTGTTGGAACGGCAGTACTCACTCATATTTTAATCGATCATGTGTCCGTTATCCCTTCATATATGAGGTACATGATTCGAATATAAACTTTTTGTAAATTATGGTATTTTATTCCTAATATTGATAGGCAGCCAAGGAGGTGTTATACCCATAATCTTTCCATATGGATATGCGTCATTCATGCTCGTATATTTATGCACATAGATGAATTATTGTGATATCAGTACCACGTATTTATTCGGACACAAATACCAAATTCTGACTTTTCATATTGACTGCGTGTCATTTAAAGTCACACCCTCCTCTTCCTCCTTTTTCTACATACGTATAGAGGTTGGTTATAGCATTCATAGCATGAAAAGCAACTTGGGTGCTCTCGATCAACACACAAAAGCAATACTTAGAGTACACGGGGCACTACAAATCGGATGGCTATTATCCCAGGGAACTGGTCAGTAGAGTACTCCCCATCTTCTGGAAGATGCCTTTGTCTGCTGTACAAGCTGATTTCTGCTTCCGAGGCTGTCACTTTGCTTGCTATTAAGCTGTAATAATTAATGGATGGGATTCAGCCTGATGTTACCTGTAAGATGACCCCTTTCTCCAGCAAGCTCTGCTTCTTAGCTGTCATGACAAAGTAGTGTGTGTCATCCTTGTAATAGACAATGTTCTCCAGATCGATACCTGTGAACAGAAGGGAGTACGTTGTGAAAAGGAAGTAAGGAGTGGAAAAGGAGGAACACAAAAATAATGACTTCAGTCTTAATTAAGCAAGCAGCATTTGTTAATTTAGCACAAATGAATGCAGCACTGCATTTACATAATTTAATGTGTAAATGTTTTTAATTCTGCGAGTGCAAGTATCTGAATCTGACTTGCCATCACCCTTTTACAGTACCTATATAGCAGAGCTCAAAATTGCAGAGGGAGAAACAGCATCGGGGGCCAATCAGTTGCGCTCATGTGCCAACAAGAAACATGCTCATAGAAAGAGAGAGCAGAGTGACAGAATAGAGACAAGATCTGCAAGTGTTACTGAACTGCAGGAGAGAAAAAAAGTGCCAGACAGGGCTTTGCGTCAGAGCAGTGTAAACCTCACAACTGGATCGACTAATACAAATACTATGGCAGGTAAAAACAGGTCTGATATATCCATTTTATATGTTGATTTGTCGGTTTGCCTGAACGTCAGCTTTGCAGAAAAGCTGCAATTTGAAACCCATGAACGTCAATTTATTCAGGGGGAAAAAAAAAAAAAAAAAAGGAAGGTTTATAAACATAATAATTTTTCTCCTTTTCCCTCGTTACTGTTGTCCACCAAGATCTGCTTATTAAAGTGACAGGGGCCAGCCCCACCCCCAATATTAGGCCCCATGCATAAATGAGAATAAGGTAATTTCCAATTGACCACAGAAGACTCAGCGGGGATCTATGCAATAAGCAATTACCTGAGGATGATTGGCCCTGGACTCAGTCTGCATCCAGGGCCACTTATCCACTGGAAAAAAAATCACTCCATAAGCAACTACATGCAAACCATTTCAGGCTCCCATTTCAATCATTGAAGATTCCCACCTAAACCTAAATGCATGGATCCTGGCTGAGTCTTCCACAAGTACCTGCAAACAGTCCCATTCGCAAGTCGGAATACTTCTATTTACTGGTCTCTCCTCCACTGGAGGCAGCTCAATCGCTGTTCCAGAGATCTAGGAGTGAGGCTCCACAAGCATAAAAAGACCCTCTATTCCTTCCTATTCAGAGGCCATTCATTAATCATTTCAGAGGCGAACAGCCTCTTCATATGAATGAACTCCTTTGGCAATGTAGAGCCCAGCCAGGAGACATTTAGCACAGTAATTGTGTGGTTTTAAGCCATTCAGTAAAGTCTTTAAAAGGAGTGGGGATAGTAGGTGTGAGGCTTGGAAGTGGATGCATTTAAAGGGTAACAGTACTAAAAGTACAGTTACACTTGGCCCCTTTTACTGTAGCATTCTTAGCTTTTTCTATGCATTTTTTTTTCTGCACATGCTTGCTGCTGCACTAAAGATATGCTCTGTGTAGAATAATTTCAAGGCTGTTCACATGGAATAAGAGCAACAGAACGCCTGTAGAATCATTCTCAAATGTGCAGCAACTTCGAAGATTTTAGGCACATTACCGATATTTCAACAGTCATCTACTGCAGCAGCCATTATCCCACACAGATTATGGGGCAGTCAACCGACACTGACCCGTAGCCTCCCGCAAATCCTGAAAGAACTTCTGGTTGAAGATGAAGGCCACGCCGCTGATTTCCTCCACCTTCGCCTCTGCTGTCGTGTTCCGGTTAATGAAATTCGCTGTGATGGCGATGGCCAGCTTCCCACGAAACTCCTTTCTGCGGAAACCTTCAGAGGAGACAAAGAAGCAAAAAGGTTTCAGCAGGTGTTTACGTGACAAGACCCCAAACAAACCAGAATTCCAACTCACCCGCCAACGTGTTCCTCCTGCCATCCGCACCGATGATGACATCAAAATCAAACTCAGACACTGGGTGATCTTTAGGATGGACTGTGGCCCGCCAGCCTGTACCTGACAAATAAATATTGATTTTACAGATGTTATCTTTTAAATAAGTTTTATTCCACGTTACATATATACAGAAAAATCACAAACATGAAATGGTCATTTAAAGCTGGACTCCAGCCTTGCCTTCAATCTTGCAGTTGTACAGGCTCTTCTCCTGGACTGAACTGCTTAATCTGATTTCACTACACACTGAGCGTGTCACAATATGCATTAAAAGCTGCAGCAAGTCAGATAGAGACCAAAATAAAAAGGAAAAAAAAAAAAAAGGGAAGAAAGTGCCATTTTAGTGCAGCTTGAATGATACAGTTTAATAGCTCAATGGTTAAAAACACTCACAAGATCTGTGACACATACACGCTTGTGTCATTAGTATGCACTCAGCTCCCCCTGCTACATCTAACAGCCCTACCACCAACAAGTGACGCCTGCAGACTGGATGACTGAGCGGTGTATACCAATGACGAGCGTGTATGTCACAGATCTTGTGAGCATTTTAAACTATTGATCTAATAAACTGCATCACACATGCTGCACTTAGACAACGCTCTTTCCTTTTAACTTGATCTACTAGGAGCTGGCTTTTTCTACGGAAGGCTGCCACTAGTGGTATCCTACACCAGGAATTTACAAGGGACTAAAAAAGATTATTTGGACTCTTAACATGTTCCTGCTTTGCGCGTATAATTTTTATTTTTTGTAAGGCAGATAGAGACCACCTATCTGACCTGCTGAAAGCCAGAATCATTTAGCTCTTTCCTCCCAAACCTCATTGCCCCTTTCATTCATTGGATTTCAGTTCTTCTAATCATGGAGGCTGAGCATAACGGTGTGGGTGTTGCCTAGGGTGGTGTAAAGGCAAACACAGCCTGCCTGGAACGCCCACTACTCCAGATTGACATACATCTAGCGAGGCATTTGTATATTTACATAACTCCACCCAAGAGCCAGCCCTATGCCCTCCATCACAGCTAAGGGCTCTTGAGAGGCATACGGAGGCAGGGCACTGAGGTTTTCAGGTAGCCAGCCTCTCCTACTAGCCAAGATCTGCCTGCATTGCTTAGAGCACAGAGACCCAGTGATATCACCAAGACTAAGGCGATGTCAAATAAAATAAAGACATTTTCTAGTGAGTTAAGGGGCATGGAAGGCAAAATATAAGCAGATTAAATTATAAAACTTTAATAAAGCATACATACATTTTATATATCACATGTAAAAAATAAAGGTTTTTATGGGACATGTATGATATAAATTATGTGCATTAGAAGGCCTTTTAGCAGGTTGTTTGTTTTTTACTCACGTTTATTCTCTTGATCTTCTGGTGGTTCAACCAACCCCTGGAACTCAACATTGACATGAATCTCAATTCCCAGGATGAGTGACACTTTCAGAAGTATGAGCTGCAACTGACGAATACCTGGAATATAGAAAGGGAGGAGGAAACATTTACTGTGGCAAATCCAATCTCGATATTACAGCAGACTGTGTAGAGCAACTCCAGGATGACCCTTTCTGAATAGGTATCAGGTTAGAACCTCAGTCAAGCTGTTATAGTGGTCTAAAAAGTCACCTGAAAGTTGTAAACACCATGTTCTATGGTTTGTCCCCAACCTGCTATTGTATACTATGTGTTTCATAAACGTAACAGCCCATGTGCAAGTGTACAGCAAGTTCTGCTAGAACGTGAGCTCATCTCAGCAGTCCTTAAAAACAAAGATGCGGACTGCACTGACTGATGTAATGGCAATCTAGGCAGAGAATAATTACAACACAAGATCAATAAAATACAGAAAACTAAATCAAGCAGAAATGTAAAGTTTAAAAAAAATAAAAAACACACACACACACACACACACACACACACACACACACACTGGGTAAAATGTTACATTTGGCTAGTCAATTTATGGAAAGGTTACTGCTTTTGCCAAATTCCATAGACAAAGAAAGAAGAAAATGTATAGATGATACACTCCTCACTACTTTACATTGTGGCCAGAAAAACTTCTCCGGTTTGCTGTGTAACAGTGTAAATTTGCTGTCCCCTCAAAATAACTCACACAACCATTAACGTGCAACAAAAGTGAAAATTGGACCCACTTAGCCATTCCCCCCCCCCCGTCATACGACACCTTATGCCACGTACACCCGACCGGACTTTGATGGACTAGGTCCGGCGGTCTTCCCGACGGAGTTCCGACGGACTTGGCCACCCACAAATCACACCAAAGTCCGATGGATTCAAACGTGACAACGTACGACCGGACTAGAATAAGGAAGTTCATAGCCAGTAGTCAATAGCTGCCCTAGCGTCGGTTTTCATCCATTGGACTATCACACACGACCGGATTTCTCGATAGGAACTGGGTCTGGCGGAGTTCCTGTGAAAAAATTTAACACATGTTCTATTTCTAAAGTTCCTCGGATTTTTGAACAGCAAAGGTCCGATGGAGCCCACACACGATCGAATTGTCTGACGGATTCGCTCTGTCGGACCTTTGCTGTCGAAAAGTCTGGTCATGTGTACATGGTATTAGCGTTACAAGGTCTCAGGGGTGAATGGGCAGCAGGTGTGTTAGTTCAGACCATATGCCACACACTGCATCAAATTGGTCTGCATGGCTGTTGTCCCAGAAGGAAGCCTCTTCTAAAGATGATGCACAAGAAAGCCCGAAAACAGTTTGCTGAAGACAAGCAGACTCAGGACATTGATTACTGGAACCATGTCCTGTGGTCTGATGAGACCAAGATAAACTCATTTGGTTTAGATGGTGTCAAGCATGTGTAGTGGCCACCAGATGAGGCATACAAAAGAAAAGTGTGTCTTGCCTACAGTCGAGCATGGTGGTGGGAATGTCATGGTCTGGGGCTGTACCAGTGCGGCCAACACTGGGGAGCTACAGTTCACTGAGGGAACTATGAATACCAACATGTACTGTGACATACTGAAGCAGAGCATGATCCAACATAACTACCCCAAACACGCCTCCAAGAAGACCACTGCCTTGCTAAAGAAACTGAGGATAAAGGTGATGAACTGACCAAGCATGTCTCCAGACCTAAACTCTATTGAGCATCTGTGGAACATCCTCAAACAGAAGGTGGAGAAGCTCAAGGTCTCCAACATCCACCAGCTCCGTGATGTCGTCAGAGTGGAAGAGGACTCCAGTGGCAACCTGTGACGCTCTGGTGAACTCCATGCCCAAGAGGGTTAAGGCAGTGATGGAAAATAATGGTGGCCACATAAAATATTGACACTTTGGGCCCAATTAGGAAATGTTTCACTTAGGGGAGTACCCACTTTTGTTGCCAGCAGTTTAGCCATTAATGGTTGTGTGTTGCGTTATTTTAAGGGGACAGAAAATTTACACCGTTATGCCCTGTACACACGGTCGGACTTTCCGACGGAAAATGTGCAATCAGACTGTGTTGTTGGAAAATCCGATCGTGTGTGGGCTCCAGCGGACTTTTTCCATCTGAATTTTCGGCACAAAGTTTGAGAGCAGGATCTAAAATTTTCCGACAACAAAATTCGATCATTTAAATTCCGATCGTATGTAGACAATTCCGATGGACAAAGTGCCACATATGCTCAGAATAAAATTACGAGTCGAAAGCAACTGGCTACTGCCCTCTATAGTACCGTCGTACGCGTTCTACGTCACCACGTTCAGAACGATCAGATTTTCTGACAACTTTGTGCGACCGTGTGTATGCTAGACAAGTTTGGGCCAAAATTAGTCAGAAAAAAATCCAACAGATTGTCGTTGGAAAGTCCGACCATGTGTACAGGGCACTATACAAGCTGTACACTACTTTTCATTGTGGTCACATGAAAACATATTTACAAAAATGTGATGGAGGCATTTTGCCCATGGTGCTACAGACCATTTGTCTCTATATGTCCTTTAAGACCAGAACATGGTCCACCAAGGGAACCCATTTGGTGCAAAAGGAGGATAATGATAAAGAAAGACATTTTTGGTGGCTGCCAGGTCACATAAGGGCAAGAATTCATAACTGATCCAACCATGAGGGGAGCCATTACAGGGCAAACTATATAGGGGCCTTCACTACCTAAAGCAGAAATTTGGGAGCTCACCCCTTCCTCCACCACTAGACAGTGGATGGCAGAGATCAAGCTACTGTCATAAGCCACAGTAACCAACACAGGCAGTTCAAAGTCTGCTCCTCCTGCAGCAGGACAGAACCAACAGAATGCTGCAACATGAGATACCTGCAAGGTGGACAGTCACAGGAGGTGCTTCCTCACAGTGGCACCCACCAGTCCAGGCTGCAGGGCTATCAGAGCCCAGTCTTCACCCATCTAGGCAGGAATGCCCAAAAGGGGGCCTTCAGGGACATTACTTCCCCTCAAGGGATCACCTGGACCTGTAGAGCATCCTGCCAGGATACCAGGTTAGTGCTGCCCACTGGGTCCAGTGCTGACCAGCAACCTTACAGGCCATACTGATCTTCCTAAGGAAGAAAATCTTGTTTTTCCTCAACTTCCAGTCCCAGAAATACAAGAGAAGGAAATCTCTGGACACGAGTGGAACTGCCTCTTGGGTTTAAGACTATACCGCTCTATTCCTATTCCATCGACAGTTATACAATTTTGGCTCTCCCTTTACTTCTGTACCAGGGTCAATAGTCGCCAGAAGAACTAGAAAGGGCAAATCTGCCCAGTAGGGTCACAGAATAATAAAAATCTGACAAAGCAGCTAATCCTTTCACAAGAGATTTGATAACCATCCGTAATGATCAAGTAATACATTTCTAATAAAAGGAGTGATGGAGAGCCAGTGTTCGACCTCTTTAGTTACTCTGTAAATTGTCTGTACAATTTGCTTAAAAACACATGAAATGCAGATGCACAGTTATTCAGATTGGTCACAAAACAATTATGTAAAATCCTTCATCCCTTGGGCAGATGGACCTCCATCAGCCTGGATTACTTTAATTATCTGTGTAGTAATTTTCACAAAAATACGCATCAGCTGTTAGTGTGACGTATATGGGTGGAGGACAGGCGAAGTCAGCGGAAACCAGGAGAACATTGCAGGGAGATTCTATGTTCCCGAGGAAGCAAATCGTAATAAATTACACAGGGATAGGGAAAAAAGTAAAAAAGCTTGGCAGTGATGGAAGAAACATCTTTAATTGGTTACTGGCATAAGCAAGGATGAGGTTATCACACTGGACCATGAAAAAGCTTTTCATGCACAGCTGCCTGCAACACCAGTTGTCTTTTGTGGCAGCCCAACAATTCCTTACGCTAATCATCTTTCCACAAACATTAAACAGTTGACACACACCTTGCAGTCGGCTCATTTTGGGGGCTGGAAACCCATAATCAGAACACACGCACGCATGCTGGTTTTCCATTTGGTCACCTTATCTATACCAACTACGACTATTAGCTGATCTGGATCTCCCATAACTAGAACATTTCCTGGAACTGTAGCAAACATCTACAAAGACTAGAAAACCTAAAATTGTTAAACTGAAAAAAAAAAAATCTGTTTCTGGAAAAATTGCAATGATACGCAACTAAATTACCAAGGGGTTAACTGAAATCATTTTATTTTTCCTTGGAAAAAAAAGTTGAAGGGTGATATGATCACTATATACAAAATACATAAAACTGTATTAAACGTATACAATATATAGTATATTAAACTTGATTACTTCATTGGTGAGGCTTTGTTGCTGGTCTTTCCTCTGTATAAGATCAAGTTTGGTGGAAAGGGCTGGCAGGCATTCTGCCTCAAATCTTTTTTTTTTTTTCCAGAGACCACGGAAGCAGTGAGCTTGCTCTTGGGAGGGTTTTATGTAAAATGTTGGCCAGCTTCATATGAGCCCCTCCAATAACTTTACTGCGGTTTTAAAAAGTATATGAAATTCAGCTACCAAACAGCATATTGTACATCAAAAGTCTGTGCCACCCAGTAGCCAGCAGGTAAGAAAATGCATGTCTAAAGAGATACTGAGGAGGAGTTTTCATAGCATGCTTAGGAACAGCTGTACAGCCCTAAAGATTACACCAACACATTTTGAAAATAAATAATGATTGATGGTGGAGAAAGCCAGCATCTGAGCAGCAAGCAAATGACAATCCGGATCAGGAAGGCATGGTATCGAAGATGATTGAAGTTGCTTAGACAGGAAAAGGCAGGTGCAAGATAGCTGCTGCAGCTTGAAAGAGTTATATTTTGAAGATGAAAGTTTTTTTTTTGTGTAGCGGGGTCTCTTTAAGAACTATAAAACTACTGTTCCCAGAACCCCGCTGGTTCCCAGGATGCTTTGAGTTATGCCCCAGAGACTTATGGGGGAGGAAATATAAGGAGGGGGAGAGGCCTAGTTCGCTCTCTTTGGACACCCCCCTCTCTTCAAGCAAGAGGAGATCTGTGCTGAACTGCTGAGGCACAAGGCCTGAAGCCTGGGCCTTGTGCTCTTTTCCAAAGAGCTCTCTGCCAGCCTAGTTGCACCTGAGAGACATTTTCTCATTCCTTGCTGCTGTACACCAGAAGGATTGAAGACTCAGAGGTCGGTGGATTCCTGTTCCTAGACGAAAAGGCAGAGAAACCGGACTTGGACTTGTCCGGGTGGTGAGAGCTGTTTAAAGACAGATGCTTTATCTTTATTATTCGTTTGGATTACAAAGTTGTTCTTCAAGTGCACCACCGAAAGATTGCTAGCGAATATTGTTTTACTGGACTTCCATCTAGATCAGTCAGGCCTGACTGCATAGGTAGACAGTGCTGGGTAGGGATGAGCCGAACACCCCCCGGTTCGGTTCGCACCAGAACTTGCGAACGACCCCCGCGTTCGGCACGAACGTTAGAACCCCATTGAAGTCTATGGGACTCGAACGTTCGAATTGGAAAGTGCTAATTTTAACGGCTAATATGCAAGATAGTGTGCTAAAAAGGGTTTGGCGACCTGCCTCCTGCCTCAGGGGACATGGGTCACTGCAAGAAAAAGTTTTAAAAACTACCGTTTTGGCGGGAGCACTGATTTTAATGACGATTAAAGTGAAAAAAAAAAAAGTGAAATATTCCTTTAAATATGGTGCCTGGGGGGTGTCTATAGTATGCCTGTGAAGTGCCACGTGTTTCCCGTGTTTAGAACAGTCCCTGCACAAAATGACATTAAACGGAAATAACACCATTTAAAACTGCTTGCGGTTTTAATGTTATATCTGGTTCCTGCAATATGGTTGAAAATCATTCAGAAAAATGGCATGGGTAGCCCTCCCTGCCCATTACCAGCCTATTTGGGTCTTGTACGCATATTAAGGGGAACCCCGTACCCATATTAAAAAAAGGAAATGCGTGTGGCCCCCAGGCCCTATATACTCAGAACAGCAGTATACAGGCGGTGCAAACAAGACAGGGACTGTGTAGGTTTGTTGTGTTAAGTTGAATCTGTTTGTCATTTTCAACCGGTACATTTTTAAAGTGTAGCTCCAGTCAAAAAAAATATCTTTAAGCTTTTTGGAAAACATAGGGAAGGGTTATCACCCCTGTATAATTTGTTTTGTCGTCCATCTTTTTTCATCTCACTTGCTGTTGTCTCCTTCCGTTTGCAAGTAGGAGATGTTTGTAAATTGGATGTTTGAAAGTAGGGGCCTGCCCTATATGCTCTGCAGAAATGGCGGAACAAGGTGTTGGTTTTGCAACAACATTGTAAGCCCTCAAAGTGACTCTTGGTGGCCGCTGGAGCGCCCTGCTGTGAACGATTATATCAAGAATTGTAATTACATGCCATTGTTGAACAGTGGTAGAAAAATTTACCTTTGGTGGTTGTGGTGCTGGTGCCACAACACTATAAGTCCTCACAGTTACTCTGGGTGGGCACAGGAAGGGGCCCTCCTGTGAAATATTATATCAAGAATTGTACTTAAATGCCCCTGTTAAACAGGGGCAGAAAAATTGGGCCTTAGGCACTGGTGCCATCACACTGCAACCTCTGCCATATACTCTAGTTTTTTTGCAGGAATTAGCCCTGCTGCAAAGCATTGCATCAAAAATTGTACTTAAACGCCCCTGTTAAACAGGGGCAGAAAAATTGGGCTGCTGGCATCACCCAGAACCAAAAATGTTCTTCCAACATATCAGCGGAGGAGGAAGAGGATAGACAATCAACATAACAGGACAGTCACTCAGCATCAGCATAGGCAGTCTTGAAGGGATGTGGTATTTCAAAAAAAATTATTCGGTTACATCAGCTTCAGGTGCTTGGTAGCTGTGGGTGATCCAAGACTGATTCATCTTGATGAAGGTCAGTCGATCAACTGATTCGGTGGACAGGCGCACCCTGTGATCGGTAACAAAGCCACCAGCAGCACTGAAGGTGCGTTCCGAAAGAACGCTGGATGCAGGACAGGCCAGTAGCTCAATTGCATACTGTGCAAGCTCTGGCCAGTGATCCATCCTCAAGACCCAGTAAGCCAGAGGATTTTCAGTGGGAAAGGTGTCCAAGTCTGACCTTGCCCCTAGGTATTCCTGCACCATGTAAATTAGACGCTGGCGATGGGTGCTGGAACCAATCATACCTTGGGGCTGCGGACTAAAAAATTGTCTGAACGCATCAGTCAGACGGCCACCTTCTCCACCGCTCCTTCTGACTGATGCCTCAGCAACACGTTGTCCAGGACCAGGAGTTTGTGACCTCCCAGTCTCTGGGAACGCGTTGCACAGAGCTTTCTGCAAGGCCTCCCGGAGATGTCTCATCCTCTGCTCCCTCTGCGATGGCAAGATAAGGTCGGCAACCTTACCCTTGTACCGTGGATCAAGGAGAGTGGCCAGCCAGTAATGGTCCCTCTCCTTGATCCGAAGAATACGAGGATCCTTCCGCAGGCTTTGCAGGATCAGGGAGGCCATGCAGCGTAGGTTAGCTGAGGCATTCGGTCCGGAGTCCTCTGGGTCACTAAGGACAACATGATCCGCAGCTACCTCCTCCCAGCCACGTACAAGTCCACGTGTTTCTTGGGACTGTAAATCATCCCTATAAGACTGCTGCTGCTGATGCTGAGTGCCAGCCTCCACCTCCATGCTGACACAATCATCCTCCTCCTCCTCTTCCTCACCCTCTTCCTGTGTGATGGGTGGCACAGCAGGAACACTGTCTGGATAAAGGGGGCCTTGAGAGGCAAGGAAGTCCTCCTCTTCCTGCCTCTGTTCTGCCTCAAGTGCCCTGTCCATTATTCCACGCAGCGTATGCTCCAAGAGGTGGACAAGAGGTATAGTGTCACTGATGCATGCACTGTCACTGCTCACCATCCTTGTGGCCTCCTCAAACGGTGACAGGACAGTGCATGCATCCCTGATCATGCCCCACTGGCGTGGTGAGAAAAAACCAAGCTCTCCTGACCCTGTCCTGGTGCCGTAGTCGCACAGGTACTCATTGATGGCCCTCTGCTGCGTGTGCAGCCGCTGCAGCATGGCCAATGTTGAGTTCCATCTGGTGGGCATGTCACATATAAGGCGGTTCTTGGGCAGGTTCAACTCCTTTTGGAGCTCAGCCAGCCGAGCACAGGCATTAAATGATCGGCGGAAATGCACACAGACTCTCCTGGCCTGTTTCAGGACATCCTGTAAGCCGGGGTACCTGCCCAAGAACCGCTGCACCACCAGGTTAAGGACGTGAGCTACACAGGGCACATGGGTCAGTTGTCCCTGTCGGAGGGCGGAGAGGAGGTTGGTGCCATTGTCGCAAACCACCATTCCTGGCTTAAGCTGGCGTGGCGTCAACCACCTCTCGGCCTGCCCCTGCAGAGCTGACAAAACATCCGCCCCAGTGTGGCTCCTGTCCCCCAAACAAACCAGCGCAAGCACGGCATGGCATCGTTTTGCCTGCGTACTTGCGTAGCCCCTGCAACGCCTACGGAGCACCGCTGGTTCTGAGGACAGAGCACTGGAAGAGGCCGTGGAGGAAGAAGAAGAGGAGGGGGTGGAGGAGAGAGGTGTGTCACAACCAATAGTAGCATTTTGGAGGCGTGGTGGCGGAACAACCTCCAATACTACTGCACCTTGTCCTGCATCCTTCCCAGCAGCCAGAAGAGTGACCCAATGGGCCGTGAAAGACAGGTAACGTCCCTGTCCATGCCTGCTGGACCATGAGTCAGCGGTAATATGCACCTTACCGCTGACCGCCCTGTCCAGCGAGGCAAGGACATTGCCTTCCACATGCCGGTAGAGAGCCGGAATTGCCTTCCGTGAGAAAAAGTGGCGTTTGGGGACCTGCCACTGAGGAACCGCACATTGTACAAACTCACGGAAGGGGGCCGAATCTACCAACTGAAAAGGCAGCAGTTGAAGTGCTAGCAATTTAGCCAAGCTAGCATTCAACCGCTGGGCATGTGGATGGCTGGGAGTAAATTTCTTCCGCCGGTCCAGCAGCTGGGGCAGGGACATTTGTCTGCTATAATCGGACGTGGATGTACCACTAGCAGAGTTCCCGGAAGCACTTGGCTGTGACACACCTAATTCTACACCTTCATTCCTCTCAGAGCAGGTTTCAGAGAGGACTGAAGGTCTAGTGGGGTTGGAGATGCCAGCTGATGAGGAGCAAGGAGAGGTCCGCTTTGTTCTTTGGTGTGGGTCTTTGAGGTATGCTTGCCAACGAGCTGCATGGCAGGTCAACATATGTCTGGTCAAGCATGTGGTGCCCAAGCGGCTGATGTTTTGGCCACGTGAGATACGCTTGAGACATATGTTGCAAATAGCAGCGGTGCGATCTGATGCACTCGTCTCAAAAAAGGCCCACACCAAAGAACTTTTAGAATAACGCGCAGAGGAAGCGCTCTGCGCAGGCGGAGCTCTGCGGTGTGATTCAGTCGGTGTGCTGCCCCTAAGCTGGCCCCCGGAGGGCATCCTGCCTCGTTGGACATGTGCCTCCTCCTCCTCCTCCCTCCTTCCAGGCACCCACGTGGAGTCAGTGCCCTCATCATCCCCTCCCTCTTCATCGCTGTAGCAAACCTGGCAGTATGCTGCAGCTTGTGGAACATTACTGCCAGATTGCTGTCCTTCTTGAGCATCCCCTCTCTCTGTGCTCACGCTACTGCCTTCCTCTAGCTGAGTGTCATCATCAGAGCCCACCAAACACTGGGCATCCTCCTGGAGCATGTACCCAACACTGTGCTCAAAGAGTTCAGGAGACTCCTCAGGAGGACGTGGTGGGTCTAGGGAAGGAGTCACTGATGATGACATTGAGAGGAGGGACGACGATGTGTTGGCAGCTGCTTTTCTACTACCCTGAGACTGGGTGAGAGAGGATGAGGAGGATGAAGAGGGCTTGGTCATCCACTCTACCAAGTCGTTGGCATGTTGCGGTTCAACATGTCCAGCTGCAGAAAAGAAGGACAAGCATGTCCCATGGCCACGTGCTGATGACAATGCACCGCGTCCCCGACCAGCACTGTTGTCTCTAGACACAGAGCCTGCTTGCCCTCTTTTATCGGCTCGCGCCTGTCTGCCTCTCCTTGCTGGCCTTCCAGACATGGTAATGGCCTGAAGGGAGTTGGGTAAAACAGTAGTTGGGTAGTTTATATTGTGCTGGAGGCACACAACACCCACTAACTCCTGCAGATGCCTTTTTTATAGAACAGCAGAGTTAAAGGGGTATATACAGATGTATACTGTGCTGTGCTGGAAGCACACACAACTTCCAATAACTCCAGCAGATGTCAATCGGGCCCAAATAGAGAACAGCTATGTAGGTGGATAATAGCGGTATGTACTGGGTACAGAGCAGGCACACAGCACGCACTATCTCCTGAGTGACACTGCTGACTGCAAGCTCTATTGTTAAAGATGGACCACTAGCTATATAGGTGAGGTGAATATCACGGTGTATACTGCGGTCAGGGCACGCAGACAATAACAAGAAAACAGCAGAGTTAAAGGGGTATATACAGCTGTATACTGTGCTGTGCTGGAGGCACACACAACTTCCAATAACTCCAGCAAATGACAATCGGGCTCAAATAGAGAACAGCTATGTAGGTGTATATAGTGGTATGTACTGGGTACAGAGCACGCAGACAGCACGCACTAACACTACTGACTGCAAGCTCTATTATTAAAGCTAGATCACTAGCTATATAGGTGAGGTGAATATAGTGGTGTATACTGCGGTCAGGGCACAGACAGTAACCACTACACAAGAGCAAAATAGTAAATCAGCCAAAAACGATTGGTGTGTAACTGTGTTGAAGGTACACAGAACACCCACTGCTTCAGATGCTAACAAACACTACACGAGGCCGCCTGAAAGGCAGCTTTATATAGTGTGGGGCGTGCACTACACTGTCTGAGCTATGATTGGCCACAGGCAGGATGCCTGTGGCCAACCATTGCTCTTCCCGCTACTGGCGCTGCGATTGGCCAAGCATGCGGGGTCACAGTGCATGCTTGGCCAATCGTGAGACAGCAATGCATTGCGCCATCGCAATGCATTGTGGGCCACACGAATTTTGCCGCGAACGGCCCAAACGTTCGGAATTCGGCGAACGCACGAACGACCGATGTTCGAGTCGAACATGTGTTCGACTCGAACACGAAGCTCATCCCTAGTGCTGGGTGTTTACCCATGTGGGGAAGTAGCTGAAAAAGGGCAGCGCTAGAGTTGCATAGAAATACTTTATTATGCTGATTACTCTGTTTATCTTTATTACTGGTTACTGCAGGGACCTGATTATGTGTTGCAATCCAAATGTTTGATTCATGTTATTCCTTTTATAAAAACAATAAGTAAAGTCAGTTATATACTTTCAAAGATTGTCTATGAGCTTGAGTTACCCACGCATGCACACACACATATTTAGAGTATAAGTGATTTAATGTGTATTGCTAGATACTAACTGTGCCAGAGTGGGTAGTGCAGATTGCCGGGGGGTTGGAGCTGTGCTCAGGACCCAA
The DNA here is from genome assembly GCF_037356315.1 of Lithobates pipiens. NCBI lineage: Eukaryota > Metazoa > Chordata > Amphibia > Anura > Ranidae > Lithobates > Lithobates pipiens. Next base: position 480,994,161 of record NW_027507903.1, on the reverse strand, counting down.
ACCAAACTTGCGGCCCTCTTAAGTGAGGGTATCGCTATATTTGTTTTTGTTTTTTTTAACTGTATGGTCACAAGATTTGTTCTAAGTGTGGGAAAAAGGCAAGGTTGGAATTTATCTTGAAAGTGGTTGTAAACCCTTACATATACCCATAGAAGTGACTGGTCTCAGGTGATACACCGATGAAAGATCCCCCTACATACATTGTACCTGTTTATTAGCAGTCTTCTCTTATCTACAAAGTCCAGAATTTTTAAATCTTGTCTGAGATGTCAGAAAAAGGGGGCAGAGCGCTGAAGTTGCACTCTGCAGAGCTAAGTGAGGAGAGCTCTGGGAGCTGATTGGAGAGAAGGGACGCACCAACCTCACAGTAACAGAGCCAGGGCTGTCAATCAGCTGGAAGTCCCTCCTATGTCACTTTTCTTGGGAGTCGGGAAAGCATGTTAGTAGAGGAACGAAGCAGCAGACAAATTACATTTAGTGCACTTAGTTGAGACAAGTACACACTAGAGAAAAATCCTTTGTTCATATCGGAGGTTTACAACCATGGATTATACCCAATTTGGTTTCAGCTGTAAAAACATGCACATACAGCCACAGGAAACCCAGACCACATCTGCCAGATTAAAAATGCAATGTTCACAATACTCACTGATGTGATCGATGGCCCCAGCACAAAACTTGCCGTGGAATTTCTTGGCTCCCAGGCCCCGTAGGTCATGGATGGTGAAGGGCCACAAATGAAGGACATTGTTGCGTGAAAAGGCATCTCTCTTTTCCACCACCACTACCCTGGCCCCGAGGAAGTAAAGCTCGATGGCAGTACGCAGACCACACGGCCCAGCTCCAATAATCAGACACTGCAGAGACAGACAGTGAATATAAGTGTGCAGTATTGCTACATGAAAAATGTAAACAAGACAGATTTCTGTTCTGGTTTCAGGGGGCTGATGCAAAGTAATTCAAACCAATGCTTTGTTCAGAAGGAGAAAACAAAGGCTAAAGCTGGCCTTTAATAAAAAAAAAAAGTTTAACCTCCTAGGTTGTAAGCTCTAACAAGCAAGGCCCTCTGATTCCTCCTGTATTGAATTGTATTGTAACTGTACTGTCTGCCCTCATTTTGTAAAGCGATGTGCAATACTTTTGGCGGTATATAAATCCTATATTATCATTATAATAGATAGGTAACAGGCAAACAAACAAATTAGTGTATTTATAAAAATATAATTGCAGCTATATTCATCTAGCAAAACTGCATGTACATTTAGTGTGCATGGGGGTAAAATGTAATGTTCTCAGGCCATTGTCTCTCCAGGTGGAAAGTTTTTTTTCAATTTTTTTAATGAATAAAAAAAAATAAAAATAAAAGGGGGGAATCAGGAAAAATGGAATTACGTACCGGTAATGTCCTTTTCCAGGAGTCTTTCAGGACAGCCACCTTAGAGAGACACCGGCTCCTCCCCTCTGAGGAAACACCGCCTTCAATTTCATAATTTAAGCCTCCTCCTCCCTTCGTTCCTCAGTTCTTCCAGAGTACCTCCGGCCAAACTGGGGAGACACAAGAACACGTCAAACAAATAAACTTTTTAAGTCTTACCTGACGATCTCATGTAATGAGTTCCCGAGGATCTGCAACAATTTGGGTGGGAACCGGTGCTGTCCTGAAAGACTCCTGGAAAAGGACATTACCGGTACGTAATTCCATTTTTCCCCCAATCGTCTTTCAGGACAGCCACCTTAGAGAGGATAAGCGAGTATATTACCTTAGGGTGGGACTACTGCCTGTAGCACCTTACGACCAAAGGCTTGGTCTTTGGCTGACAGAAGATCCAGTCTATAGTGCCTCACAAACGTAGAAAAACTGGACCACGTTGCAGCTCTACAGATCTGTTCCGGAGACGCACCAGCCCACTCTGCCTGAGAAGTTGCCACGGCCCTGGTTGAGTGTGCTCTAATGCCAGCTGGAGGATCTAATCCCCCTGCCACGTATGCCTGCCCAATGGCTAATCTTAACCATCTAGCTATGGTACGTCTAGAGGCTTTGGAACCCTTCCTGGCCCCTGAAAATAAAACAAAAAGTGAATCTGTCTTTCTGAACTGACTTGTGCAGTCTAAATAATAAAGAACACATCTTCTAACATCTAGTCTGTGAAACATGTGTTCCTGTTCTCTAACTGGATTTGAACAAAATGTAGGTAACACAATCTCCTGCATCCTGTGGAAACTAGAGGCTACCTTAGGCAAAAAGGCCGGATCTATCTTCAAAACCAGACGATCCGGAAAAACCTGAAAAAAGGGAGCCCTGACAGAAAGGGCTTCGAGTTCACTTACTCTTCTTGCTGTAGTGATCGCCACCAAAAACACCATTTTGAGAGTGATCAACTTTAATGAGCAAGATTCTAACGGCTCAAAAGGTTCCCCTGTGAAAACCTGCAAAACTAAAGAAAGATCCCAAACCGGGAAGGGGGAGCTTGAAGCTGGTCTTTGCCTACCTAGGGCCCTGAAGAACCTTACGACCCAAGGATCTGACGCTAGATGTTTCTCTAAAAACACGCTCAAAGCGGAAACCTGAGCTTTTAGTGTTCCAAGCGCTAACCCCTTATCCGCCCCTGCCTGTAGAAACTCTAGAACGGCTATAGGGCTATGCACGTTGAAGGAACCCTCTGAACACCAGCTGTTAAACCGTTTCCATACCTTTAAGTAAATGGACTGGGTTTCCTTTTTCCTACAGTTTAGAAGAGTGGCTACCAACCGGTCTGAGAAGCCCTTGGCTTTTAGCAATTCTTCCTCAGAAGCCACGCTGCCAGGTTCCATCGTCCTACCTGAGGGCAGAACACCGGACCTTGAGACAGGAGATCCTCCTGCACTGGGAGAATCCAGGGGGGTTCTACAGACAGGCCCTTCAAGATCGAGAACCACGGCCTCCTGGGCCAGTGAGGTGCAATTAGAATGAGGGTAGTATTCTCCACTTGAAATTTCCTTAATACTGCTGGAATGAGCACTGGAGGGGGGAAAGCATAGCACCTGGAGAAACCCCAACTCTGTGCTAGTGCGTCCACCGCCAATGCCCCGTCCCCCCTGTTTATGGAGAAGAACGTTGCTACCTTCGCGTTTTCCCTTGCGGCAAAGAGATCTATTGCAGGGATCCCCCATCTCCGGGTGATCATTTCGAATATTTCCTGCTTGAGAACCCAATTGCCTTCTCTCAGAGTTCTCCTGCTGAGAAAATCTGCCACCTGATTTTGTTCTCCCTTCAAGTGGATTGCTGAAAGGGACAGGATATTTGCTTCGGCCCATCTGAGGATGGCTTCCGCTAGGGCCCATAAGGACTTGCTCCTGGTGCCCCCCTGTCTGTTGATGTAAGCTACCACCGAGGAGTTGTCCGACCTTACCCTCACGTGATTCCCCCGGAGCTCCTTCTGAAAGGTTCTGAGAGCTAGATCTACTGCCCTCAGCTCCCTCCAATTCGAGGATCTCCTCGAGTCCCTCTTTTCCCAAATACCCTGTATTAATTGGGAGTCTAGGTGTGCCCCCCAACCTGAGCTGCTTGCATCGGTCGTGACCACCCTGGAGGTTGGCATGACCCACTCTAGACCTTGGGACAAATTTGCTCCCTTCCTCCACCACCAGAGGGACCTCTTTACCTGATCTGGAATCGAAACCAGAGAATCCAAAGATTCCTGGCTGTGATCCCAAACCTTCAGCACAAATAATTGTAGAGGGCGGTAATGTAACCCTGCCCACTGAACCGCTGGAAGAGCGGATGTCAGCAACCCTAGCGCTGACATAATCTTCCTTATGGAGATCTGGTGGTTGCCCTGAAGAAACAGAGCCCTGTCTATCCTTTGAATTTTTTCCAAAGGAAGAAAGACCCTTTGTACTGTTGAGTCCAACTCGTACCCTAGGAAAGTGACCCTCTGGGAAGGGATTAAGTTGGATTTCTCCAGGTTCAGGAGCCAACCCAGGCTTACTAACAGGTTTCTTGTGACCTGTAAATCCTGAATTAATTGTGCTGGGGAAGGGGCAAACAGAAGGAGATCGTCGAGATATGCGATCACCGAGATTCCCCTGAGACGCAGAAACGCCAGAACTTCTGCCATCACTTTGGTGAAGATTCGGGGGGGAAGAGGATAGTCCGAAAGGAAGCGCTCTGAACTGAAGGTGTAGTACTTCCATTGGAGTTCTCACTGCCAGTCTGAGAAAACGCTGGTGGGACTCTGCGATTGGAATATGCAGGTATGCATCTTTCAGATCTATTGATGCCATGAAGCAGTTCGGAGGTAGGAGTGCTTTTACTGAGTAAACCGAATCCATCCGAAACCTTCTGTAGGTAACAGACATTCAGGGGCTTCAGGTTCAGGATGAGCCTGAACTTTCCCGAAGGCTTGCGAATCACGAAGACGTGAGAGTAGAAGCCTCTGCTTGTCTCTCCTACTGGAACCCGTACTACCACCTCCTGTTCTTCCAACTCCTGAAGAGAGGAAAGAAGGGCAGATGATTTTTCTGCGCATTTTGGCAGCTCGGTGACAAGGAACCTCAGAGGAGGGAGTTCCGAAAACTCCAAATGGTAACCTCCTCTGACGATCCCCAAGACAAACTGATTGGAGGAAATCATTTCCCACTGTGGAAGGAAGGCCCCCAATCTTCCTCCCACCGTGACCCTGTCACTGAGATTTTTTGGGCTGTTCAGGAGGGCGAAAAATTGCTCCCCCGGGGCCCTTGCTTTTGAGTCCCCAACTCTTCTTCTGCTGAACCGTACGGGGTGGTGCAACCCTTTTCTGGGGACGAGCCTTTTTGGCTTGTTCCCCAAATTTCCTTTTAACCGGAAAGGCCTTTCTTTTGTCTGCTGTGCGATCTAGCACTGTTTCAAGACCTGGTCCAAACAGTAGATCTCCTGTAAAGGGGATTCCACAAAGTTTAAGTTTGGATGCATTGTCTCCAGGCCAGGTCTTCAACCATAATGCTCTCCTGGCAGAGTTGGTCAGGGCCAAGGACCTTGCCGACATCCTCACGGATTCCGCCGAAGCGTCCGCTATGTAGGCTATCCCTTTAAGAAGCATGGGAAAGGAGGATAGAATAGTCTCCTTTGCTGTCCCTGCTTCAATGTGTGCGCTAATCTGGGTGAGCCAATACTCCATGTTGCGGGCCACCACCGTGGTTGCCATGGCTGGCTTAAGATTTCCCTGTGACGAATCCCAGGCCTTCTTAAGAAGGTAATCCATCCTTCGATCCATAGGGTTAGACAGTACCCCCATATCCTCAAAGGATAGATCAGTGTGTCTGGACACCTGGGAAAAAGCAGCGTCTAGTCTGGGAGATTTATTCCAGACGAGAGTCTCTTCCTCCGAAAAAGGAAACCTACGTCTTAATGCCCCAGAAAAGAAAGGTTTCCTTTCGGGATCCCGCCATTCCTTCTTGATGGTATCGATCAAGACGTTATGCACTGGGAACACCCGCTTCTTTTGTTCCCCCATGCCCTTGTACATCCGATCATGGAGTGACAATGTCTTAGTTTCTTCTTGAATGCCTAAAGTGGTATGAATCGCTCCCAAGAGCTCATCCACATCCTCCAGGGAAAGCTTATACCGCGAGATTCTGCTGGATTCCCCATCCAACATCTCTGCGTCAGACTCCCCCTGGGAGTCTGAAACGACACTGTCAATTTCCTCCTCAGCTTCCTCCCTGGGACCCTCTGAATTCTCTCCCCTTGCAGGAGGAACATCCACAGGGTTGGATGGTACACTCTGCTGCGCTGGTGTAGGAGTGCTCGGAGGCTGGGGCCACTGAAAACTGGAAAAAAAGTTTTGGAAGGACTGAAAGGTACCAGAGAGTTCCTTCATAGAAGCTACCAGATCTGCACCCTGCTCTACTGCCTGTTCCTTAAGTAAATCCTCAATACATTGTTTGCAAATAGCTTTAGACCAAGAGTCTCCCATAGACGTTCTACATGAAGGGCACTTCTTCTTAGAACCATGGGGGGACTTGCTCGTGGCTTTCTGAAAGACACAAAACACAGGAAGGGGCAGCATGAGCCTAAAAAACAGCAACACCAGCGCTACATAGAGGACCACCGGGAGTGCCCCCCCTAGGATCAACCATCACCAGGATCCCAGACACACTACCCTTCCCCCCGACCACCAAGGAGGAACACCAGTGGAGCTACTGGATACAAGTAAGGGAACACCTCCCCAGGTTTCCTCTTACCTTAGAGTGGCTGGTGCTATTATCTCCAGGAGTTTTTGAAGCCTCTGCCTCGGACATTCTCCCGTTGAGGAAGCGTGGTACGAACGCGCCTCTAACAGCTACCTGTGCAACTGTGAAAAGAGAGGCTGCACCAGCCGAACGCTAGGTTCCCTTTCACGTGCCGCGTCCGGAACCGGAAGACGCGGATCGAACGAAGGGGTCCGCCCCCACCGGAACTGACGTCGCCCGCCTACCGGTCCGGCTTCCAGCTCCCAGCCGGCTGCGTACACAGGGGGGCCCTGGACGCCTTCGTTCAGCACCCCACTGGGCGAAACGCAAGGATGAACCTCTCCAAAGACTTCCTGCTTTCCCCAAGCGAAGATTGGAGTGCGTGTACAGGTCAGTCGAGTATTCAGCTTCCCCAGCCGACTGGACTGTTTGTTCCGTTGAAACCCCTGCGGGTGAACGAACGGACGACCCCATGAACTTCCCGCTTTCCCCAAGCGGAGTTTAGGGTATATGGACAGTACGAACACTTCAGCTCCCCGCTGATAGGACTGTCCTGGACCGACCGATGAACGGTCGGATAGCCGAACGGGGCCAGGGCTCCGCTCGGATGGCTTCAGTCTCACCAACCGAATTTAGCCTTAAGGTTCCTTGGCGATGTCTCCCCGCCGGAGGAAACACCATAACTGAGGAACGAAGGGAGGAGGAGGCTTAAATTATGAAATTGAAGGCGGTGTTTCCTCAGAGGGGAGGAGCCGGTGTCTCTCTAAGGTGGCTGTCCTGAAAGACGATTGGGGAAAATACCACATTATGGCTACTGTATGGAGCATAAGTTTGCAGTACAGAATGCTTTTCCTATGATCAGCGCCATCTAATAACCACGTCGTGGCATTTTCCCTCTTAGTTACCACAGGTGCCCCCACTGAAAGGATTTTCCCTCACACCTTGTTCTGGTGACAACTCTATTTGGATTACCCATCACTTTCAATCCCAGAGACAATGATACCTAGAGTAAGCCAAGTAAATTTGCCCTGTAGGAACACAGACTACAATCTGAAAAAAATAAATAAAAATTGCCATTACATTTGTTTCTCAATTTAAAGTACATCATATGCATCAAAAACTGTTCTCAAAAGCCTCATCTATGAATAGTTTGTACATAGAAAGATTACCACTGGAATGAGCTTTCCAAAACTATATATCAGGGATATGCAATTAGCGGACCTCCAGCTGCTGCAGAACTACAAGTCCCATGAGGCATAGCAAGACTCAGACAGTCACAAGCGTGCCGGGACTTGTAGTTTTGCAACAGCTGAAGGTTCACTAATTACATATCCCTGAGAGAGATATATATATATATATAGGAAATATGAAAGCATGCGAATAAAACACTGGACAGCGATGTCAAAGGTTACTATCAGGCAAATGTTACAATAACAAAGTGTAAAGCGATTAGAACTTCCCGTTATTCCTGCCCAGCTCACCTTGGTGTTGCTGCAGGCTTTGCCCTTCTTGTAGTCCTTGTGGGACCACCTCTTGTCCAATTTCGACCACAGGGCTTTGGCCTTCCAGTAGTTAAGTTTAGACTTGAGTTTGGGGTAGAAAGAGCGATAGTCGCGTTGTTTCAGCTCCAGGTGGTCGCATAGTTCCTGAAAACTTTTTAACGTCCCCTTGCAGGTGGAGGCCTGGACAAATCGGTCAAACAGGACGTGAGCCAGGTTCACCCTACCATTTTGGCCCTCCTCCATAGTTCAGGCCGGGAGAGGGGGTGGGTGGAGAGCCACCACCACCACTCTTTTTAGGCTCCTCTAAAGGACTGCCATCTTTTACCTGGAACACAAAACAACAGACGAGTTACTACTGATGGAACTACAGAGGGGAAAAAAAAAAAACATTTAGTATGATGCTTTTTTTAAAGGATTGCAACAGATAAGAAAATACTGACTTCATACAATTGTCAATTGTGCATTCTCAGGAATTGCAAGGCAGTTAGCAGTAGTATCCAAAAAGAAGAAGGGGTACAATTATACATACAAAAACTGCATCAAAAGGTCATAATGCCAAGAATTTAACAGCCTGAAATTTTTGTAACTTTCCACAATCCCCTACACAGCAGAAAACAGAAGGCTCTACACGCGAGACAATTCAAGCGTTTTTTCCTCAAAATGGACCAAAAATGTCAAAAAACGCTGGTGAGCCGCGTTTGACATCAGAAAAATTCTTTAGAACAGCCCATGTGTGCATGGACACATAGGATAACATGATGGGGAGTTTATTGACTGTGTGCATGAGGCCTTATTGTAACACCACGTTTCACAGGCACTTGGGACAGCAGAGGGAAATTTTACTGCAACACACACACACACACACACACACACACACACACACACACACACACACACACACACACACACGGAATCTTCAATTATTTCAAAAAAATTCCTGTCACTGTGGTTGAAAACAAACGTCAATTTGACTCCACTAACAATTCGAAAATCGAACATTCCTAAAACGACTTTTTTTAATCGCTTAAGGACCGAGCCTCTTTTTGAGATATGTTGTTTACAAGTTAAACTGTTTTTTGCTAGAAAAAATTATAAATGTTTGGGGGTTCTAACACCCTAGAGAATAAAATGGCGGTCATTGCAATACTTTGTCACACCGTATTTGCGCACCGGTCTTACAAGCACATTTTTTTGGGGGGAAAAAAAAAATACACTTTTTAATTAAATAAAACAGTAAAGTTAGCCCAATTTTTTTTATTTATTTATTTTTTTAGATTTTGAAAGATAATGTTATGCCAAGTAAATTGATACCAAACATGTCACGCTTAAAAATTGCGCCCGCTACTGCAATGGTGACAAACTTTTACCCATAAAGATCTCCATAGGCGACGTTTTAAAAAAAAAAAAAAAATCTACAGGTTGCATGTTTTAAGTTACAGAGGAGGTCTAGTGCTAGAATTATTGCTCTCGCTCTACCGATCACAGCGATAGCTCACATGTGTGGTTTGAACACCGTTTTCATATGCGGGTGCTACAGATCACGTATGCGTTCGCTTCTGCATGCGAGCTCGGCGGGATGGGGCACGTTTAAAAATGTTATTTTTCTCATTTATTTGACCTTTTATTTTTACACTGTTTTAAAAAAGAAAAAATTGGAATTGTAAACAAAAGTTAAAAAAAGTGCAGCGCTGATAATAAGAATACCAAACAGAATTAAATTAATTATCCCACCAAAATGAAATAGAAGAAATAACAGTGATATTGAATAAATTAAATAAAAATGGATCTAAATATAAAAAATATACTTTATTATCCCAAAGTGACGTAAAATATATTGAAAAAAACATTTTTTTTAAGTAAATTTAAATCAATACCAAGGGAATGGTGAAAATCACTTATAAAAAGTTAAACTAAAGCAGACACCATCCAAAATTCATAACCATCCTGATGTGTTTAAAAAAAAAATTCCTGTGGTGTCAGACAATACTACATAACCTATACAAATAAATAAAAAAAGTCCAATATGACGTGAGGTAATATATTAGTGCACAAAGAAAGGAAATAGTCCACGTAAAGTGCTGAAAAACACAATCCAATCTCAGATTCCTCTTTCCTAATCGGTGACTATATCCAAACAGGTGGCACACCATAAGTGAGTAATAACCCTTACCGACTCCAAATGACCACACTGCAATGGTCACTCCAAGCATAGGGGAAAATTCTCAGGTATCCCCAATACCTATACCGGCTTCTCAGGCAGCTCACAGAATGGGTATGGCAATCATGCCACTTTTTGGTGTCAGGTTATCTGGGGTCAAAGAGCATAAAACATAAAATATTAGGGATGCACTGAAATTTCGGCCGCCGAAACATATCGGCCGAAAATGCCCTTTTCTGCAATTTTCCGAAAGAGAAAAATAGCCGATAATGGAGCCGAAAATGCGGCGGGGCCTGGGTAGGGGGGCAGGGCTCCGCCCCCCGCCCCTGGTACCGCCCATCATGAAAAGCTATATCATGCTATAGTGCAGGAGAGCCGCCTAGTCTCTGACCATCTCCTGTACCACGTCCCCAGTCTCTGACCATCTCCTGTATAAAAAAAATAATAATAATTTTTAAATATATGTTTCGGTATCGGCCTAGTGTATTTTTCATTTTCGGCATCGGCACCAAAAAACCCATTCGGTGCACCCCTATAAAATTTATGAGAGAAAAAAAAAAAAATGTGTATGTATGTATGTATGTATGTATGTATGTATGTATGTATATGTATATGTATATATATATATATATATATATATATATATATATATATATATATATATATACATATATACACAGTGCCTACAAGTAGTATTCAACCCCCTGCAGATTTACCAGGTTTACACATTCGGAATTAACTTGGCATTGTGACATTTGGACTGTAGATCAGCCTGGAAGTGTGAAATGCACTGCAGCAAAAAAGAATGTTATTCCTTTGTTTATTTTTTTTTTAAATAGTGAAAAGTTTATTCAGAGGGTCAATTATTATTCAACCCCTCAATTCAACAGAATTCTGTTTGGTTCCCCTAAAGTATTAAGAAGTAGTTCAGGCACAAAGAACAATGAGCTTCACATGTTTGGATTAATTATCTGTTTTTCCAGCCTTTTCTGACTATTTAACCACTTTCAGACCGGACCATTTTGCTGGTAAATGACCAGAGGTCTTTTTACACTTTGGCACTGCGCTGCTTTAACTGGTAATTGCGCGGTCATGCAATGTTGTACCCAAACAAAATTTGCGTCCTTTTCTTCCCACAAATAGAGCTTTCTTTTGATGGTATTTGATTGCCTCTGCGATTTTTATTTTTTGCGATATAAACGTAAAAAGACCGCAAATTTTGAAAAAAAATGATATTTTCTACTTTTTGTTATTAGAAAAATCCAATAAACTCAATTTTAGTCATACATTTAGGCCAAAATGTATTCAGCCACATGTCTTTGGTAAAAAAAAAGTCAATAATTGTATATTTATTGGTTTGCGCAAAAGTTGTCACATCTACAAACTAAGGTACGTTTTCTGGAATTTACGCAGCTTTTAGTTTACGACTGCCTATCTCATTTCTTGAGGTGCTAAAATGGCAGGGCAGTACAAAACCCCCCCAAATGACCCCATTTTGGAAAGTAGACCCCCTAAGGAAATTGATAAGAGGCATGTTGAGCCCATTGAATATTTTATTTTTTTGCCTCAAGCGATTGAATAATGACAAAAAAAAAAATTTTTTTTTTTTTTTTTTTTTTTTTTACACAAAGTTGTCACTAAATGATATATTGCTCACACATGCTATGGGCGTATGTGAAATGACACCCCAAAATAAATTCTGCTGCTTCTCCTGAGTATGGGGATACCACATATGTGGGACTTTTTGGGAGCCTAGCCGCGTACGGGGCCCCGAAAACCAAGCACCGCCTTCAGGCTTTCTAAGGGCGTAAATTTTTGAGTTCACTTCTCACTACCTATTAGTTTTGAAGGCCATAAAATGCCAAGATGGCACAAAACCCCCACAAATGACCCCATTTTAGAAAGTAGACACCCCAAGCTATTTGCTGAGAGGCATGTTGAGTCCATGGAATATTTTATATTTTGCCACAAGTTGCGGGAAAATTACAAACTTTTTTTTTTTTTTTTTCACAAAGTTGTCACTAAATGATATATTGCTCACGCATGCCATGGGCATATGTGAAATGACACCCCAAAATAAATTCTGCTGCTTCTCCTGAGTACGGGGATACCACATATGTGGGACTTTTTGGGAGCCTAGCCGCGTACGGGGCCCCGAAAACCAAGCACCGCCTTCAGGCTTTCTAAGGGCGTTACAGTTTTGAAGGCCATAAAATGCCAAGATGGCACAAACCCCCCCCAAATGACCCCATTTTGGAAAGTAGACACCCCTAAATTTAGGGGTACACTAGTGAGACTAGGTAATAAATGGCGGGTGCCCTGAAACTATAAAAAAATAACTAACCAACCAGCGTCACCTGTAACAGTTATATGGTGATCACTGGTGAAAGGGTTAACTAGGGGGCAATTAGGGGGCTTTATGCGGTAGTATATGGGGGTCCCTGGCGCTATAAAAAGCTGCAGCGAACCTAAATACCTACCTGCCTAACTAGCGTCACCTGTGACACTAATACAGCGATCAGAAAAACGATCGCTTATTAGGCTGGGTTCACACTGGAGCGATGCGGGAACGCCACGAATGCGCGGCGGGTTCCCGCATCGCATGCCTCCCGGCGGCAGTTCACACTGCCCTATGCGAACTGCTGGGAGTGTCAGTGAAATGTTACTGACACCCCCAGATCAGTTCGCATATCGCAGTGCGATCTGCAAACTCGGATCGCATGGTGTGAACACCCATGCGATCCGATTCTGCTGCGGGCCAAAAAAAGGGTCCCGTGCAAATTTGCGGCGGGTGTGGCGGGTGCGGCGAATGGCTGAACTCGAATCGCACAGAGATCGGATGTGATTTGCACTGCAGTGCGGTGCGAATCACATTCGTTCTCATAAACCGCTGCAATGTGAACCCAGCCTTAGTGACACTGGCGACGGGGGGTGATCACGGGGTTAAACCTTTATTGGGGGGGTTAGGGGGGTACATTAGAACTAAAGGGGGCTAACTCTAACTGCCCTAACAGTTATTACAGTCACAAATGACACCAATGCAAAAAAAAAAAAAAAAAAAAAAAAAATGACATTGGTGTCACTGTGACTGGGGGGCGTGAGTGTGCCTGGCATGTTCTACTGTGTGTGTAGAGTGTTGGTGCAACTCACCGATCCGCTCTCCTCCGTGTCGGAACGGAAAATACCGACACGGAGGAGAGAATACATCACTTCCTCTCCTGTGTTTACATTACAGGAGAGGAAGTGATGTCACGCTGCCATTTCATTCGTCGGGAGCGATCGCGAGGGGGTGGCCATGAATGAATGGCCGTCCCCTCGTCCGGGATCGCTCCCGAACGAATACCGACCGCCGCAGGCACCGGGCGGGGGCCCGATCGGGCCCCCGACCCGCGGGAGGCAAGGGACGTACATGTATGTCCTTATGCCTGCCCGTGCCATTCTACCGACGTACATCGGCGTGCGGCGGTCGGCAACTGGTTAAGACCCTCCCCAAACTTGTGAACAGCACTCATACATAGTCAACATGGGAAAGACAAAGGAGCATTCCAAGGCCATCAGAGACAAAATCGTGGAGGGTCACAAGGCTGGCAAGGGGTACAAAACCCTTTCCAAGGAGTTGGGCCTACCTGTCTCCACTGTTGGGAGCATCATCCGGAAGTGGAAGGCTTATGGAACTACTGTTAGCCTTCCACGGGCTGGACAGCCTTTGAAAGTTTCCTCCCGTGCCGAGGCCAGGCTTGTCCGAAGAGTCAAGGCTAACCCAAGGACAACAAGGAAGGAGCTCCGGGAAGATCTCATGGCAGTGGGGACATTGGTTTCAGTCAATACCATAAGTAACGTACTCCACCGCAATGGTCTCCGTTCCAGACGAGCCCAGAAGGTACCTTTACTTTCAAAGCGTCATGTCAAGGCTCGTCTACAGTTCGCTCATGATCACTTGGAGGACTCTGAGACAGACTGGTTCAAGGTTCTCTGGTCTGATGAGACCAAGATCGAGATCTTTGGTGCCAACCACACACGTGACATTTGGAGACTGGATGGCACTGCATACGACCCAAAGAATACCATCCCTACAGTCAAGCATGGTGGTGGCAGCATCATGCTGTGGGGCTGCTTCTCAGCCAAGGGGCCTGGCCATCTGGTCCGCATCCATGGGAAGATGGATAGCACGGCCTACCTGGAGATTTTGGCCAAGAACCTCCGCTCCTCCATCAAGGACCTTAAGATGGGTCGTCATTTAATCTTCCAACAAGACAACGACCCAAAGCACACAGCCAAGAAAACCAAGGCCTGGTTCAAGAGGGAAAAAAATCAAGGTGTTGCAGTGGCCTAGTCAGTCTCCTGACCTTAACCCAATTGAAAACTTGTGGAAGGAGCTCAAGATTAAAGTCCACATGAGACACCCAAAGAACCTAGATAACTTGGAGAAGATCTGCATGGAGGAGTGGGCCAAGATAACTCCAGAGACCTGTGCCGGCCTGATCAGGTCTTATAAAAGACGATTATTAGCTGTAATTGCAAACAAGGGTTATTCCACAAAATATTAAACCTAGGGGTTGAATAATAATTGACCCACACTTTTATGTTTAAAATTTAACTGAGCAACATACCGTATATACTCGAGTATAGGCCGACCCGAGTATAAGCCGAGGCCCCCAATTTACCCCCAAAAAACTGGGAAACCTATTGACTCGTGTATAAGCCGAGGGTGAGATATGCCTGTCCATCCCTGTGTGTGTCCGTCCATCCCTGTGTGTCCGTCCATCCCTGTGTGTGTGTCCATCCATCCATCCCTGTGTGTGTGTGTGTGCGTCCATCCATCCATCCATCCCTGTGTGTGTGTGTGTGTGTGTGTGTGTGTCCATCCATCCCTGTGTGTGTGTGTGTCCATCCATCCATCCATCCCTGTGTGTGTGTGTGTGTGTGTCCATCCATCCATCCATCCCTCCCTGTGTGTGTGTGTGTATGTGTGTCCGTGTGTGTGTGTGTGTGTGTGTGTCCGTGCAGCCTTGTGTGTCCAGCCTACCTGTGTCCCAAGCCTCCGTCCGGTCCCGTCCCGAGCCTCCGTGTCGTCCCGTCCCGAGCCTCCGTGTCGTCCCGTCCCGAGCCTCCGTGTCGTCCCGTCCCGAGCCTCCGTGTCGTCCCATGCCAGGATCGCCGCTCTTCGTCGGCGCCCTGGCGGCCATTCCCCTGTTCAAAAGCCGCGCCTCCCGCCTCCGCCTGTGATAGGCGGAACACTCAATTTCCCAGCAGTCTGTGTTCCGCCTATCACAGACATCGTCTCATCCTCGTCCGTAGTACGAGGATGAGCCGATGTCCGTGATAGGCGGAACACTGACTGCTGGGAAATTGAGTGTTCCGCCTATCACAGGCGGAGGCGGAGCCGGAGGTGCGGCTTTTGAAAGGTAGAATGGCCGCTGTCTGTCTGCTCGACACGCTGTTCGGGCAGTCAGACAGCGGTGACTCGAGTATAAGCCGAGGGGGGCACTTTCAGCCTCAAAAAAGAGGCTGAAAATCTCGGCTTATACTCGAGTATATACGGTAACTTTTTGGTTTGTAAGATTTATGCATCTGTTAATAAATCCTGCTCTTGTTTAAAGTTTGAAGGCTCTAACTTATTTGCATCTTATCAAACCTGCTAAATCTGCAGGGGGTTGAATACTACTTGTAGTCACTGTGTATATGTATATTTTATATATATATATATATATATATATATATATATATATATATATATATATATATATATATATATATATATATATATATATATATATATATATACATATATACACACATACATATATATACATATATACACATATACATATATATACATATACACACACACACGTCCTCAAATTTAGGCTACTCTTTATGCATTCTGCTACATACTACCCAATAAGCGTATATTGGTTGATTTACGCAAAAGTTAGAGTCTACAAACTACAGGATAGATTTATGGACTTTTAATTTTTCTTCTTGTTTTTACTGGTAATGGCGGCAATTTTTAGCAGGACTGCGCCATTGCTGCGGACAAATCTGACCCCCAAGTGACACTTTTTGGGGACCAGTGACACCAATACAGTGAACAGGGTTTAAAAATAAATAAATAAATGCACTGATCACTGTATAAATGACACTGGCAGGGAAGGGGTTAACTAAAGGGGCGATAAAAAGGGTTAAATGTGTTCCCTCCGTGTGTTTATAACTGTGTGGGAGGAAGTACTGACAGGAAAAACACAGATCGCTGGTCCTGATTTCTAGGAACATACAATCTCCATGTTCTTCCTGTCAGAACAGGGATCTGCCTCTCTGAAGCGATCACGGATGGCCGGCGGGCATCGGGCCCACCGGACATGTGCATCACCTCCTCCGTTCAGCAGGTGCACGCGCCAACACTACTGCACGACAACGTACAGGTATGTCGTTTTATGCAATAGAGCCACCCTGCCACGACACAGGCTTACATTGGCTAGGACTTGCAGTGTCCGCAGCAGCTGCAGTGCAGAGCAATATTTTTAAGCAATTTTTACTCTGCCACAAATGCTTTAGCCACAGAGTGCTATGGGGGGGGGGGGGGGGGGGGGTCACAGAGCGCAGCCATGACACTGCAGCCCAGACAGGGAGAACGTCACAACTTCCTGCAGTCTCGTCTTGCGCTTCCTGTAAGAGTTTTACAACCAACTTGAAAACAAGACATCCTCCCCAAGCTCTTGGTCACCCATCACATTACGTTTTAAGCAGGTTTTTGGTCAAAATTTAAAGTCATATACAGTATTAAATTTCCACATTGTATATATCCATTACTTCTAGCTTACTCTAGTGATTGGCCTCATTTAAAGTCCCCGGACCAAATTCCCTCTCTTTCTAAATTACTGTAATTTAAAACTACATGCACAAGGAAAATTCACCTGCAGTGAAAGTGATATTTACCACTTTATAAATCAGAGAGGGAGAAGCAAAAACAGCGTCAATCAGTGGTACTCCAGTGTTCATGTGCAAAGAACATGCTGATAGGAGGAGAGCACAAAGATGAGCTCAGTTTGCTGCTTCTCCTTCCACTGACCAATCACAGGCTAGGGGAGGGACAAAGCCTGTGGGTGTTACTGAAGCAGAGAAAAATTAAGTCGGTCATGCCAGACAGGGCTGTGCTATGTGGCAGAGCTGTATAAATCTCCAGACTGGATGGGTAGAAAAAAATAAAAATAAAAAAATCTTCAGCAGGTAAAAACTGGTCCCTTGAATGTATTTAATCTGTATTTAGCGGTTTGCCTTCCATAGCACAGTGGTACAATTCAATGCTAAACAAGAACATCCGGCACATGGACAACAGCTACATGCAGCAGTAATACAAGTTGCAGCAGCCTGCTTTCACTCAAAATCAGCTTCTCAAAAGAAGCAGTCATGAAGCATTATTAATTGCTCTGCATTCAAGAAAGTCCAGCCACTGTGAGGCGCACCAATGGAAGTGCTGAAAACCTATATATATATATATATGGGCACACAAAAATGTATATATATTTTTTGGGAAAGATGCAACAAGTTTTTCACACCTGGATTTGGGGATCCTCTCCAGTTCTGTCAGGTTGGATGGTAAATGTTAGCGGACACCCAGTTTTAGGTCTCTCTAGAGATGCTCATTTGTGTTTAAGTCAGGGCTCTGGCCATTCAAGAATAGTCTTGTTGGAAGGTAGACCTTCGGCCCAGTCTGAGGTCCTGAGCACTCTGGAGATGGTTTTCGTCCAGGATATCCATGTACTTGGCCGCATTCATCTTTCCCTCGATTACAACCAGTCATCCTGTCCCTGCAGCTGAAAAACACCAACAGCATGATGCTGCCACCACCATGCTTCACTGTTGGGACTGTATTGGACAGGTGATGTGCAGTGCCTGGTTTTCTCTACACATAATTCTAAGCGCTAAGTCCAAAAAAGTTCCATCTTGGTCTCTTTAGACCAGAGAATCTTATTTCTCACCAGTGGGGTCCTTGAAGTGTTATTTAGCAAACTCCACGTGGGCTTTCATGTGTCTTTCACTGAGAAGAGGCTGCCGTCGGGCCACTCTGCCATAAAGCCCCGACTGGTGGAGGGCTGCAGTGATGGTTGACTTACAACTTTCTCCCATCTCCCGACTGCATCTCTGGAGCTCAGCCACAGTGAACTTTGGGCTCTTTACATGTCTCACCAAGGCTCTTCTCCCCCATAGCTCAGATTGGCCGGACGGCCAGCTCTAGGAAGTGTTCTGGCCATCCCAAACGCCTTCCATTTAAGGATTATGGAGGACATTGTGCTCTTAGGAACCTCAAGTGCAGCAGAAATTTTTTTGTAACCTTGGCCAGATCTGTGCCTTGCCACAATAATGTCTCTGAGCTCTTCAGGCAGTTCCTTTGACCTCCCGATTCTCATTTGCTCTGACATGCACTGTGAGCTGTAAGGTCTTATATATAGACAGGTGTGTGGCTTTCCTAATCAAGTCCAATCAGTATAATCAAACACAGCTGGACTCAAATGAAGGTGTAGAACTATCTCAAGGATGATCAAAAGAAATGGACCTGAGTTAAATATATGGAGTGTCACAGCAAAGGGTCTGAATACTTAGGACTATGATATTTCAGTCTTTTTTAATAAATCTGCAAAAATGTAAACAATTCTGTGTTTTTCTGTCAATATGCGGTGATGTGTGTACATTAATGAGGGAAAAAAAATGAACTTAAATGATTTTAGCAAATGGCTGCAATATAAAAAAAGTGAAAAATTTTAAGGGTCTGAATGCTTTCCACCCCCAGTGTGTGTGTGTGTGTGTGTGTGTGTGTGTGTGTGTGTGTGTGTGTGTGTATATGTATTGTGAGGGGTTAGCTCGGCAGCGGGTGTGTGTGACCCCCTGGATGGGTTCACAACACAAAGTCAGGCACAGCAGACAGCGGTGTAGGTTAAAAAAACAAAAGATCCGGTTTATTTATGCTACATGCAGTGATACATATAACAGCCAAACAAAATAAAACAAGAAAATAAATCCTGGTCAGCTTGACCTCTAACTACACACGTAGACTCCCTGTCTAACAACTGGGTGCAGCCTTGTGCTGTACCAGTCCCTGCCTTTGTTGTAAAGGTTTTGCCACACAGGCGTTAACTCACCGCACAGTACAGGTGACACACTCCCCAGTCTATACAACACAAAACTGGTTCCAGGATGGAGCATCTCCCTATGCATGCTGGGGTTTTTTGTAGAGGTCTTAATGAGCCCACTTACTACAGCTGGGCTCATTAACTCTTCCCCTCTAATTGTAAAAAAGTCTGCATAAAGCCTGAATCTAGGACACACATATTTCCCATCCTGAATACAACCAGGTGATTTTACCTGCGTGCTGCCACAGTATGTATGTATGTATGTATGTATGTATGCGTGTATGTGTGTGTGTATATATACACACACACATACTTTTCTATTTTTTTGGAGCCGTCTGGATTGCGTGCAGGCAGCCTATGTTGGGGTGTGTTTACACAGGCATCTTGCCACAATGCAAATAGCAGCGGCAGGAATCTGATTCCTGCTGCTGTGTTTAACATCTGTAAACAGCTAGCTGTGGCTGCCGAGCCTATACACTTAAATGACAGGTTGCCAGTGGCGGAAGCTATTCATAGCCATTTTGCACAGCCAGTGATTACCTGCGGTGATTGCTGTTGGACACACACCGTATAGCAGACAGAAAGTTAGCTGTGCACAAAAAAAAATAAATAAATAAATAAATAAATAATAAAAAAAAAAAAAATACAAATCTCCTGCCCTCATGATCAGAACTTAACAAAACCCAGGGTTTGTTTTTTTTTATCATCCCTGGACTGGGACTCTGTCACTTGATAGAGAGTGAAACTTTCCCGGCAAAGAGAACCATTGTTTAAATCCAAGTTATGTTCATCCAATCAGTTAATATCACTCAGTGAACGCTGGGCCTGCGCAGCCTGCTGATTCTGGAGAGCGCCGCGGTTATTTTGGCACGCAATCAGACGCTCGCAGAAAGGAATTATGTGGAGTGTGTTCCTAATAAAACATTTAGGACATCAGGCTGGAAACAAACGATCCTATTGTTTGGGCTGCCGCTGTTCTGGAGTGTGCAAGTGAGAGATGGGAAAAAGGGCAAAATTGCACTGGCTGGAACCTCACCGCCACTTGGGCATCATTCTTCACCTGTGCAGTGCAAACATTCCATTGTACGTGGTTGGGGGGGGGTGGAGAATGGTCAGAACAATCTACAGACTACAAAAGAGATGCGAAGGGCTGAAAATGCCCAACAGGAAGGTGGAGGTGCAGCACCCTCATACTACTGAAAAGACCACGCTAAATATACCAATAGAAGAGCTTACACTCTAATGCCCTGAAAAGAAATAAAAAAAAATACATTGTATAGCTCCGACATATTCCAATGTTGTACAGGCAATACAGCCATTTACATCAGCTTCTGAACTCTACATCTAGTGTCCCAAAACAGAGTGACAATTTAAATTAATTACCGTCATTACCCATCCACAGGACTGAGAAAAAATATCCACAGAACATACAAGCTTCAATTAGACAGAAGCTCCAGTTGGAGCGCGAGCCAGAGAGATATTAAAAAAAAAATTATAAAAAGAAAATAACCAAAATATATTTATTTATTTAAATCAAACAGGAAGAGGGATGGGATATTCAGAGCCTCAGTCCTCCTTCACACCACAAACACCCCTTTATATCAGTGTCCACAATACCCCTTTACATCACAGTTCCCCTTTAGTGCTAGTTCACACCAGATGCAGTTCTGTGCGTTTCTTTTCTGCACTAAAAATGCATTGCAGTCGTTTCCATGTATTCCAGTGGCTCTAGTTCACACAAGTAGAGTGCTGCATTTTTTCTGCACATAACTGTACTGGAGCATAGCAAATATCATCAAAAACACACTGGAACTGAGTGTGAACTGTAAGCAAAATCTGGAGTGCATTTCTGTGGTGTGAACTGTCCCTAAAAATGCATGCAGTGTTTTCCATATATTCCAATGGCTCTCGTTCACAACAGTGCAGTCAGTTCCAGTACAGAAACTGACTGGCTTGCTGTAAACTAGAGCCATTGGAGTATATGGAAAACACTGTGCATGCACGGAACTGCATCTGGTGTGAACTGGCTCTTAAAGTAGTCCCACAGCGGTTGATTTACTAAAACTAAAGAATGCAAAATTGGGTGACGTTGTGCATTGTAGCCAAATCAACTTCCAACGTCTGCTTGTTCAATTATGCTTTGACACTAAAGCCCCATACACACTATCAGTTTTTCTGCTGAGTTTTTCCTTCAGGTTTACCAAAACCCATGTAGTAGAAGGGCCTGGCTGATTGCATACAAATTGAAACTCCTGAGGTTTGACCTCATATTATATGGCTTTGGTAAATCTGAAGGAAAAAAACTCAGCAGAAAAACAGTGTATAGGGCTTAAAACCTGTTTATGCAGAGCTGCACCAGGATTGTGTGCAGTCCAGTTTTAGTAAATCAACCCCACAGTTTCCCCTTCACAATACAGCCCCCCCCCCCCCACATTAATGTAACGGGGACTGCTCTGTAAAGGGGGCACTGAAAAGATTACAGTGCAGTTCCCTTTTTCAGTGCCCCTAGCAATCACAGCTGCCTCCTCCATCACAGTGCTCCTGCAGTCTAACCCCCCCCCCCCCCCCCTTTCCTCTCCAAGATCACACTTCCCCATTCCAATCACTGCCTCCCCTGCACAGGACTTCTAACTTTGGCATGACAGTGGCTGTTATCAATCCGAGTGGACTCCCAACTCCCCCTGCCCAGAAACTTCATCCCATCAGCAGGACAGGGAGTGGAAGGAGATCTTAAATCTGATCTGCAGCTCCTCCTACCCCCTGTCCTGCTGATAGGATGATATAATTGGCTGGGCAGCCAGAGGAAACATGAAAGGACATATGGGCATGGCTGCACAGGAGGGAAGCAGCGACCGCGGTCTGTGATAGCCCTGAGTGGACAGCGGGTTCCCACACACCTCCTGCTGTGCAGCCCAGTCATTAACTGGCTGTGGACCAGCACCAGTCTGCGGCCTGGGGATTGGGGACCCTTGGCGTATGAGGCTGTGTAGCCCAAGACCGGTCAGGGTGCCCACAGTCAAAAATGCCTATAATGGGCACATGAGCATTAGAAAATGGACCACAGAACAATGGAAGAAGGTGGACTGTTTTGATGAATCACCTTTGCTTTTACATCATGTGGCTGGAAAGACAGCAGAGGCAGCGTGATGCTTTGGGCAATGTTCTGCAGGGATACTTTGGGTCCTGCCATTCAAGTGAATGTTACTCAACATGTACCACCTACTTAAACATTGTTGCTGACTAAGTACATCCCTTCATGGAAACAGTATTCCCTGATGGAAGTGGCCTCTTTCAGTAGGATAATTTGCCCTGTTACTTGAACAAAAAAGTTCAATGGTTTGAGGAAAACAACGAGTCTGAGGTGTTGACGTGCTCTTGAAATTTTCCAGACCTCAGCATTTGTGGGATGTGCAGGAAAAAGTCCCATCCATGTAGGCCCCATCTCGCAACTTACAGGACTGAAAGGTTCTGCTACTGACGGCTTGGTGTCAGATACCACAGCATACCTTCAGAGGTCAAGTGGTGTCCATGCCTCAACAGGGCAGGGCTGTCTTAGCAGCCAAAAAAAAAAAAAAGGAGGGAACTACTCAATATTAGGTTGGTGTCATAAAGTTATGGCTGATTGAAGTATGTGCCAATACACATGAATATAAAGAATACTTTGTTTAATCAAAAACATAAATAAATACTACTACATGACAGAGATGGGCCACTAGTAAATGGTTGGCTGTCTCAGTGACAAAACATCCTCCTTCGCTGAGAGTTGGGACAGACAGAAGAATGTCAGAAGAAGAAGTTGAGAAAGGTTCATATATGTATTGGGATGCAGAACACAGGAAAAGATGTCACATGCCAGGAATATTTCATACTGGAGGGCAGAGGAAGGTGACACAGCACTGTGCTCACATCCTGAGACAGACCATACCTGGAAACAATAAAAACAGATTTCCAAGACCTTGGATGACCTTGCAGGAAAGGGACACGACACCAAGCGTTACTCATGAGTGCCAAAAAAAACAGAAGGATGCACAATAAACCAACAAGACAGGAGGCCCAAGAGAGCTGTGGAGCAGGGCATCCTGAGTTAAGAGGGGACGGGAGAACAAGTGGACAAGGGACCAGAGGGCAGTGGTGCAAGGAACAGCATGTAGTCTCAAACCCAGAAGGATGCACAATAACCCAACTGAGGGTGAAGAGAAATGGCACAAGAGCACAATGGAGTAAGGCATCAGGGAGCCCACAGGGCAGCTTAGCAAGGCGCAAGTATTGGGCAATCCATAGGGCATCAGAGTAGGGTGTAGGGCAAGTATATGCAAGTAGCAGACCTCCAGCTGTTGCAGAACTACAATTCCCATGAGACATAGCAAGACTGACAGCCACAAGCATGACACCCAGAGGCATGATGGGACGTGTAGTTTTGCAAAAGCTGGAGGTCCACTAATCGCATATCCTTAGTGTAGGGGGGGGTCGCAGTGTGTGGCAGAGCAGAGTCAGGAGACCCAAATGGCAGTGGAGCAGCGCAGTACAAAGCATCAAAGGGCTCAGGGGACGGCAGATCAAGGCTTCAGCACCCAGAAATGCGAGGGCCAAGAGAGAAGCAACGCAAAGCGTCAAGGGTCAGACAGTAGCAAAGCAAAGGCCAGAAAGCTTCCTAGAATGAGCCAATATCACAGTTAGCAACAAGTAAAAATAAACTATGTTTACTGGTGGTTTCCTGTATAATGAGGTTTATATCCTGTATACACAGACTCACAGTATGAAGACGACTTCAGAAAACTTTCAAATCCCTGGGGGAGGGGCACCTGCCAGTTTCAAGAGATACTTCCTCTGGGGGCCACTCTGCTCTGAACAGCAGTATGAAATTATGCAACTTAACACCATATATGATTTTTATTTCTATTAGACACCTCAATTTTTCTGAGAATCTTGAAGCTGTAGAAGATCAAAGCAACCTGATCTACAAAATTTGTAATTATTAGTAATCATTAGTAAACCCACAGTCTGGAGCACCAGCAACTAAGATCAACAAAAGACGAAAGTAGAACTATAGGCAAAAATGTATTTTTCCATGTTGGCTAGAGTAAGGGAAGGTTATAAGCCTGGTCAGATTTTTTTTTTTGCCATTCATGTCCCATTGGAGATATCCCCTCTGAGGTGATCCCTGGTTGTCACCGGGGTCAAGAGAATTTATGTTCCCATTTCAATGTTCTGGGAACAACCTAAAATTCTGAATTTTCTTTCATTCACTTTCACTCTCTGCGATAACAGTAAACAGGACAAATTAGGGACAGTGAATCTCCAATGGAGACAAAGACAAGCAAAAACCTTACTGCCGTTCTAATCCCTCTCCACTCTAGGGGGGTCCTTTTAGCTATATTTTCTTTTACAAAAAGGTTCATCAATAGCAGAGTGGATCTAAATCAATGAATACACACACACACATTTTATTAAAAAAAAAAAAAAATAATGCTTTTGCAGTAAAGATAGTTAAGGTATCTTAAATAGAAAACTATTTAGTTTATTCAGCATGAAATGGAGCTTAGTTATGTAGCATGAAGGTGGAATACTCTGTAAGACAGACATACATTTTTGGTAAACTCATTCAATGAATCCAAGCTCTGCAAACTGAGATTATATGCACTACATTGTCATTGATGCACACAATTTCACATTAACCATGAGATAAACCTTCAGGAATGTTTCTTTATCCCATGGTTTTGCAAATCTACAAACTGTATGATTGAATTGGTTCTGATATCCCTGTTTTACTAACCTGACAGCTTATTATTCTAACTTGGAAACCTTAATTTTTGTTTGCAAATATTAAAGCTTCTACCAGCAAGAATGAGTCTTTACATTTCATTTACAATCTATACATTAAAGAGCACCTGTCATTTTAGATCCATCATGGCAGCGCCTGTTAGCGGGCATCCACTCACCTGCTGCCGCATCACCAGCTATCCCATTAAAGTGAATGGTCAAAAAAAGACTTACTGCCTATACCTGGTTGGGGAGGGTTAACATAAGTAATACATTCTCCCAAGAATACTTTTCTATTTACAGATGATCCCTGTGCCCTTACTGGGGGGCTTCCTCATGCAACTATCTAGTATTCTCTCAGGGTTTGTGTGGAATTGACAGAAGCCATGCATTACCATGAAAGTGTTAAGATGCTCCAAACAGGCTGGTGGGTTAGGGCTCCCAGATATACAAAAGTATTACAGAGCTATTGTTTTTCAGCAGTTCCTTAACTGGTGCTTCCATACCCACATTAAGCTATGGGTTTCCCTGGAGAAATAAATGGCTGGCAGGAAACCTACTTATGCCCTGTGGCTCTCCCGGGGTTTGTTGGACACTACCTCCCCATTGACAACCCATGCTCTTGCAGTATGGGATAGGATTAACCCAACTCTGGGTCTGGTGGTATAGGCAGCTACACCACTTTTAGAAGATTAACGGACATTCTAGAAAGGGACATCTTACACCTTTTGAACGCCTCTTTGAGGATGAACCAATACCACATATGGTGTCCGAACTTTATCAACTAATTGGCTCTGCCACCTCTGCAGCAAAGCCAGCCCATGTCCAGATCTGGGAAAGACTTGGGGGCTCAAGTTCACTACAGCCCAGCTGACAAACTTAAAACTTTGTAGCTTCCTGCGTTCTAAGTATGTCACAATGGTACCGGCAGACCTTGCCCGAATCTACCCCTCAACCCCTGAGCATTGCCTGAGAGGTTATGGCATTCATGGTACGTTGCTGCCCCTGTGGTGGGAATGCCCCATAATATGACCTTTCTGGGCCAATATTCAGGCTCAGATAAAGGACACATTGGGTCTAGATGTTCCTCTCCCCGCTTCACTATCTCTTGCACATCCCTTCCCTACCAATTAGCCAACACAGGAAGAGTGCAGTGCCTCATCTTTTAAATGCAGCAAGGTGCTCGATTCCTATATTCTGGAAGAGAACCGAGATTCCTGACAGATGGGAGCGGGTAAATGAAATCAGGGAAGCAGAGGAATGGATAGCAACCTGTAGAAGTACCCGAGACCGCTTCACCAACATTTGGTTATCCTGGACGGAATACACCTCTGACCAAGGGCTACTGTCATCTAGTTTAGATCTGGAACTGTCTGAGCCATCCCATAGACACCGGAACCAACCAACCTAGCCAGACGTGAGCCAGGGCATAACTGGCACATGGGTGGGATGTCTTCCTTCCCCAGGTACCTTTTATCCCTGGACTGCAGAGGGCTAGGTCTGGTGCGGAAGGAGAAACTCAATGTGAGACTATAGGTATGCTCATAATTCCTCTTCTCAGTCTCTTTCTTCCCCTCATTTTCTCTATTATTTTTGGAATGATACCCTTGTTTAGAGGGTACAAGACTGGGGGCATAGGCCCAATATGTCAT
Organism: Lithobates pipiens; assembly: GCF_037356315.1. Taxonomy (NCBI): domain Eukaryota; kingdom Metazoa; phylum Chordata; class Amphibia; order Anura; family Ranidae; genus Lithobates; species Lithobates pipiens. The sequence continues at coordinate 480,967,772 of NW_027507903.1, read as the reverse complement.
TAAGATAGCCCCAACTTACAGTCCTAGTGCTTTTGCCACCAGAGGGGAGGCCGTCCTTTCGGGGGTTGGCACCATTATTCCAGAGGTGGTTCTCGGAGGTATGCCCCTCACCTCCGGAGTCAGTGCTGCTGGGCTAACCCATGATTAAATTAAATTAAATGGGTTGATCAATGTCCACTTGCCTAGTGCTGGCTTTCAGGCTCGCCTGCTACACCAAGACCTGATAAGGGCTTTAAGCTACAATTGTTCTTATTTGTATCGTTTGTATGTTCTTGTATGTCTGTTACACATCTTTATTCATCGAAGGCTTGTGATGCACTGAAATGCTCAGTATGACGTTATTTGTTTTTTTTTTTTATTAATAAAGAGATTATAAAAAAAAAAAAATGGCAAGGTAGGGAAGAGCCCGGCATGGGATTGGAGTCCACAAGATCAATTGTGGTCCATAACGGTAGTTGGTGTGTTTCATGAAGGTGGAGAAAAAAAAAAGGGGAGGAAGGTTCGCTGCAGTATAATTGATCCTCCGAGCATACAAAATTTGTTTACCGATTTGAGGACGGGTGGATCCCCATATACAGATTTTAGTTATATTTTAAAAGAGAAACGTAATTCTTTGCAATGTAAAGATTTTAACGAACCTCAACAAAATACAGTTTAAAAAAAAAAAAAAAAAAAGTGGGTTCTTCTTTCACAGTGTTAAAGAGGAAGTAAACCCTTCCAAACAACTTGGACCTATAGGTAAGCCTAGATTAAGGCTTACCTGTAGGTCCAAGCAATATCTCCTAAACCTATATGGTTTAGGAGATATTTGCCCGAAAATGGGCACCGCTGTCTACGGCGCATGCGCCGTAGACAGCGGCGCGCAGGCGCACTAAATGCGGCAAATCCAAGAATGGATTTGCCTAATTTGTCGACTCCCGTGCGCATGCGCGGGAGTGACGTCATCGCGGCTTCGCCGTATGACAGCGGCGGAGCTGCGAGACGCGACTCCCGTGCGCATGCGCGGGAGTGACGTCATCGCGGTTGCGCCGCTGTGATTCGGCGGAGCTGCGAGACGCCACAAGCAACATGGATGCGGCGGACTACAGGGGACAGCGGCGACTTCGCTGGCTCCTGTGTCAGGTAAGTGACATATAATGAGCTACTATGCGATGCATAGTAGTTCATTATGCTTTACCTTTGCAGGGAAAAAAAGAGGAAGTAAACCCATCAGGGTTTACTTCCTCTTTAAGTAGATGGCATCAGCCTGGTATAATCACAATTGGTGCTAGTGTTGAAATAAGAAAATCTATGAAATATTCACTTCAGCAGAGCTTTTGCCAATTGTTAAAGCGAGGAAACATTTGAACATTTTGGATACTTTATAAATATCACAGCAGCTGCACAATTAGGGGGTCATGTACACTTGCACTTTGCAATACCACACAACGCGTTTCCATGCTATTCATTTTAAATGGCACCTCAACGCCTAAGAAATGGGTCTTTTTTTAAAGTTAGGGTGCAATGGCAGCACATTCATTTGAATCAGTTGCCGTAACCCATTGCAAGTCTACACCTGGTATAAACACATGCTATAGATTTTTTTTTCCCTTAAAGTTCAATTTAATGATATGCAGGTAAAAAGTTAAAATTCTTACATTTTATTAATTTGCAATATGCCTATGAACATGCTAGATCGTTTGACTACTACAGAAAGAGGCAAGTCCTTTAATGCCGTGTACAGGGCCAGATGGAACAAATCTGTCGGACAATTTGACCATGTGTGGGCTTAATTGGACCTTTGCTGTCAAAAATAAATAAAAATCAGACGGACTTCAGATTTAGAACAGGTTTCATTCAAATCTTTCCGACGGACTCGAGCCCGGTCGAAAAATCTGTTAGTCTGTATGCTAGGCCGATGGACAAAAACCAAACGCTAGGGAAGCTATTGGCTACCAACGTCCTTATTCTAGTCCGACTTTGATGCGATTGTGTGTGGCCAAGTCCGTTCAGAGAATCAGTCGGAAGTCCACCGAAAGTCTGTCAGGAAGACCGTTGTATCTAGTCTGCCGGAAAGTCCGGTCGTGTGTACACGGCATTAATCGCCAGTTTCCTTTGTGGACATCATAGCCCTTTCCTCTTCTGGGAGTGTCCAATTACTGCTTGTGCTGGCCCAGCTCCTCCACCACTCCCTTCCCTACATAACCTTTTATGTAGATGCTGGGGGAAGAGAGAAGGGAAATACTATACAAGGTAACTTGAGTGACAACTCAGACTGCTGGGGCAGCTAACATCGCATTACAATTAAATAACATGCATCAAATATGCATGCAGATTTAGTTATTTTTACTACAGGGTATCTTAAGGAAAAAATTTAAATAAAATGATGAGCTTGGACAGAAAGTGCCATCTCTCAATCAACTGTACAAAGATTGTAACCTGTATGGTGAGAGCTTTAGATCTACCCTGTTTCCCCTAAAATAAGACCTAGTGTGATTGTCGGTGATAGCTGCAATAAAAGCCCTACCCCCCAAATAAGGCCTAGTTAAAGTCCTTGTAGGTCTTCTTTTCAGGGTAGGGCTTATTTGGGTGGTAGGGCTTATATTGCAGCCAACACCGACAATCACGCTAGGTTTTATTTTAGGGGAAACAGGGTATCAAAAGACAGTAAATGGCCTTTCCTAAACAAACTATTTTATTTGTATTCAGTCAGACAGGTCAGCTACATAATTGCTGGTTCATCTAAACTCAGATTTTGTACAATCAGATTGTTTTGGGTATGATAGCTTAATGACTGGAGCTCAATATCGGACATTCCTGGAATCACTCTGCGTGGTCTAATGTTTCTATGTTAGCTGCCATTTTAGGCTAAAGGAGGCTTACAAGTGACAGCTGCAGTATTAACTTGTATACAGCAAAAGTTGAAAGGCAGCAGAAAAATAAGCTACTGAATGTGACATAACTTACCATGAACGTTCCCAAATCCTTTAGCAAAGACTTGTCTATCAAAACTAATATATATATATATATATATATATATATATATATATATATATATATATATATATATATATATATATATATATATATATATATATATATATATATTTTTTTTTTTAGATGTTCCATATTCCAGCTTATAAGAATTGGCACTGCAATGTTTTTTGTTATGGGCCTAAAAGGCTTTTGCAGGCTGGGAGCTGCACAGTGCCCAGAATGCCTGGCAAGAAACAGCAGCCAGAAAAGGGTCAGTGGGACACAGCAGAAGCTGGCCCAGCTGTGTGACGATACAGAGGGGAATAAATCTGACAGGATGACTTACGCAGGAACAGGTGTCTGGCACACAGCGCTGCCAGCTGGTGCCCACTCCCAAGCCCCAGCTCAAGAGTTCACAGGGTGGTGTAAAGCCAGAGAGACAGGCTGTGGGCAAGGAGTGAAATTCTAATGCCCGTCAGATAGGTTCTTACATTCAGGGATCTCTTACCACCACCAAGAACCTAATAACCTCCTGAGCCATGCAGACAGCACAACACAGGTGTGCTTTGGGATGTTAGACAATCAGAAGCCATTTTGTTATCTGAAACTGCATCCCACCATCAGCCCACTGAGTTCCAGAGTAACGATGGCGTCAAAGCATCTTAGTGGTCTTACAAACTGCCAGGAACACACTCAGATATTTTATGTTTAGCTCCACTCCTCAGCATGCGATAGCCAAACCAACTGGCACAAAGAGAAAAAAAAATAAAAAAAAAAATAAAACACTAACACACACACACACACACCATGATGCAAAAGGAACATTCCCTGATCACTGCCTGTGCATGGTCAGCAGAGCGCATGCATTGTTAGGTGGGAAGGCATGAACAGACCCTTAAAAGTTGACAAAGGAGAGAAGCGGTGAAGGAAGGCTTGTGAAATACCCAGACCAGGGCAGGTGGTACCAGGTGAAAGTAGAAAAAAAAAGTTGGAAACAAACCAGGAAAGATTCTGCTTATCCCCCTCCACTTTCATTTCACTTGTGACTGGGGCCCTGCTTAATGGCCAAGCCCAGCTGTCATTCCAGTGTCCAATTGGTCTGATCTACAGGCCAATAAAGACCCTTTCATTGGACTTGGGGAGATTTGTCATCAAGTCAGGCCCTGGTAATAAAGGGAAACTAAAATCAGAAAGGTGAACAGAATTCTGACCTCAAAAAAGAAGATAAAAAAAAAAAAAAAAAAAAAAAGTGTTCGCAGGCATCTTGTGATGTCTACTCTGACATTTAAATAAAATACATGCAGTAATTTTCACTTTAAAGTGTTATATTCGTTAGAGGTGAAGAATGGAGGGCAGAGTCACTTGATGTCTTATAGCAAAGACTGCTAAAGTCCCCTGAAGATGTAATAATTGTGACACCCAGTTTTTTACTGAAAATTGCTGTGTCTTTGCCCACCCTTTGTTCCATTTTCTACTATGGAGGTTGTTTACAATAAAAAAAAAAAAAAAAAAAAAAAAACACTAAGCATGGATGGTGTTAGCCTCTCATAATGGCCATAGCAGCTGTACAGAAATGGGAATCAAGCACAGGGATGGTGGGAGCCCCTCAATGGGCACAGCAGGAGAACCAGGAACTCTGTCCAAGGACCGTTTTAACACCTTATAATGGGCACAGCGGGTGTGCAGACCTGGGAACTCAATGCAGATCAACATCTACAAACAAAAATAAGGAATGGAAACATGTTACTCCAAATGATCGGCCATTTTCCTGCAGGCTTTATGCCTTAAGTGAACAGCGCACAGTCAGCGTGGGAGATGCTTCAGTCTGACAGCCATGACAAAAGAGGGAAGAAGATGGCTGCTATTATGATACATGTATTTGCATGGCGGTGGGTGATACGAGGTAACGTTTCATTCACACCGAGGCCTGATGTGAAAAAACCTGCTTTATACAGCAGCTCTGCCAGTATGCCTCCTCTACGAACATCGCAGAAGGGAAACTGATTCTATTTAAATTCATCGCACTGAAATAATCAGTGCCACAGCTACAGATATGCTGCTCACAGCCTAAAACCAACAGAGAGCCAGTAACCACTGTAGCCGCACTAAAGTCACAAAAATAAAAACACTAGCCAACTTCTGCAAGTAGGACTGCAGCCTCCTGTCACAAGAGACAAGGAGGCTGCATTTCTGGCAGTAACAACATGGCTATTTGAGGGAAAAAGTTACTAGCTTGGAAAAAAGGAAAACAAATTCAGCCATATCCAAGAGTCCATTCACACAGGGGCAACTTTGGATCTGAATTCAAGTCGCCCCAAGTCATCCCTAGTTGCCTCAAGTCACGCTACATGAAAAAAAAAAAAAAAAAAAGTAAATGGATCCGTCTTAATGCACACTACTGCAGCGGCTCCAACTTCAGAAAAGGTTCCTGTACTACTTCAGACTTCTAGGTGACTTGTACCCATAGAATTCAATGGAAGTCGCCTCCAAGTCGGATCTATATTGGAGACTTTACAGGAAAAGTCACCTCTCTAATAAAAACCGGCATGGGTTACCCTCCAGGGGCAAACCAGGCCCTTAAGGTCTGGTATGGATTTTAAAGGGAACCCCTAAGCTGAAAAACCAACGTGGGGTCCCCCCAAAATCCACACCAGACCCCTATCCAAGCACGCAGCCCGGCCAGTCAGGAAAGGGGGTGGGGACGAGCGAGCGCCCCCGCCGAGCCCTGCGACCCCACCACCCCAAAGCACCGTGTTGATGAGGACAAGGGCCTTTTCCCGACAACCCTGGCCGTTGGTTGTTGGGGTCTGCAGGGAGGGGGCTTATCGGAATCCGGGAGCCCCCTTTAATAAGGGGGCCTCCAGATCCCGGCCCCCAACCCTATGTGAATGAGTATGGGGTACATCATACCCCATACCCCATTTCCCATTCCCCAGAGGGAAAAGTGTCAAAAGAAAAAAAAAAAACGCACTAGACAGGTTTTTAAAGTAATTAGGCAGCTCCGGGGGTCTTCTTCCGACTTCTCCACTCTCTCTGGCCTCTTCTCCCCGTGTCCGGTTCCTTTGCTGCTGGGCTCCCCCACTATCTTCTGCTCTTTTGCCAGCGGTGGCCCGGTCTTCTGTCGTCTTGATCCCTCTTCTTCAGATGAAGACACGACACTCTCTCCCGATGTAATGCTTCGTGCGAGTTACGCAACAACTTATATAGTGCTGGGACTGTGACGTCATAAGGGGCGGGGTCACCGGTGACATCACCCGGTGACCCCGCTCAATGCCTATACAAGTCATAATGCTATCGCACACGGCATTACAGCGGGGGGGAGATCATTGTGTCAACATCGGAAGAATAGAAGAGGGATCAAGACGACAGAAGACTGAGCCACCGCTAGCAAAAGAGCCCGGCAGAAGACCCGAAGACCTGGAGAAGAGGCCGGAGAGAGCGGAGGAGTCAGAAGACACCGGAGCTGCCTAATAAATTTACTTTAAAAACCTGTATAGTGTGCATTTTCATGGACCCTTTTTTATCCCCTCAGGTGAATAGGTAGGGGTACGATGTACCCCATACTCATTCACATAGGGTGGGGGGCTAGGATTTGGGGGCCTCCTTACTAAAGGGGGCTTCCGGATTCCGATAAGCCCCTTGCCCACAGACCCCCGACAACCAATGGCCAGAGTTGTCAGGAAGAGGCCCTTGTCCTCAATATATGGACAATGTGCTTTGGGGTGGGGGGGGCTGCAGGGCGACCCCCCTTCACCAAAGCACCCACCCCCCCCGTTGAGGGTATGTGGCCTGGTACAGTTCAGGAGGGGGAGGCGCTCACTCTTCCCCATGCCAGTTTTTTTATTTAAATTTTGGCGGGGAGTTCCCCCCCCCCCCCCCGATTATTCTGTGATTGGCCACAGCTTTAAGTCGTGTTATAAGTCGCCCCAATTCACGCTTGATTCACACTCAAGTCATGTCCAAGTTGCCTCCCAAAGTCACGCTGGAAGTCATGTTGCCGCTGTGTGAATGGACTAAGGGCTGTAAGCCTCAACATATTGCAATTTTTGTTTTTGTTTTTGGGTTTAGTCAACTATTTAGAAAATGCCTCCAAGTCTTCCATGTCCTACCAAATTCAAACTGTAGAGAGGCAGCACACACTTTGTTGTATCAGGCTATGCACAAAGTGTGCTATTGGATCCCATACAGCAGGATAGCGTCTTCAAAATGTGGAGAACAGGCAACTCTGTACAAAAATCAGAGGTGCATAAACTGACAGAATACACCCAAAAACTACCTGAAAAGAACGGAAATCGGTGCTGCGGTAATCAACTTATGAGGGGACCTCACACTACCCGCTACTGCGTTGCCATTCCCAACTCCCTGCATCTATAAAAATGAAGCTTTTAGGTAAACCCTCATCTGTCACTTTCTTCACTTCACAGCATCTCAGTTATCATCCTGGCAGCACCTTAGCAGAGTGCGGTCCAATTTCCTAAAATGGAGCTGGGCACCCGGGAGATAAGTGGGAATCCATTCACACGTTCGCAAGTGCAAGCCGATTACATCAACATGCCACACACATTTCACAGATCAGAGCGGCGACCGAGTGCCAGATTCTGAGAGGGAGGGGGAACAGCGCCCATGGTGATGGCCTGGCCTAATCATCTCACAAACAACGATTAATATAAACACATTCCAATGTCTCAGAAAATGACGATGGCCACATCCTTCGTTCAACTCGATTAGGCCCAATTAAAACCCAAAGGAGACAGGGTAGCAACAAACCAAGATGGCTGCCGGCAGCCAATTTTAGGCACTGAACAGCTATTTATAATGACATTTTCTGCCATGTAAATCTATCAAGTCACCACCCTGTTGCAAGATATCCTTTTATGTACAGGCTACCACTGGACAGAGCCGCCGATTCCTCAAAATGGTCTTGAAAGCATGGTCGAACATCAGACCAAAATGGCAGCCATTTTGAAGCAATGCACAGTGATTTCCTAAGATAGAATTTTAACCCTGGAAATGTACCAAGAATAGAATCCATCAAGGCACTGCATTTGTTACTGTATACAGGATGGCTCCACACTACAGGCCTGCAGATACCAAGAAGCCTTTCCATGTTTATAGCTAGGAGTCCCAACTAAATCTGACCAGAATAAAACCAAGATGGCTGTTAGCTGTCATTTTTACATGCACCTTAAAATTTTCTGGCTCCCTCAGTCATCTATTGAGACTTTAATCTTTTGTGACATGCCATCCTCCAGCCTGTGCAGGGTGTGCCGCCATTAGCAGTGATCTTTTTATCTATAGCAGCTCGATAAAACCTCTGTTTATTAGGGCTCTCTCCGGTGGGAGTTACTGCTACATAAACATAAGCAGGCGAAGCTGGCCACATGACGAACGGGACAGAAGCCTTTTCACATGCAAGCAGGGCGGACACAAAAAGCCATTATTCTGAAATATTCCTGCACAATATTCTTTTCACAGCGTGTTGGTAATTAGGATCATATTCCACGGAGGCGTCTATAGGGAGTGCACGCTGAATAATGGCGATTACGCCGCACAGAGGAGAAAGAACCCCACCTTGCACACTGCAAGCAATGGGTGTTTAAAGGGGAACGGCCCTCCAAAACTTCTCCTTTCCCAGTTTTAGGGTCAGAAGTATGAAAACGATTAGAACTGTATAGAATTATTTTTGGGGGGGGGGGGGTTTACCATTTTCACAATGATAAGGCTTCACCCAAGAAAAAAAATAAAATAAAAATAAAAAAAAAACCTGACGGTATCAACTAATGGCACCAATGAGAACCCACAAGGTTTTAAATGTTTGCACATCTGATTTAACAGATCAGACTGGTTTTGACAGCTGCGCCACAAAGTTCATACTGAAAGACAACTTCAAGTCCAACCAAAATTAAACTTTTTTTTCCAAGACGGAGAAAGAAAAAAAAAAAAAAACAGACAGCAACAAAATCTAACAAACATCCTAATCCCTCTCCAGTTAGTTATACTTTAAAAAGTGAAACTCCAGTTTGATAAAAGAAAACATTGTATTTATTATTACTATATTACCATTATTAATAAAAAATGATTTACAAAGCCACCAAATATATTATACACCATTAACTGCTTGCTGCCCGCTCAGTCGAATCGACATGCTGCAAGCAGGAGCGGCAAAGTCAGGCACCACGACGCAGGTTTTACTTCCTTGGTTTGGTGGCCTGCTGACCTCATGCTGCAATTGGACACCGCACGAGTTTGTAAGCAGATTTCAGCCAAGGAGCCTGCTAATTGACTGTGGCCATACACAGCACAGAGTTCCGTGTTGACAAACACAGACAGCAATCTGTCTGCTTATTCTGCCTGAAATCAACTTGAGTTCAGAGAGAAAAAGAACACCCTTATTTAGGCACACAGTTAACCCCTTCCCAGCCAGTGTCAGTAGTAGTGTATATAGTATTATCACTGCATTACTGTGACGTCATGTCAGTTAGTGCTAAATTACATTATAGGAGAGTTCCTACAAGCTGGGAACCATGATCTCTTATTTCCTATAGTCAGTCGCATCCCCCGCAGTTAGAACCCCTTCCCTGTCAGTGACATTTATAGAGTACACAGTGCATTTTTATAGCACTGATCGCTGTAGACTTGTCAATCGACCCAAAAATGTGTCACGTGTCCGCCATAATGTCACAGTCTTAAAAAATAAATAAATAAAAACACCACACAACAAATCGCAGATCGCCATTACTAGTATTTAAAAAAAAATAAAAAATTATTAATGTTAATAATGGCATAAATCTATCCCCTATTTTGTAGACACTAACTTTTGCGCAAACCAATCAATATACGATTTTTATTACCAAAAATAGGTAGAAGAATACATAAATCGGCCTAAACTGAGGAAAACACGTGTTTTTTTAAAAAGAAAATTGGGGCCATTTACTACAGCAAAAAAATGCAAAATTGTGTTTTTTTATAAAACACTATACACTTTACGACACAGTGTCATATTGCGAAAAATGGCATGGCCACTGAGCAGCCAATTTTTCCAAAGCTGAATTCCCACGTGGGGGGGAGGGGGGCGGCATATCACTGAAGAAGGTCTTTCCAGGGACACCATTTCATACTGTGTCCAAAAAGACATAGCAGGCAGAAAATGTATTTTAAATCAGGGGGGTGGGGCTCTACAATTCACTTTTTATTGTATGTACACACACACACACACACACACACACACACACACGAGTGAGTACACCCCTCAGGTTCTTGTAAATTTTTTTATATGTTCATGTGACAACACTGAAGAAATTACACTTTGCTACAATGTAAAAGTAATGAGTGTACAGCTTGTATAACAGTGTAAATTGCTGTACCCTCAAAATAAAAAAAACACAGCCAATAAGGTCTAAACCGCTGGCAACAAAAGTGATTACACCCCCCCCCCCCCCCCCCGAAGTGAAAAATGGCTAAATTGGGCCCAAAGTATCAATAAATTTTTGTGGCCACCATTATTTTCCAGCACTGCCTTAAGCCTCTTGGGCATGGAGTTCACCAGAGCTTCATAGGTTGCCACTGGAGTCCTCTTCCACTCCTCCAGGATGACATCGCGGAGCTGGTGGATGTTAGAGACCTTGCACTTCTCTACCTTCTGTTTGAGGATGCCCCACAGATGCTCAATAAGTTTTAGGTCTGGAGACATGCTTGGCCAGTCCATCGCCTTTACCCGCAGATTCTTTAGCAAGGCAGTGGTCCTCTTTGAGGTACGTTGGAGGTCGTTATGTTGGAATACTGCCCTGCGGCCCAGTCTCCGAAGGGAGGATCATGCTCTACTTCAGTATGTCACAGTACATGTAGGCATTCATGGTTCCCTCAATGAACTGTAGCTCCCCAGTGTCCGCAGCACTCATGCAGCCCCAAACCATGACACTCCCACCACCATGCTTGACTGTAGGCAAGACACACTTGTCTTTGTACTCCTCACCTGGTTGCCACCACACACGCTTGACACCATCTAAACCAAATACGTTTCTTGGTCTCATCAGACCACAGGACATGGTTCGTGTAATCCATGTCCTTAGTCTACTTGTCTTCAGCAAACTGTTTGAGGGCTTTATTGTGCATCATCTTTAGAAGAGGCTTCTTTCTGGGATGGCAGCCATGCAGACCAATTTGCTCCATTTCAGGGTCTTGACAATCTTCTTATAGCCTAGGCCGGTGATGGCGAACCTTGGCACCCCAGATGTTTTGGAACTACATTTCCTATGATGCTCATGCACTCTGCAGTGTAGTTGAGCATCATGGGAAATGTAGTGCCAAAACATCTGGGGTGTCAAGGTTCGCCATCACTGGCCTAGGCCATCTTTATGTAGAGCCGTTTTTTTTTCAGATCCTCAGAGTTCTTTACTCATGTTGTACTACCAGTAACCAGTAAGAGAGATAATTGAGAACACCAAATTTAACACACCTGCTCCCCATTCACACCCGAGACCTTGCAACAGTGTCATCACATGAAAAGATATTTTATTATATCTACAAAAATGTGAGTGTACTGAGATATATATATTATATATAGAGATGTATACATATACACTATAAGAGGGGCAAAAAAATTTTAAGTGCATAAACCTTATGTAACAATTGCTAAAATACTGTATTTACAGATGTGCTCATAAATTTACATACCCTGGCAGAATTTAGGATTTCTTGGCCATTTTTTCAGAGAAAATGAATGATAAACACAAAAACCTCTCACTCATGGTTAGCGTTTAGCTGAAGCCATTTATCAACTGTTTACTCTTTAAATCATAATGAAAATAGAAACTATCCAAATGACCCTGATCAAAAGTTTACATACCCCAGTTCTTAATCTATGTATTACCCTCTTTAACATCAATGACAGCTTGAAGCCTTTGTGGTATTTGTGGACAAGGCTCTTTATCTTCTCAGATTGTAAAGCTGCCCATTCTCTTGGCTAGAGCTGGGAGATTTTAAAACCCCACACAGGAGTTTTTAGGCAAGGCTGCGGTTTTGGCCTAGTCGGCGAGACTCGAGACGCCGCAGACTAGGCTGAAGCTGCGGCCTCGCCTAAAAACTCCTGCCCGCAGCTCCTCAGGACCAGCGCAGTGGTGAAAAAATAAAAAATAATCGATTTTCTTAAATTTTGAATCGATTTGACCTCTCAACTCGATTCAAGATTTAAATAAATTTTTTCCTCAGCCCTACTCTTGGAAAAAAGCCTCCAGTTCCTGTAAATTCTTGGGCTGTCTTGCATGAACTGTATGGTTGAGATCTCCTGATCTCAATATCATTGAGCCACTCTGGGGAGACCGAGATGGCCACTCCAGAACCATCACCTTTATTCTGCTGTAGCCAATGACAGGTTGACTTGGCCTTCTGTTTTGGATCATTGTCATGTTGCAATGTCCAAGTTCTTCCCATGCTCAGCTTCCTGGCTGATGAATGCAAATGTTCTTCCAGTTTTTTTTTTTTTTTTTTTTATTAACATACTGCATTCATCTTGCCATCAGTCTTGACCAAATTTCCTGTGCCTTTGTAGCTCACACATCCCCAAAACATCGGCGATCCACCTCCGTGTTTCATAGTAGGAATGATGTACCTTTCATCATAGGCCTTGTTCACTTCTCTCCAAAATGAAGGAGTTTATTGTTGTGGCCAAAAAAAGCTAAATTTTGGTCTCATCACTCCAAATGACTTTGTGCCAGAAGATTTGAGGCTTGTCTCTGTGCCGTTTAGCGTACTGTAAGCGGGATGCTTTGTGACATTTGCGTAGTAATGGCTTTCTTCTGGCAACTAGACCATGCAGGCCATCTTTCTTCAAGTGCCTCCTTATTGTGCATCTTGAAACAGCCACGCCACACAGTTTCAGAGTTCTGTATTTCACCTGAAGTTTGTGGGTTTTCTTTGCATTCTGAACAATTTTGCTGGCAGTTGTGCTGGCTGTGGTTTGGTTTCAACAGAACCCCTCATTTTCCACTTCTTGATTAGAGTTTGAACACTGCTGATTGGCATTCTTAATGCCTTAGATATCTTTTTATATCAATTTCCCATTTTATACAGTTAAACTACCTTTTCCTGCAGATCCTTTGACAATTCTTTTGCTTTCCCCATGACTCGAAATCCAGAAACATCAATGCAGCACTGGATGAACAGATGCAAGGGTCTGAAAGGCCTCTTTCACACGGGACGGATCCGTAATGATCCGCCCCGTGAACATCCGCTTGCTCAGCGGGGATTGCTCCGTTGATCCCCACTGAGCCACTGAACACTGTGCAGGGACTGCCCTGTCAGATCCTGTCTCCTTTATGGAGGATCGGATGAACACGGACCGTCTATCATGACTGCAACATGGCAGACACAGCCGACTTTTGACACATTTTTTGGGACCATTGTCATTTACACAGCAATCAGTGCTATACAAATGCACAGATTCCTGTGTAAATGACACTGGCAGCGAAGGGGTTAACCACTAGATGGCACTGTAGGGGGTTAAGTGTGTCCTAGGGGCGTGTTTTTTTTTTTAACTGTGGGGGGGCGTGGCTGTGTATGACACGTCACTGATCTCTTCTCCGATCACATGGAGCAGAGATCATGACACTGTCACAAGGCAGCTAGCGTAAACAAGCATCTATCCGTTCTTCCTCCCCGTGAGGCGATCGCGGACATCCCCGCGGCGATAGAGTCCGCGGGCCCCGCGACCCGACTCAGAGCTTGCCGCCTCTTAAGGGGCAACGTACAGGTACGCAATTCTGCCTGTACGAACCCGTCTGCAAGTGGTTAAAACAAGAACTTGACTCAGACCCCCTTCCAAGTGGCGTCTGACTACAAGAGAAGGGCGCAGGAACAGTGAAAGGAGTTGTAAAAGGCAGAAAGTTTAACGCATTAACATAAAAACCTTGTGCGCAGCAGCCCCACTCGGCCCCCCCAACAAATATCTGAGGTCCCTCTGTCCAGCGATGTCCACGAGTGTCTCACCTGTCTGAGATTCTCCCTCCCTGATTGGCTGAGACAGCAGATGCACCATTGGCTGCTGCTGGCAAAATCAGCTAGCCAATCAGAAGATAAAGGGGATGGGGTCAGGTTGGGGCTCCGTGTCTGAATTGACACAGGGAGCTGTGACTCAGCAAGCTGCTTGGTGTGGAAGGGGGGCCCAAGGAGGAGGATCTGGACTTCTCTGTGCAAAAATCGGCTGCAACAGAGCAGGCAAGTATAAAAAAATAAAAAATAAAGTTTTTTAAAAACAACCCACACAAGACTTTACAATCAGTTTAACCGTTTTGCTGTCAGGCCCTGCACTTTTAAGCTCCTGACGGTGCAGCAGTCCCTGTGGCTCAGATTTCCAGGATGCAGCCCAGGGCATGGCCATCTCAGGACAGCTTACTAATAAAAGGCACGAGTGTCCCGGCAAATTCAGGACAATTGGAAAGCATTAGACCCCTTTCACACACAAAAAAATAAAAATAAAATAAACCCTCACAACCTGTTTCCATTAAAATCAATGAATGCTTTCACACTGAGACAGTGGGCTGGCAGGGCGGTGAAAAAAAACACCCATCTCCATTGAAATTAAATGTAAAGCTCTTCAAAAGCGGTGTTTTACTGGCAATTTAGAAGCTCAGTGTGAAAGGGGCCTTATCACCCCTTCACACTGGGGCGGTGGGTGTGTCAGCAGGAAAGCCCCGTTATTTTTAGCGGCGCTTTACCGTCAATTTTGTGGCGCTATTCGGCCGCTAGCGGGCCCTTTTAACCCTGCTAGCAGCCAAGGGTTAAAACCACCACAAAGCGCTGCTGCAGCAGCACTATGCCGGAAGTATGGCCACGCTGCCCCATTGATTTCAATGTGCAGGAGCGGTGTCTAGGAATAATTTAGTGAATACACATCTAATCTGAACAAACCAATGCATGCTCTAAAAAACTGCTGCATGCATTGTGTTCAGAGACAGGTGCTCTTCTTATACAGGCACAACATTCACCACCCACCACCCACGGCCTCTACAGTGCGAGCCAAGCCCAGCAGAGGAAGAGAGGACAAGATCACAGGGCGGGGTGTGAAGAGACAATGACGGCACTGTTTACAAACACAAAAATGGCTGCAACATCTTAATATAAATCATGCCACGATGTGAAAGAAAGGAGACAGGAAACTGCCCGGGGAGAGAAAAGGCGATGCTTGTAACAGGGCACATATCCCCAGATACAGAGGCGCCATGCGCATCTTTGCGCTTACACCAACTTTGTCATCTGCAGAAAAACAAACTGGAAAAAAAATAAAAAATAAAAAACAAACAAAAACAAAAACAAAAAAACACACAAACATACAAACTTGGTCAGTCAGAGGAGATAATGGTATCCCTAAAACCATGCTAGAGGTCAGAAAGTCTGAGATTTATATAAAATCGCATTTAGCAGGCTTTTCACGGTGCTCATAGGACTGCAGCCTCGCCACAATCTGAGATACTCAGCTTTTGTACACAGGCTTTGTACACAAATCCGTCGGATTTTGTCTGACAGATTTTGTCCGAAACTTGTGTTGCATACACACGGTCGGACAAAGTTGTCGGAAAATCCGATCAGTCAGAACGGGATGACGTTATTTCGTTACAACGGGACTAAGTTCAGGCTAGTAGCCAATAGCTTTGGTCTAGGAATTTGATCTAAGCATGCGTGGCACTTTGTCCGATCGGAATTCTCTACACACAAATCAGACAAAGTCCGATCGGGTCATGTCGGAAAGTTTTATAGCCCAGCTCCAAAAACTTTGTCCATCTGATATTCTGATGGAAGCAGTCCGATGGAGCCCACACACAGTCTGATTACCCAACACGGTCCGATCGGACATTTTCCATCGGAATGTCGGACCATGTGTACAAGGGCTAAGAATACCTCATGCACTAGGTACTGCTGAAACCCAGGAACACACCGGATAACAAACTCATATTCAGAGTAGATTGGTAAAAAAAGTCATAGTCATTTACCCCGGGCACCATTCCGCAAAACCGCAATAAAAGTTGGGGTCATTCAATAGGCAAGCCATGTTCTCTGAAAGCATTTTAATGCTTCTGTCAATCCTATACAATATCTCACAAAAGTGAGTACACCCCTCACATTTTTTTTTTTAACATTTTTGTAAAAAATTTTTATATCTTTTCATGTAACACTGAAGAAATGACACTTTGCTACAAGTAGTGAGTGTACAGCTTGTATAACAGTGTAAATTTGCTGTCCCCTCAAAATAACTCACACAGCCATTAATGTCTAAATCGCTGGCAACAAAAGTGAGTACACCCCTAAGTGAAAACGTCTAACTTGGGCCCAATTAGCCTTTTTCCTCCCCGGCGTCACGTGACTTGTTAGTATTACAAGATCTCAGGTGTAAATGGGGAGGTGTGAAATTTGGAGTTATCAATCTGACGCTCTCAGAAGTTCAACATGGCGCCTTATGGCAAAGAACTGAGGATCTGGGGGAAAAAAAAAAGTTTTTGCTCTACATAAAGATGGCCTAGGCTATAAGATGATTGCCAAGACCCCAAAACTGAGCTGCAGCGCGGTGGCCTCGCCATAGTTGACCAAAGAAGTTTAGTGCACATGTTCAGCGTAATATCCAGGAGGTTGGATTTGGGAAATAAACATACGAGTGCTGCCAGCATTGCTGCAAAGGTTGAAGGTAGGGATACACCAATACTTTTTTTTCTTCAGATATTTGCCAATACCAATTCCTGATGCCCATCGTCTAGGAAGAGTAGGTAGAGGGGTGGTTTGGGAGGTAGGGGGGTTATTAGGGAGTTGGGTGAGGGGAAGGTAGTTGAGGATGGGGTGAAATAAGGATTGTGGCGTGGGGGAGCTGGGATGTAAAAAGGCTGTGATCACTGCGGGGAAAGAGGATGGGGATAGTGAGACATGGGGCAGAGGTGACAACAGGCAGAAGTGACAGCAGGCATGGTACAGGAGACATCCTTCCACTCTATAGAGACGCGCTCCACTAACAGGATGGGCGAGAGCTCGCACCTCCTCCCACTGACTTCTCCTGTCCTCCATCTCTTGTCCTAACCAAGTGCGGAGATTGGGGAGAAGCTCAGTGGCCACAATGTTCATGGTGGGGGGGCGCACAACTGAAACCTAGGGAGCACCCCCATAGATCTGGCCTTGTAAAGCAGGGTACGTCTCTTGTAGGAGAGGAGCTGGCCAGACAGACAGGAAACGGAGGAGTGAGAGCCCCGCTGCTCAGTGCGCCAGGATGCCGCTGTACACATACAGTGTCTACATACAGAGCCCCTTCTGTTCTCTGCCTCTGCATCCAGCCAGGGAGAGCCCAGATCCAGCGCTGTGGCCCTGAGTCAGAGCTGGAGGAGGGAGGTGTGCAGCAAGGAGACAAGGCTGATGAGCTGTTAGGACAGGTAGACCAGCAGCGGTCCACTGGGCGGACCTGCCCCTAGCAATGCCACTGGGAGAAGGAGGTGGGGGTGGCACCGGCCGGAGGAGGTCCGCCCCCAAGCTGACGTCACTTCCGGTGTCGGAGCATTTGAGTGTACCGATACTCATGAAAAATGCCTAGTCATTGTCAGAAGGAAGCCTCTTCTAAAGATGATGCACAATTCAATCTCCTAACACATTATCATTCCCCAGAGCAGTTGTATCCCTTGATGCCCACAAGGTATTTGACTCCGTTGAATGGCCTCTTTTATACAAACGGAAAAATTTGGGTTTTCAAAATAATCTTCTCACATGGATTTGAATACTGTATGACCAATCTATAGCCCGCATTAGGATTAATGGTACAATTTCTAAACCATTCACAATTCAGAGGCACCTGGCAGGGGTGTCCACTCACCACCATTTGAGATCACTATAGAAGCCCTGGCCAGACATCTTAGATCTTTACTAGATCTACAAGGTATATGGATCGGCTCATTGGAAGAAAGCATGCACATGATAGGTTACTTTATCTGATCCCCAGGTTACAATCCCTATAATGCTCCGACTAATATTAGTAATTTTGGACCCTTCTCTGGTCTCAGAGTGAACTGGACCAAGTCAAGCGTTTTCCCAGTGGGATCCCACCCTCCCATTTGATCTTCCCTTAGACTGACCGTTACAAGTCACTTCAGTGTTTAAATATTTGAGAGTTATAATACAATTACTGATTTCAAACTAGATTATAAATAATCTCTTACCATGCATAGAATCCTTTAAAAACAAAAATGACCAGTTGGGCAAACCTGCCATTGACATTAATGGGTAGAGTAAACCTATTTAAAATTGTGTTTTTGCCCAAATTCTTATATATCTTGGCAAATAGCCCACTGTATGTACCCAAGAAAATCTTTCAGGAAATTGATTCTCTATTGTCGACATTTCTGTGGTTTCCTAAGAACCCTAGAATAGCTTTGACTAAATTACAAAAATTACCTACAACTCAAGGTGGATTAGCTCTGCCAAATTTGAGACTTTATTATTACGCCTCACAACTGGTCTATGTACACTGGTGGCTTTTTCCCCGATTAGACAATGCTGCTACTGCGGCAGAAGCGGCCATGCTATCCTCCTATGAAGCTCTGAAAACGGTTAGAGTAGATGAAGGTACAGAAATGATAAAGGTCTCGCTTAGGGTATATAGACAATGTCTAACTCTAGGGGATATAGGTCATCTGTAACCAATCACCCTATATGGTTCAACCCCACGTTTCCTCACTTTTATGACCCGAGGTCTGCCTATGGGATGCAAAGGGATTAAAATACATACATCAGTTATACGCCCGAGGCCAATTTAAAATATTTTCCAACACTACGGCAGGAACTTGGGATACCCAGAACATGGAATTTTAAATATCTTCAATTAAAACATGCAGCCATGTCCCAACTAGGGCTTAGAGAAGTTGTTTCAAAACTATCTTAGAAGGAACATGAATACAAAAAAAATACAGGTCCGATCTCCACTTACTATAAAGGTGTTGGGGCAACACGACTCCACTCGATTTCAGGCTGAAAAGCCAGTGGTTAGACATACCAGATCTCTGCTAGGGACAGAATGATACAATTGCAAATCTTTCATAGAATTTATTATACTGCTCTGCGGCTCTTCTGTATGAAGAAACTAACCAGTTCCATCTGCCATAAATGTCATAAGAACACAGGTGATCAACTCCACATGCTCTGGAGCTGCGAAAAAAATACGACCATTCTGGTCACAAGTAACCCAATTTATTGCAACGTTTCCTTAATTTACCCAATATTTGCACTCCAAAGTGGTGTATATTGGCAGTTCGAGGATGTGGAAGCTCATATCAAAAACAATTCCTGCACTTCTTGTTATAGTATGCCAGGAAAACTGTAGTTTTGCAATGGATATATTCCACACCAATCTCCCTTAATGGAAAACCTTGATCACATATGAAGCTAGGGGGTGTGCTGGTAAATACACGAAAATATGGGGAGAATGGACTGAACATACAAATACATGCAAATTCCCTGAATGATGGGCTTATCTTCTGGTGTGAGGAAGTGATGTGCCTATTGAGCTATGATGGGACTAATATTGATATTTCTATTTGCCTGTGATATCTGAGGAATAAGACCTGTGTAGTTTTAAGTTTCTACTGTTCATTGCCATTATGTGCAAGTGCTTAGTTGGTTAAGGTTGTTTAGTTTGTAACTGATATTTCCTGACAGACTCCATGGCAGCAACGTGTGGGTTAAGTCCCGCCTCCACTACCCTATAGGACACCACTCCCATAAATCTTTGCTCCCTGCCCATGGCCGTGTTCTTTTTTTGTCCTCCTCCGTAGGACCAGACGTTATGGTCTTTCTACCTGAAGATTGCTCCCACACGGTTCCATTGTTGGTTTGGCCGAATTGCGACTGGATGGAATTGTCGCATGACTCCGCTAAGCCCTAGCTACTAGCGGGGTATGGAGTGGGCATTGGATATAAGCGCTGGAGGAAGCCAGAAACCTAGCCACTGGCAGGCAGGCTGCGCATTTGGTCGGATAGCCCAGCTAAATAGCAGGTGACCTATTTTGCCCTGAGAAGTCCGGTATGTATGGTGCTTACCTTCGGCCTGGAGACGATCGTGTGGGAGCGGTAAGATTGTTCCTCTTTTCCATGGCAGCAGTTTGTATTTGTTTTTTGCCGTTTCTCCTTCATTTTCCGTTCGTTTTCTATGTCTGTGTATGTGGGTATAGGCATGACGGTCGGATTAGCCTGCGTTCCAGACCAGCGCTCACTTCCGGGTCTTCGTCGGTACGTTCGTTCTGCGCATGCGCGCGTACGGCACAGGACCGAGGCTTGGTTCGCGCGGGCGCGGTGGCGGCGGGATGACGCTATTCGCGCATGCGCTGTAGCGGTACACAGGACGCGGTGATGACGTCATTAAGGCGCTTTATTTAAACTTAGAAAATAGCCTGCAGGCTCTGGGAATGCTTGCAGGTTATTTCGTGACTTCCCCTTGTCCAGGTTTTCTGCTGTGGAGGTAGGTGGCCTTCTGGGAGAAGGGGGTGGGCGTGTGTGTGTTTTATGCCCTCAGCCTTACTTATATGTCTTTGCAGCATTTATGGAAACCCCTAGAGATATGGACTCACCTCCGCCGGTATGTGGCCAGCCCTCTCATAATAGGTACTGTCTGGGGAGGAAGTAAGGGGGGGGGGGGTGGTCCGGTATTAGTCAGTGTGTTTTCTTTCCTTATCTGTATGTCTCTTCTATCTCTGTCTTAGCCCATCTAGATCAGCACAGCAACGCAGCTCAACGCATAGAGGAAGCGATTCTTCTAAGTCTTACCACCGGCATTCATATTCTAAGTCTAAACATCACGGCTCACCCTCAAGATCTGGGCGCCGTAGCGAGGATCGATCTCGCTCCTCCAAGGCTCATCCAGCCGTTCAGTTATTAATACTTGCTGGGGATGCAGATCGCAAGTTCCTACTGGGAAATCCCTGTGTGACCTCTGCTTTTCCAAAGCCTCTAGTGAGAGAGGGGGTACGGACCAGCATCTAAGGTCCCTTGTGGAAAATGTGGTGAAGAATCCCTCAAGGGGATCGGTGCCAGTCAGGCTCCTGTGCCTCAGTCAGAGTCACCTCAGTCTCCAGTCAGGGAGTCGCATGCTCAGGAGCTTCTGAGGAAGATAGTACCTGTGTGGGGTTTGACTTTGCCTTACTCTCCCCCTTCGTGAAGGCCATCAGAGAGGCTGTGAACTTGGCTAATCCTTCCAAACAAAGGAAGTATTTTAAGCATCTTAAAAGGGAGCGTCTTAACTTTCCATTCCTGTCTGAACTTGGTGAGGTCATCACGGATGAATGGACTAAAAGTTGAGAAAAAGAATAGTATGCTCTCAAAAGTCCTAAGGTTATATCCCTTTAAGGAGGATGAGGTCAAGTATCTGGTTTCAGCTCCTCTTGTGGATGCAGCGGTGATGAGACTAGTAAAACATGTAACCCTTCCATTGGAAGATACAGTTTCATTTAAGGATGCCTTAGATAGGCGGATTGATTCCGATTTAAAAAGAGTCTACCTCACTGCTGGTTTGGCATGCAAGCCAGCATTGGCTTTAGCGGCAATGTCCAAGGCCATGGAAGTCTGGACGGATAGGGTGGATGATACCCTCAGAAACATTTCGGATGAAGTCGCAAAACTCTCCTATCCAGGAGTTACGGCTTGTATCGGCTTTTCTGGGGCAGGCTTCGATTGACATCATCCGCTTGGTGTCTCGGGTTATGCTTTCAGCTGTAACCGCCAAACGGGCTCTTGGGCTCCGTCCCTGGCTGGCTGATCCAGCATCTAAACAGGTGTGGTGCCATATCCCTTTCGAGGGTTCTTCCCTTTTTGGGAATAAGTCGGATAATGCCATAACCCGGGCCTCTGGTGGGAAGTCAGGGTTTCTCCCTCAGGATAGACGTTTAGAAAGCCAGACGAGATTTTTTCCTAAAAAGCAATATCAAGAGCAGGCCAGGGAGGCCCGTAGCTATAGACCGGGTCAAAAATATTCCAGGTCATGGAAGTCAAGGCAGTCCTCCTTTCAAGAAATCCGCCAAGAGCAGTGCGACAGGAGAGAGGGAACCAAGCAAATCTTTTTGAGATTGGGCCCGCTCAGATAGGCCAGGTGGGGGCTCATCTTCTACTTTTTCGGCATGTCTGGGCAGCCTCAGTCCAGGACTTCTGAACCGTCAGAACGGTCTCTTCAGGTCATTCTTGGACCTTCAGCAGGTCCCCAGGACTAAAGTATGTTCCCACCTCCCTTCCGACCTCAGAAGAAAAAAAGGCAGATCCTGTTGGCCTACGTGAAATCTTTACTGGCTCAAGGCGCTGCCGTTCCCGTGCCAGATGATCAACGAGGGAGAGGAATTTATTCTCCTCTTTTTATGGTCCAAAAGAAAAACGGTTCTTGGAGGCCAGTCATAGACCTTACACATCTGAATCATTTTATCAAAAAGGAAAAGGTTCAAGATAGAAACCTTGTCAACAATACAACAGTCAGGCGTCTGGATGTTTTCAATAAACCGTCCTTTTTCAAGGACCTAGGACGCTTACTTTCATGTCTCTGTGGCAGAAGATTTTCAGCAGTTTCTGCGATTTTCAGTAGGATAACCACATCTTCAGTTCGTATGTCTTCAGTTCGGGCTTTCAACATCCCCCCCGAGTCTTTCAAAGGTGTTGTTGGCCGTAGTGGCTCTATTGAGATCCAAGGGGATTCGTCTTCACCACTATTTGGACGATCTTCTGCTGCTAGTCCAGGACAGAGACCGTCTGTTATTGCACAAGGATCAGGTTATTTCCACTCTTCAAGAATTCGGTTGGATCCTGAATCTAGAAAAGAGTCTGTTAATTCCTTCTCAGTCTCTTGTATTCCTAGGCGCACTCTTCAACACAGTGAAGGGCACCATCTCATTACCCGAAGAGAAAGTAGCGGTAATTCGGGACAGAATTCGTCCGGCCCTCTCAGCCTCCCATCTCCCGGCTCTTCAGTACCTGAGAATTATTGGCACTATGGTGGCCACCATTCCAATGGCGAAGTGGGCCCAATGGAAGATGAGACCATTCCAAAAAGGGTTTCTTCACCAATGGTTAGGCGACAAGACTCAACTTATCCGGATCACATCTTCAATGAGAATCTCTCTGCCCTGGTGGCTTCGGAAGGAGAATCTATTCAGTTGTCATTCCATTCTCCCCATCTCATGGATATCAATATCTTTGGATGCCAGCAACAGGGGCTGGGGCGCCCACTGTTTGACGGAAGTAGCACAAGGCACCTGGGACTTCCCTTCCAGGGGGATGGTGTCGGATATTCTAGAATTAAAGACAGCCTTCCGGGCGCTCCTAGCCTTTCGTCATCTGATCTCAGGAACTTCGGTTCTTCTCGGACTAGACAACACAACAGCAGTGGCATATATAAGGTGACAAGGAGGTACTCGGAGTCTGTCCCTTCTTCAGGGGGTAGAGCCAATCATGTCTTGGGCTCAGAAGAACCTGGTCAGCATTACAGCAACTTATGTTCCAGGAACGCAGAACGTCCAAGCGGACTTCCTGTCTTGAGTCAATCTGGACAACAACGAATGGTCTCTTCACGAGGAAGTTTTCAGGCGGATTCTAACGTTATGTTTCTCCCCAGAGGTTGACTTATTTGCCTCTCCTTGCAACAAGAAACTGGCAAGGTATTATTCCAGGTTTCGGGATCCTCAGGCTTACGGAGTGGATGCACTGACGGATCGATGGCGGTTCAACAAAGCTTACGCCTTTCCTCCGATTCCTATTATTCTACAGTTCCTGCGGAGACTCAAATCAGAAGCAGTAGAGGTGATAGCTGTAATACCTCTTTGGCCCAACAGGCCATGGTTTCCGCTTCTAATGCTCCTCAGCGTCAGAGATCCGATTCCCTTACCTCTCAGACCCGATCTTCTATCCCAGGGCTCGAAGCTCCATCCCTGTCCGGCCCATCTATGTCTGAGGGTCTGGTTTTTGAGAGGGGAAGATTAGAGGCTCTGGGTTGTCCCAAGGAGGCCTTTTCTACTCTCATGAGTGCAAGGAGGAAAAGTACCAACCAGGTGTATGAGAGGATTTGGTCTAGATTCACAAGTCACTTGTCTTCCAAGTCTTGCTCTAATGGTAATCTGACGGTTCAGGATGTTTTGACTCTCTTACAGTCCAGACTAGACATTCCCCTATCTGTCAGCGCTCTTCGTGTACAAGTCTCTGGAGTATCCTGGGCTAAACATCCCTTGGTTCAGCAATTCTTTAAAGGAGCAATTAGACTTAGACCACAGAGGAAACCTAGATTCCCCAAGTGGATTTACCGCTGGTTCTCGTCTTCTTTTCACAACTGGACTGAACACTTTCAATCAAAGAATTGTCCCTAATGACATCTTTTTTGGTAGCCATATCTTCAGCAAAAGGAGTCTCTGGGTTTCAGTCTTTAGGATCAAAGGATCCTTTCCTCACATTTTTTCCTGACAGAGTGGTCCTAGTGCCAATACTGGGGTCGAATCCAAAGGTTACCTCAGTCTTCCACGAAATTCAGGATATTACTCTTCCTACCTTTAATTCGGCTGGGAGTCAGGATCTTCATCCTCTCGACATGGGAATTATTCTGAAACGATACTTGGAGGCAACAGCTTCTTTCCGGCAATCGGATTATCTTTTTGTTCTTTTTCACTGTAAAAACAAAGGCCTTTGGGCTTTGGTCAGATCCATCGCCACGTGGGTGGTTCAGGCGATCCAGTGGGCTTTTAAAGAGAAGGGCTTGGCTCCTCCTGAGGCGGTTACGGCACATTCCACGAGAAGTCTCTCTACTTCTCGGGCAGCTTCACGTCATGTGGCTCCTGAGTTTATCTGCAAGGCTGCCTCTTGGTCATCCATTCATACATTCATGGCTCACTATTGTGTCGAACCTACCAGTTTATCTTCCATTGATTTTGGTTTAAAGGTGCTGTCGGTTGACAGTGTTACATACATTTTTGTTCAGCATTTTTGCCCTCCCGAGTGTGTTTGGCGAGTTATTTCCCACACGTTGCTGCCATGGAGTCTGTCAGGAAAACGGAAAATTCCTATCAAAATACTTACCGTAATTTTCCTTTCCTGATGGACTCCATGGCAGCAGGAGTTCCCTCCCAAAATGGCTGGAGTAGGCTAGTTACCGAACACGGCCATGGGCAGGGAGCAAAGATTTATGGGAGTGGTGTCCTATAGGGTAGTGGAGGCGGGACTTAACCCACACGTTGCTGCCATGGAGTCCATCAGGAAAGGAAAATTACGGTAAGTATTTTGATAGGAATTTTCCGTTTTCTATTCGCCTGAGAATTGACAGGGGAGAAAAAAAAAAAAAAAAAATACTTCTTTATGAACATGGGTAGAAAAAAAAAATTGAACATTTTCTTGAGAGAAATATACCCGATACTGGAGAATTGATATATGTACATTGATCAGTCTATGTACAATGTTGCTATTGTATCCTTTATGCGATAAAGATTATAAAAAAAAAAAAAAAAAAACAGAAAACAGAAAAGAAAATTTAAATTAAAGCGGGAGTTTTTTTTTTAAAAGCCAGCAGCTACAAATACTGCAGCTGCTGACTTTTAAAATAATGACACTTACCCGCCCAGCGCGCCCGCGATGTCGGCACACAAAGCCGATCTCTCGATCGTCTCTCGGGTGCTGCCGCCGCCATCTTGGGTATGGGAATCAGGAAGTGGAGCCTTTCGGCTTCTTTCCCGGTTCCCTACTGCGCATGCGCGAGTCGCGCTGCGCAATAAGGATGGTCCCCGCTGTCTCTGGGATCCGTGTGTTTCCCAGCAGACAGCGGGGGACCTTCGGAAAGGGGCGTAGATTCTGCGGAAAGGGGCGTACCTTCTGCAGAATCTACGCCGGAAGTGGGTGCAGATACCTGTACTGTACAGGTACCTGCACCCCCCTCCCCCCTGAAAGGTGCTAATTGTGGCGCCGGAGGGGGGGGGGGATTCCAATGAGCGGAAGGTCCACTTTAGGGTGGACCTCCGCTTTAAGGATGATGCAAAAAAAATAAAAAATAAATCGCCCACAAACCGTTTGCTGAAGACAAGCAGACTAAGAATAAACGTATTTGCTTCAGATGGTGTCAAGTGTGCGGCGGCAACCAGGTGAGGAGTACAAAGAAAAGTGTCGGGTGAGCGGCGTGCCGACGTCACCGCCATTCCCCGTTGGCCAGGAAGGGCGGGCAGTGCAAGTAAGAGAGCCGGCCGGCTCGTTACTATACACACACGCTTATATTCAGCTGGAAATTTGTGAGTTTGTTACCTTTATTTTATTGTGTTTGAATTAAAAATGTATATGGAGTTACGCTATGGGAGCCTTTCTGTTTTATCTTACTAAATGATTATGGTGAAACGGGAGACGCTCTGAGAAGGGGATACAGGAGTTGGAGACACCAGCAGAGCCTATTAAAAGGGACCAGGAGTGATAGCCTTGTTTGCAAGCTCGTATGATCTCCCTAAAAAGAGATCTTGTCAGCTGGTAAGCCTCACCGAATCTGGTGGTGGAGGAACCTCTCTCTGGGTGCACCTGCTATTTACCTGAAGGGTGTTTTACGGAGTCACTTAAATGGACTGAAATCTCATCTCCTTGTCTTTCTCCCTTTTCTTTGGACTGTTCATGTTTTTTTAATAAATTTTTTCTGCACCATTTGCGGTCATATAAATTATTATTTTTATTTTTATTTTTTTTGTAAACAGGATTGATTATGTTATATTATTCTGGCACTATAAGTTCTAGCGCAGCTTTTCTTTTGAATTATTGTATATTGTGTGTGTCTCACATTATGTTGCGGCAAGAATTTATTATTAATTTTCTGTTTCACTGGCACAGGATTTTTGAGTATTCTAGTATTTTGGACAGCGCTGTTTTCCAATGGTTTTTACAAAGTGTGTCTTGCCTACAGTCAAGCATGGTGGTGGGAGTGTCATGGTCAGGGGCTGCATGAGTGCTGCTGACACTGGGGAGCTACATGGTTCCCACAATTAACTGAATAGCAACATGCACGGTGACATACTTAAGCAGCGCCTGATCCCCTCCCTTCGGAGACTGGGACACATTCCAACATAACGACCCCAAACACACCTCCAAGGCGACCACTGCCTTGCTAAAGAAGCTGAGAGTAAAAGGCGATGGACTGGCCAAGCATGTCTCCAGACCCAAACCCTATTGAGCATCCTCAAACAATAGGTGGAGGAACGCAAGGTCTCTAACATCCACCAGCTCTGTGATGTCATGGAGGAGTGGAAGAGGACTCCATTGAACTTCATGCCCAAGAGGGTTAAGGCAGTGCTGGAAAATAATGGTGGCCACACAAAATGTTGACCCTTTGGGCACAATTTAGACATTTTCACTCAATTTTGTTGCCAGCGGTTTAGACATTAATGGCTGTGTGTTGTCATTTTGGAGGGGGGACGCAAATTTACACTGTTATACAAGCCTTTAACTTACTACTTTACATTGCATCAAAGTGTCATTTCTTCAGTGTTGTCACATGAAAAGCTATAATAAAATATTTACAAAAATGTGAGGGTATACTCACTGAAATACTGTACAAACTACCTTTGCATATGCAAAAGCACATACCTACAATAATGACCATGTATGATTTGCTGTAACTTTCCCTGTCAGTGTCAGATTCAGACCACAGAAGTCCAACATGCAAATGCTGTCTAATCCATCAGCGGACATTGCAGTACACACTGGGCCTAGAGAAAAGCACCCTGGAGCTGCACCTTGGGGTTTGCTGCAGGCATTTACCCAAACCTTTATCAAAGTAATCACCAGCTCCATGCTACAGGTATTCGTGGTTTGGGAAGGGGCTTGGTGGCAGTCAATGACAGTCCAAGTATTGCTAAAAATCAGCACCTCCAATTGCCTCTATTGCATCTGAAGCATCCAAACTATATCTAAATAGATGCAGGGATTTTTTTTCCAAAAGGCGATCGACAGCAAAAAAATAAAAAATAAATACACACCCCACACACTATTGAAGCCACACAGAATGTAAACCGATCCGCGGGACTTTCCGACGTATTAAAAAAAAAAAAAAAAAAAAAAAAGGGTTCACTAAAAATGTAAAACATCAGACACTATGGGAGATCACAGATGTAGATTCATACATGGAGCACAAAAGCAACATCTTTAACCACTTTCCTACAGGGCACTTACACCCCCTTCCTGCCCAGGCCATTTTTCAGCTTTTAGCGCTGTCGCAATTTGAATGACAAATTGTGCGGTCGTGCTACAATGTACCCAAACAAATTTTCTAAAAATTTTCTTCAGTTTTTTTGGTGGTATTTAATCACTGCTTTTTTTTTTTTTTTTTTTTTTTTAAAGTTTTTTTCTGTGAGTAAATTTTGTAACCAAGTAATTTTTCACCTTCACTGGTGTGCACTGATGAGCTGAACTGGTGGGCATGAGGTGGCACTAATAGGTATCACTGATTGGTGGTACTGATGAGCAATGAGTACCAGCACTGTCATCGCTAATGGGCACTGAATGGTGGCAATTGTGGGCACCGATTTGTGACACTATAATGCCATCAGGGCACTGCTACTTTTACAAGGTGGCATCTTGATTTGCAAAGGCATCCGATGTTCATAAAGGGGATTATTGAAGGGGCCAGTTAAGGCCCCTTCAAATTTATTAACACGCGGTTTCCTGCATTGAGTGACATTAAACCTCTTCGCTCTCAACATGCCTCAATGCACATGGTGCGTTTAGGTGTAAGTGTATACATTTTGGGATATTCATAACAATGGGGTAATGCACTATCCCATGTGTTACCATAATGCAAAAGATCTGAAGGCAAGTATACAGAGGCGAAGTCTTCAGCATGTACAAACACAATGAAGGAAGTAGCACCCTATACAGTAGTGTAGCCTTCATATTATACATATATTCCTTTGCTAACAGAGGACAAGTTGGGACAGTGGAAACATTTTTTCTTTCATATGGAATTGTAAAGGCTTTGAGTGAAAAACTTGATCAGACACTAGGAGGGTAAGGCTCAATACTTATCAGCACCCCCTCGTAAATGTCTTTCAATCCAACTTCCAGATCTACGTTTATAAGGTTTTTGTATAAGCCAAATCAGAAATAGACATTTACGAGCCACCAACAGTATTTAGTAGCAAGGTTTCATCCTTTAATTAGGGACAATGGAGGTCATAGACAGGTAGAGTTTAATAAAAGGATTAAATGTTTTGTTTTAAAAAGAGAACCTGTCACTAATACAAAGTGAATAAAAACAGTTTCTGGGCTGAACACTGACACAGCATCATAGGTTAGGAGTACTGTTCTAGTCAGTTTAGCAAGTTTTTACAGTGACAGGTCCAGGTTAACTTTACAAGCAATGATAAAATTATGGTAATAATCATGTCACGTGTAATAATCGGTAATGGCAACAATAAAATACTGAGACAGACGTCAGGTACAGATTAAAAGCTTTATTACAAAGACTCTTAGCTGCCATCAGCTTAAAGTGGAACTCGTCCCAAAACCTGTTCTTTACACTTAAAGCTGAACTCCAGGTACAGAAAGGACAAATTAAAGTGGTTCTTAAAAAAATAAGTCGTTTTTTTTACTTTAACCACTTACCCGACCTGCACGCCGATGTACGTCGGCAGAATGGCACGGGCAGGCATATTGGCGTACAGGTACGTCCATTTTAAAATGCCGCCCTGCCATCGCATGCGTGCTGGTTGGGACCCGCAAGTCCGGTCACAGGTCCTGCGGACTTCATCACCGCAGGGATACCCGCGATCATCTCACGGGTGGCTGAACAGGAAGATGCTGTGATAAACAGCATCACCCCATTCTGCCTAGCAACAAGTAATGCTGATCTCTGCTCCATGTGATTAAAGCAGAGATCAGTGTTCACTAACAGAAAGCCCAGCACCCCACAGTTAGTAACACGCCCCTAGGAACACTTAACCCCTACACTGCCACCCCCTGGTTAACCCCTTCACTGCCAGTGTCATTTACACAGGAATCACTGCAACGATTGCTGTATAAATGACAATGGTCCCAAAAATGTCCGATGTGTCCGCCATAATGTTGCAGTCACAAAAAATAAAAAATAAAATAAAAATAATAATCGCTGATCACCGCCATTACTAGTAAAAAAAACAAACATAAAAATGCCATAAAACTATCCCCCATTTTGTAAATGCTATAACTTTAGCGCAAACCAATCAATCGATTATTGCAATTTTTTTTTACCAAAAATATGTAGAAGAATACGTATCGGCCTAAACTGAGGGGAAAAAAAAAGTATGTATGTATATATATATATATATATACACACACACACACACACACACACACATACACATACACATATATATATATATATATATATATATATATATATATATATATATATATATATATATATATATATATATATATATATATATATATATATATATATATATATACATATATATACACATATATATACACATATACATACACATATATATATATATATATATATATATATATATATATATATATATATATATATATATATATATATATATATATATATATATATATATATATATATATATATATATATATATATATATATATATATATATATATATATATATATATATATATATATATATATATATATATATATTTTTATTTATTTATTTTTTTTTTTGGGGGGGGATATTTATTATAAAACAAAAAGTAAAAAATAATGCGTTTATTTCAAAATTGTCACTATTTTTGTTTATAGCACAAAAAATAAACCACAGGGGTGATCAAATACCACGAAAAGAAAGCTCTATTTTTGGGGAAAAAAAAAAAAAAAAGGGGAGGACGTCAATTTTGTTTGGGAGCCACGTCGCACGACCACGCAATTGTCAGTAAAAATTTTTTTTTCAGTTACAAAACTTTATAACTAAGTTTCCTCCTTCATTGATGGGCACTGATGGGGCAGCAAGGATGGGCACTGATGGGTGTCATTAGTAGTGTAACATTGTACTGATGTATGGAATGCATTGTTTGGCACTGGCAATCAGTAATGCCCATTGTGGGCACTGACTCCGCATCCCTGGTCGTCTAGAGTGGCATACCTGATCCTGGGCATCCCTGGTGGTCTGGTGGCATCCCTGGTGGTTCGGTGTGGGTATCGGGGGGGGGGGGGGCTGCGCTGATAATCGTTCAGCACAGACCCACCCGTCAGAGGAGCAGCTGATCGGCTCTCCTCTACTTGCGTGTGACAGACGCGGGTGAGGAAAAGCCTATCAACGGCTCTTCCTATTTACACTGTGATCAGCCGTGATTGGACACAGCTGATCACATGGTAAAGAGTCTCCGGAGACTCCTTACTGAGATCCTAGTTGCGGTGTGACTGACACCACAACAGCGTTTGCTGCGATGCACGCCCCGGAAGGGGGCAGGGGGGCGGGTATACGCAGCAGCTTAATATCCTGGAGGATGTCATGACGCCCAGTCAGGATATTGAAACCACTTTGCCGCCGTCATTCTGCTATATGGCGAGCGGCAAGTGGTTAAAGCGGCGTTCAACCCACAAATTCTTTTTATTTATTTTTTTTAAAGTACAAAGTACAAAACACTGTGGCTGCTGACTTTTAATAAGGACACTTACCTGTCCAGGGAGCCCACAATGTCAGCCCCCCCGAGGTCGATCCGTCCATCAGATTGGGTGCAGGCGCCGCCATTCCCACTAAGGGAAACCAGCAGTGGAGCCTTGCAGCTTCGCTGCCTGTTTCCTACTGCGCATGCGCGAGTCGTGCAGCACTTTGTCCCAGAAGACAGTGGGGGGCTCGCCGCACAAAAAGGATACAACATCCTGAGCCGGACTGGATGGATCAGAAGTACAGGCTATATATATTTTTTAATATCCAAAAATGAGGGGTGGAGAGGAGGTCTTCGTTTAAGACCACCTCTCAAAAGTGGGTGGAACTCCGCTTTAATGCATTCTCATCAGCCCCCCCCCTTATGAGCCCCATCTTGATCCAGCAATTTTCATGAGAACAGGCTCTTTCCCTCTTCATTGGCTCACACAGCAGCGGGATCCATTTGCTTCTGCTGCAGTCAATCACAGCTAGTGAGGTAATAGGGTGATTGCATTGCTGGGGCAGGCCCATGCTTGGTGTCTATTCACAGGAGCGCAGCTTGGGAGCCAGCTGCTCAAGTGCCCCCAAAACAAGAGGGTTATTGGGGGTACTAGCATCACTGGCAGGAGACCCAAAAAGAACAGGATTGGGGATACTCTGCAAAACCACTGCACAGAACAGTTAAATAGAACTTTTTTTTTTTTAACTACCTTTAAAATAGAGCTGCAAGATTCTGGCTAAAATGAGAGTCACAATTATTTTTGCTTAGAATATAGATCACAATTCTCTCAATATTCTCACAGCGTAACATCATCTTTCACAATATACAAAAAGGGCTGTGCAGAACACCTGTATGAATCTCACAACTAGATGGACAGAAATGTAAATCCTTTGGCAAGACTGCTTATAGAAGTATTTTATCTTTGTACTTAGCCGTTTGCCTAGACACAGCAGGGGAAGGATTCAAAATCCCACTTCAAATCTTACTGCTACTGGTGCCTCTGATAGGTAAACTACGTCATGTTTAGACACCGGTCAGACCTCTTACCTGGCCAGCCATGCGCGTGTCTCCTTTCATGCGTCTCAAGGTCACGTTTCAGGGTCTGCTAGATCTGACAGCATGCACTGAGCCCTAAGGTACAATATACATGTTCACGAGCCAAGGTTTTTGCTATGCCAGCTATGTAGCTAGATGTTCAATCCATGCCTAATCACTGACCTCAAAAGCTTCCAAACCCCTGTATTTGACAGGTATCTGCTCCCCCCTGAAAGGTGCCAGATGTGGCACCGGAGGAATCCGATCAGCGGAAGTTCCATTTCTGGGTGGAACTCCACTTTAATCATTTCCAGAACTCCTCCCAGACCACTTGTTGCACTGGGGCTGAGGGCTCCTGGGAGGCGGAGTAGTGAGGCAGGCTGATGTGATGTTTCCAATACGCTACGTACAGCACCCTGCTGGCCCACCAGCCATGATCTGCCTGCATTCACATTGCATAGACAACCATAGAGACTCCTCAGTGATGATTTCACCGAGTCTGAAATAACGCAAGAAAATGTAAACAGATTAATTTAAAACTTATTTGCATGCTGATGAGGAGAATGGAGTCCAGGCAAAATCGACGTAGATTAAACTTCAGCTGTACGCTTGCCACACATAGGTGGATAAAACAATTGTAGTTTATGGACTTGCCATCTGTGTGTAAATTTTACTTTTATCATAACTCGGCATATCTGAGAAAACATTTGCTAACCAATGCAAGGCCTTGCTCTGCACCCACATGAGCTCCACTGCGGTCAGGCACCGGGGTTGCACATACCCATGCCTGACA
The DNA here is from genome assembly GCF_037356315.1 of Lithobates pipiens. Taxonomy (NCBI): domain Eukaryota; kingdom Metazoa; phylum Chordata; class Amphibia; order Anura; family Ranidae; genus Lithobates; species Lithobates pipiens. Next base: position 480,934,393 of record NW_027507903.1, on the reverse strand, counting down.
AGGGAAGGCGGTAGAAGGGATAATCACTTTTAGTGATTTCAGCTGTTGGTTGTTTTAAAGTGAGCTTCATTTCATTAGGGCAGAGACGCTCTGCAATTTCCACATTTCTATGGCAGTGTGCTTCTGCCATTACAGGGTCACCGGAGGGTCGCTCTGCAGATGGCGACTGCTGTAAGAATTTGTTTTCCAGCAATTACAGATCTCTTTAAAAAGGAAATGACCACCGTTTTTACATTTTTTGACTGTCCAGCTGCAATATATGACAGATATACAACCGCCACCGGCACAGAGAAACCGCAGGAACCAGGACAACACTGCCAGCTACTCAAATTCCAGGAGGAAGATCTGCCCGTAGCGCTCCAAAACTTAAGCAGACAATAGACAAGAAAAAAAAAAAAAAAAAAAAAAAAAAAAAATTAGTTTTGATCAAATCATTCTTTTCACATCATTCGTACCATTGGCGCCTGATCCAACATGTTGTACCCTTCTGCTCATCTGCTCCACCGCTGTACCCCCTTCTCATCTATGACATGCAGACTGGTGAAAAGAAGCAGAGATGAGACATCTACCTGTCCCGACACACTTATCCTGCTGATCCACCTCTCGCATCCAGCCCACTTGCTTGTATGTGATGTCACATACTAGCATATGAAATGGATGCGCAATGAGGAGCTCAAGTCAGGGGCATTTTCTGAAAGCAGTGGGCCTGTGTGCAGGATCATAGGCTGGGCCCCCACAGCTGACGAAGTGGTTGGGTGTGATTTTCATAAGGGGATTGAGTAGTGAGACAGAAGAGCATGAAGGTTCAACAGTGGAGCAGATGTGCAGGGAGGTACAGTGGTGGGGCAGATGAGCAGGGGGGTTACAGTGGTGCGAAGGATGAGAAGGGTTCAGCAGTGAGACAGAAAAGGGGGTACAGTGTTGGGCCAAATAAAAAGGGGGTTACAGTGGTGGGAAAGATGAGCGGGGGGGGGGGGTTTCAGTGTTGGGGCAGAGGAGAAAGATACATTGGTGGGACAGATGAGCAAGCGGCACAGAGGTGGGGCAGATGTGCAGAGGAGAAATGAGGTACAGCGTTGGAACACATGAGCAGGTTACAGTGGTGTGGCAGAAGAACAGGGGGAACAGATGTGGGACAGATGTGCAGGAGGTACAGTCGTGGGGCAGATGAGAGGGGGTTAAAATGGTGAGGCGGATGAGCAGATAAGTTCAGTATTAGAACAGATAAGAAGATGGTTCAGTGGTGGGGCAGTGATCTGAGGTGTGGAGTTGCAGGAATTGGGGCTGATCTGAGGCGTGAGAGTGCAGGATGTTAATTTCTCACTACTAAAAATGTAGTTTACAGCATTTACTTTATATAAAATCCTTTTCATGATTGAGAATGTGAAGGTGACATTTTTGGCACACTGTGCTCAAAAGGTAGCCCTACCCCTGCTCTAGCAGACACCTAGGCTGAGATATTGCTGCAGGCAGGAAGAACCATTTACTCAGTCTCCTCTCCCTCAGTGATCACACTGCAACATTGTAACTGTAGGAAGTTACTAAAGTGGGAGGCTGTAGCAAGGGTGGAGAACCCGATTTGGTATTTAAATATAATCTACTATGTCACAGTGACAGCTTTTGAGCAGAACTAGTCTAACATGCATTGAGAACCAACTTTTTGCCCAATTGTTATACATGGAAGGATTAGGCAAGGTGCCAATATTTGCATGTGTGGATAGTAGAGGCAAAGTAGAAAAAAAACACACACACACACACACACACACACACACACACACACACACACACGTAGCGGCCATAATCCGTTGCAGGGTGGCCTTGACTTAATGGGCTCACCGGTTACCTTATCCTCCGTATCTAGGGGTTCCCAGGGTTGATACCCAACGACTTGCACACTGACACAGATGAAGTCCTTTCAAAAAGGTTTATTTTGCAGAAAAACCTTTCAGTCTCTTAGGGAACAGAGGGCACGGGTGAAGAACTCCGGCACCTTGAACTGCAGGTTTAACAAAGTCTCTATTTCCACCCAGAGAGTAGCCACTCACAGCTGGGCACTTCAAGGCTGAACAGATCTCTAGCCAGAGATTGTGGCAGTCAGCACGTCGACTCAAAACTTGATCAACTTAGAATATACAGGAACCTTTTTCCAACCGTACCTGGAATGTTTCCCGCTTCTTTTGTGGTACTGGAAAAGTGTGAATTCGTCAATGTCCTTCCCAACTCAGTAACCAGGCACTTCTCAGGATGCCACTTGCCGTCCTTCCTCTGAAGAGTCCTCCCCCAGTAACTTCCATGAGATGTGATGTCCCTCCAAGCCGAGAGCACACCCAGACACTTTGAATCCTCCCTCAGTTACAGCGCCTTGGACCAGCAGGTTCCGAGACTCGGAAACAGACTGATCCCCACCCCCAGACCAGGCAGGTTCATCAGGGGGCCACTGACAGGAACATGTTGCGGGATGTGGAACACCCCATGACTGGGATCCCTCATGGGGCTACCCGGTCCTGGAACCAGAACAGACCACACGGGTCTCTCGAACAACTCCGGAACCCTAAACAGGTGACCCACACCTGTTTAAGTACCCCCTCCCAGACTCCTTAGCAGGCCCTGGCACTTCCACCGATTGGCTCCGAGAGGGCCGATACCAAAACATCCAACCAGATTCGGTTCTAGCCCATCATGTGCACCTTACTGTCCACATGACCAGGCAGAACTTCTAAACACAGCCTGGCCAGACTGGTGTTAGGCCTACCTACAATAATTAGCCCTCAGAGCCTTTATTGTCCTGAGATCAAAAACTAAAAATTTACAATGCGTGTGACATTTGATCCCAAATGTCATCCGCTACACATACATACACACATTATATTATATGAGATGCCATTTAAAGTGCTAGTTCACCTGTACAGAAAATCTTTAAGGTGAACTTACACTGGATCCCCCTCCCCCTGTACCTGAAGTGGGCGATCACCCGCTAGGAGATGGAGTTACTTCACCGATCCAGGGATTTGAAAACCCTGCAGCTTTCTCTCTACTTCACCCCCACTGACTCGACAGGCTAGGTGGGTTCTGATTGGTTGGTGGCATCCATGTGACAGCACCGACCAATTAGAATGCCTCCTAAACATACCTTTTACGAGGTACGTTTAGGAGATTAAGCCGCAAGGGCATTCAAATCCCTGGACTCGTGAAGCAGCGACCCGGTGTCTCATAGCGGGTGATCGCTAGCTTCAGGTACAGTGGGACTGAGGGGGGTGGGGTCCAGTGTAAGTTCCCCCTACAGATATTCTGTAAAGGTGACCTTACCGTTTAAAGTTAAACTCTGGACACAACCTCATTTTAACATATTCCTCAATAGTCAAAGGATATAAATCCACTTTGCCAGTATCAGATGCCATTGCAAACCCAGATATCTTGAAAAGTAGCATCACAGTACTGTACATAGCCTGTGCAGAGAGCAAAGCTGTGGGAGAAACCCAGCAGACCCCATTTCACTACAGGCTGCCTGCAAAAAAAACACAGGAGGGGGCGGAGACGAGACCAGTCACCCTGTACAAGGAGAGACAGTTAATGCTCTGCAGAGTGTCCCCCTCCTTCCTGCTACTGTCCAGAACAGCTGCTATTGTCTCCACATTAAGCCATGCACCGGGTCACCTACCTGGCACTAACATGCAAAAGGACTTGGCACAAAATATACTCAAACACAGCAGAATGCTTTTCCCAAAATGCTTTGCGGCTCATCATCCATCAGCATTTAGGACTCTGCAAATCTAACTGCAGTCAAGGGATCAATTAACAGATTAGCCCCATTCATTAAAGCCAAGTTCATATTTTTGCACCATTTAGAAAAGATGACATTGACACAAGGGACAAAAGCATGCCACGGTCAAGAAAGAAAAGATGGCTGCAAGATGGTTTCTTTATTTGGTGTTAGGATGTTGCCACTTCCCACATAAACATGCTAATCTAGTTAAATAATATGCGTTTTTTTTTTTTTTTTTTTTTAGGGATGCACCGAAATTTCAGCCGCCATATCGGCCGAAAATGCCCTTTTCGGCAATTTGCCGAAAGAGAAAAACGTCCGATAATGGAGCCGAAAATTAGGCAGGGCCTGGGTGGGGGGCAGGGCGCTGCCCCCCCGTCCCTGGTGCCGCCCATCATGGGGGTGTCCTATAGTGCAGGAGAGCCGCCTCTGCCGCCTGTTTGATCACAGCGCCGGGAACATCACAGCTTTTAATTAGCTGTGTGTTTCTGGCCCCGCGCCGTCACGCACAGCCCCTCCCCCTTGTCCAGGCACTTTGATAGACAGATCAACCGTCCCAGGATTGGACGGATGATCTTTCTATCAAAGTGCCCGGACAAGGGGGAGGGGCTGTGTGTGACGGCGTGCGGCCGGGAACACACTGCTATTGAAATGAAAGCTGTGATGTTCTCGGCGCTGTGATCAAACAGGCAGCAAAGGGTGGCTCTCCTCTCTTCCCTTCACAGGCTGGCTGCAATATGGGGGACACTGGTGAGGCTGCATTGATCTCTTGTATCGTGTGCAGTTTCTGACCATCTCCTGTACCATGTCCCCAGTCTGACCATCTCCTGTATAAAAATCGGTGCTGTTTCGTTATCGGTTTTCGGCCTAGTGTATTTTTCATTTTCGGTATCTACACCAAAAAACCCATTCGGTACACCCCTAATATTACATACCTTATATTAGGCCCATGGACATCACTGGGTCTCTGTATTTCTCTATGCACTGCAGGCAGATCATGGTTGGCAGGAGGGGCAGAGCAGGGTGCTGTACATAACTTCCCGAAAAGAAAGCTCCAGTGCTCCTCTCAAGAGGCCTCGGTTCTGATGCACACATTGGACTGGCTCCTGGCAGGAGCTATGCAAATATCAAAACACCTTGTCTGCCTGGGAGGGGTGATAACATGTCTTTACCAACTGCCACGTCAATGCTCCTCCATGTGCCATGCTGAGACCACAACTGGCCTGGGAATAACTAGCAGTTCCACGTTGCAGCAAGACCAGTGTGTAAAAACAGCCACACCAGAGGAGCAGGGCTCAAGTCCCAGACAAACAATGCTGACCAGTTCACAGAGCTCACATTATCACCCACTCACAGCTATGGCAAGTCTTACAAGACAGGAACTGCCAGCGCCAGGGAAATTACACAGAGCCCCCTTCACTTAGGAAGATCACTACATCATAACAGACCACTGTAAAAAAGGAATGCAAACCCCATTTATCCAGATTTGAATACATCCTATTAAAATGCATCTATAACCAAAACGATTTTAAGGCTTGTTCACACAATTGGCCAGAAGGCAGTAAAAATCAGGCATTTAAAGTGATAGTAAAGTTTTTTTTTTTTTTTTTCTAAATAACAAAGCTTTTATACTTACCTGCTTTGTGCAGTGGTTTTCAGAGCAGCCCCAATAATCCTGTTCTGGGGTCCTCCGCCGCGGTAGTGCTCGCCAGGGGTGGACCGACAACTCATGGGGCCCCCAGGCAATAGGAGATTATGGGGCCACACAGTATACAATCACACAGTATACACATACATGATTCTATTGGCTGAGAAGGTACTGGAGAGGTGGGGCAGCTATAATCTCTGGATTTTTAGACCAAAAGGATGTCAGTAAGGGACATTTCAGAGTCATGTTAAAAAAAAAAAAAAAGAATTTTTTTTTTTTACATACTGTCCCTGGCTTTACTGAGGCTGGCAACCCTGATGGGGCCCCCTAGTGGCTTGGGGCACTCCGAGTGGCCCAATGGTCAGTCCACCCCTGGTGCTTGCGGATCTTCCTCTTTTCATTGTGCCAACATAGGGAACCTCTTCCTATTGGGGCACACCTGCAGGCTCGAATACAAGCTAGCCTATATAATTCTATATAAGGAGGAGAGAGGAAGTAGCACTGGATCGAGATCATTCTCCAGTAAATATTTAGAAGGCCAGAACATAGAAAGTTTTTTTACCTTAATGCAGAGAATACATGAAGATAAACCTTAAACCTTCACATCCACTTTACAGCTGACTTAATAACAGGACACTTACCTGTCCAGAGATCCAGCCCTGTACTCAGGATAGTCCTTCACTAGTTTTTGGATTCCCAGCATTGGCATCTTAACTGTGGGCAGCCGGCTGTGCTGCTTCACAACTAGCTGCCCACCATGCTTTGTGAATGGTCCCACAGCCTTCTGGGACCTGCAACATGTCTCAGAAGACCGCAGGGAGAGAGGAGGAATCTCAAAACTCAGTACCCATTCTCTCTCCTAATGTGGCAGAGGAGGATTTAAAAAGTGTTACTTCCCTTTTAGGTGATGCTTCACTTTAAGCTTCAGTTTTACCACCCCCCTGAAAAAAGGCACGCAGCCACTCAGGGGTTGTACACAATGCTTGGCTTTGTGGCCAAAGAGAAAAGTATATCATTTTTGCCCAGCAGCATTGGCACTGAACAAAACCCATTCAAGTTAATGGGGCTGTGACACAATAAGCAATGCACACAGTTCCTGTACAGTGGTGTAGCATTTTTTTTTTTTTTTTTAGGGTTAAAACAGGCAATGAGGAGGCAACATACTGCCTCCTTAACAGCTGTCAAATGCCCTCAGAAAAGGTGTACCACCCTTTCAGGAGTGGCTATGCTAGTCACACGAAAACAAGCCCTTAGGGCCCATTTACACTAGCCCACATACCAAGCTGGAGTGGTTTAGCATGTGGGCAGCAGCCTTTTGGGATGGAGTTCTGTGTACCAGGGAGCAGTAATGATGCATGTTTTATCACATCGCACATCTCCTTCCTTGTCTGCTTTATGTGAACTGCACAAAGTGACACTTCATTCATATCACTGTACAGCAGTGTGGTGACATCCAGAGAGGTGCAAAATGCAAACATATTGCAGAATATCACAGCAATGGAATGCAGTTAAATAACACATACTGTTTTCTGTGCATTACAGTTACCTGCGTTAACTAATAAGGAAAAATGTGGGTAAATACACAGTGTGACCAGGTCCTGAATGTTTTGGTTAAAGTTCCAGCTAGCTGAAGTGGCTGGACATGACTATTAGCTTACTGCAGCTTCTTGCAAAGGAAAACTAAAACAAGGCAAGGGCCAACCAATATATTCTACTTCATATGACAGCTCAATTCAACAATGGAGGGCTTGCTGATAAGAGGACACAACACAGTTGGGCCCTTTCACACTGGTGGGCCAAGATCGGACCATCTATAGCCCTCTATGGAGCGGAGGATGTCAATTGTCCATTTACCCCCCCCTGACATCCGATTCTGTCTGCTAAAAACAAAGACGGATGAGGATCCCCATCCATCTGGCAGATCAGATGACAGTCGGAGGTAAATGGGGAGGTGGTCCATTACCATCTGACCACCCATAGAGAAAAACAGGCTGTCATCCACCTGCTGAGTGGGGGATCAATGGACAGATTCCCCACTGAGCAGGAAAATCCGCTGGCAGAGTTGGCCCAAATACTTGTTTGACGCCCAACTACAGCACATGTTGCCTAAAAGTGGAACTAAACCCACTCATTTAAATGGTTTCCAAAACCGTGACATTTAAGACATGTCTTTGGCGATATAGAGCACGAGGGTGCTTATGTCAGCTCTCCATGGAACTTTCAAGCCCTCAAAATGGTTGATCACAAGTACAACACCATGATAACAGCAGATTTAAATAGAAGCCAGAATGGCAATGTCTTCAGATCTAAGAATATCAGGGTTTTGTTTTGCTTCAAAGCCCCCTCAGGCCATCTTATACTTCTCTTTAAAGTGCTCTACTGGTACATTGCCCCGTCCCCTGGTGAGGTGTTTGAGCCTAGAGCAGTGATGGCAAACCTTGGCACCCCAGATGTTTTGGAACTACCTTTCCCATGATGCTCACCTACACTGCAATCATGGGAAATGTAGTTCCAAAACATCTGGAGTGCCAAGGTTTGCCATCACTGGCCTAGAGGCCAACTGCAGAGCTCAAAACACAGTCACATGATGGAGAAGGTTATGCCATTTCTCCCTGTAAACTTGACCCTGAACTGGAAAGAGTTTCAGTGTAGACTGGCTGTGCTGCCCGCTAGCATGGATGCCAGAAGCACACGGCTACAAATAGTCGGTCAAGTTTACAAAAATATACTGTATATTCCAAGTCTGTTGATTTAGGATGAAAACCCAAAGCCTTTAACCAAGACATGATTTGCAGGAACATACTAACCTACAGACAATGAGATGATTAAAGCAAACTTTCAACCAGAAAGGTAAGGACAGCGCATCCTCTTCTCAAGCCCTGGCTTTGTAGTAGAGTTGCACGATTCTGGCCAAAATAAGACTAATGATTTTTTGCTTAGAATAAAAAGATCACGATCTCACGATTCTTGCATCGTAAAATCTTTCACATTATATAAAAAGGGCTAATAATTTTACTGGTTATTTTCTTTTCGTTTTTTAATTCATTAAAGTAACTTTTTCCCCTAAAAAAAAAAAAAAAATTGCATTTGAAAGACCACTGCACAAATACAGTGCAACATAAAATATTGCAACAACCACCATTTTATTCTCTAGGGTGTCTACAAAAATATAAAAAAAAAAAAGTGAGAGAGATCTATATATGTTCTAAGTAATTATCTAGCAAAAAATAAAAAAAATATTTTAACTTGAAAACAAATGCCAGAAAAAAGGTTTAGTGTTTAAACTTTTCACCCACACAAAGTCTATTCCATTAACAAATTGTTACAATGTTTATACTTAAGTTCAACTGATAAAGAATGTTTTGATTCTTGGCAGACTGCCCAGTTCTTCTCTTCCTTTCTTTTGAGGGCTGTGGCTTCAGAAGAGCAGAGAATTCTTTGCATAGAAAGAATTGTGAAACACTTTAGTCAAGATTGCGATAACGATTCTTGACGATTAATTGTGCAGCTCTACTTTGTAGCATTCATTTATTTTGATGTGTACTCAATCACGCCTGCAATCAATCGTTGCATCCCAAATGACAGCTATGGGACTGCTGGCACGGGATGCATTGAACACCTGTGCAGAGTAAACACAACATAGGGCACGGATGCATACGTCTCATGTGAACGAGGTCCAAAGTGTTGAGCATTAGGGAGTACCTATTTTGATTTGCGGGGCACCATGGAAACACTCAATACCTGAAAAACCACCAAAGCCAGCCATAGATGGAGTGATTTTCTTTCCTGCTAAACAGTCAGTTTGATAGAGCCATTGTGGGAAGGGCTCCACCTGCCAGGAAGACACTGATTTCTGCTAGCAGTTATAATAGCTGCCAGCAATAAATCACATTTAAAATCCGTCAGGCTGGTTGATGTAAATTCAGCGTGCCCATGCATTGTTTGAATCTTGGCTGGTCCCTACTAAACATGTCAAGATTCAAACCGTCTACAGCTGGCTTAAAATGTAACAAAAAAAAAAAAAAGAGAAGAAGAAGAAAACCTTTGCAGAAGGAAAGAACTTATCCTTCTCCTGTAAACACCAATTATGAACAATGACATCCCCACAAAGTGTTCACAGCAACAGAAACAAACAAGGTTTCTCTGGGATACAGGGCACCAAACACCGCCAGATTTCTTCATAAAAAGCACTACGAGAAAAGCAGCCAGAAAACTGGATCATGTGGAGGGGAAAAAAAAAAAAAGAAGAAGAGGCAAAAGAAGCAGTAAGGCTTGACTTCAGCCAAACACTAGACAAGAAAAAGGATTTAGTCAATCATAGGCCATCAGCCTGCAAATACATGCACTGCCTTCTTAGATGGCCATGCAGGAGTGAAATCTAAAAAGCCCACATTACAGTTCTGGTAGTCTCCCGATTCTGGCACACTAAAGGGCAAGTAAGGTGCATGAGGGGGGGGGGGGGGGGTGATTTACTAAAGGGAAATGGACTACTTTGCAAATGTGGTTGCACTCTGCAAGGGAATTTGCTCCAGAGCTTAGTAAATGAGGTGAAGTTTCACTTTGCAAAGAATATACAATCAAATGCAAAAAACAAAAACATGCATTTTTTCTGGGGCAAATTGCACAGTATTTGCCTTTAGTAAACCCACCCCACAGTTCAGGGAATTCTTGCCTTGCAGAATGGTTTTATTGTAATTGATCTGGGATTAAAACACAGTATGCAGGTGCTTTTATATTGTTATCGTGTTTATGCTTCCTCCCCCAACTCCCTCCCTACTAACAGGTTATCTGCTATCTGACCAAACTGGTCCTAATAAGTGTATGCGTGGGTTACTTAGGCTATGTGCAAGCTTCATAGGGACAGGAACCGATTTGGCTAGCTCATTGTTCTCTGTACAGCACTGTGGAATGTGTTAGCTATATAAATGTAGAATAAATAATAAGATTGTGGTAGAGACATTAGAGTGTAATGCCCCTCTGGTGCAGAGTGTTGTGACTTGTGCTCAGTACAGCACTGCGGTATATGTCCTAGCTATACAAAATACAGCAATTCAAAACTAAAATAAAATGAGAATTCCTCTTTAGTTACAAAGCAATTCAAACCAAGTAAAAAAAAAAAAATAAATAAAAAAAATAACCACCACACACACACAGTTAAATTTGTTTCTGCTATAGAACTACAAGCCCCAGCAGGCTGGTGCCTATGACACAAAAGCAGAGCTAGTCAATGTGCGATGCTTCACCTTTAGATCTATATAACATGTTACGACTAGACGGATTACAGAAAATGGATTTCATCGGAAAGGCAGAAGCTGTGCATAGAACATGACACCTTTACAGGGCAAAATAATCTCCGGTAACACAAATCTATATATTATTATGATCTCACAACATGACGTGATGGTGAAAGTATGCAGGAGAGGCACGACAAGCCTGGATCCCAGACACATACATCTGCTTGGATTCCAGCCCAAGAACCAGGACAGTGCGCCGCAGGCCCCTTGCAAGATAGTTATATAAACTGACATAGGAAGCAGGAAGAGACCTTTAGGCCCAATGAGAGTCTGAAGGAAAATGAGCTTTTCATGATTACAACTCCCATTTCACAAAACAAAAAATTTACATATTTCTGCCTGCTATTATAGCAGCACAGAGTCTCAGTAGAGGAGAGTTAAGGAGCAGAGTCACCCAGCAGTGCAGAGTATTTCAGGAGAGGAGAGTTAGATGTTTAAAACAATGAAAGGAGGAGGAAGATAGAGGTGTGCAGACAAACAAGCAACATGTGGTTAGAAATCACTTCCTTCTATTGCTGGTCAAAAAAAAAAAAAAAAAAAAAAAAAGAAACAAATGTGGTGAAACATCAAAAGGGAACCTGACCAGAGACATCTAAAGATCTTACCAAAAGAAGAAACCTGAAACCAAATCTTGAATTATCAGAATGAAGCAATTCTCCATGAGGATTTTTTTTTAACTTCTTCAGATCCGCTTTATAGCCAGCCGCGTGACGGCTACAGCGCGGACCTGCTTTGCCAGGACTACGTCTATTGACATTCTCCTGTGCCAGAGCGCTTTGCGCGCCTCCTGCAGGGCATGCTCTGTGATCAGCGAGTCTTACTGACTCACAGATCAGAGTAAGGGGGTCAATCCTGACCCTTTACCATGTGATCAGCAGTCAGCCAATGACAGCTGATCATGTGCTGTAAACACAGCTGGTAAAAATCGGCCATTTTTTTTCTCCTCACACAGTGCAAGGAGAAAAAAAAAAAAAAAAAAAAAAAAAAAAACTCGATCACTGGCGGCCATGAGAGGGACATCTCCACCTAGCATTAGACACCAGTGCCCATAGTCAGTGCTGCACATCAGTGCCCCATCAATAGTGCTGCACATCAGTGCCCATCACTGCCCCCCTCCCCCCCCCCATCAGTGCATATCAATGAAGGAGAAAAATTACCTGTTTGTTATAAAATGCTGTGAACTATAAAGCATGATTTTTTTATATTTTTTTCTAAAAAAAAAATTTTTGTGTAGCTGTGATTAAAATACCACCAAAAGAAAGCTCTATGTGTGGAAAAAATAAATAAAAAATAAATATATAATTTGGGTACAGTGTTGCATGGCCGCGCAATTGAATTGTCAGGCAAAGTGCGTCAGCGCTGAAAATTGGTTGTGGGCAGGAGGGGGGATTTAAGTGCCCAGTAAGCAAGTGGTTAAGCAACTTTTGTATTGTAACTTTCCACAGTCATTATTGCATTTAGTAAAGAAATAAACACCACATCCTCTGTTGTCAGAGCAGTACAAGTTATGCATCTTATGACTCAAAGCACAAAATAAATTACTCAATCCATCCTATGACCCAGTCCCCAGCATTGAATAGAAAATCAATAATAAAAAAATAAATAAAAAAACCACACACACACACAAACTGTCATCTTAAACCAATATAGCTACCGTAGGAAAGGAAACCACCACCACAATGAGAAATAACCCTATGGGGGCCCCTTTAGTAAATCCAGAGATGACAGCACATGAGTCTGTCCCATACAATAACATACCAGAATACCCTGGAGTGGCCAATATGTTTAACCATCCGAAGAGTGATGTTCGTTTGGTGCTTCCACTTTGTAAGTGTGGGACAGTTGAGGGAAGGCTTATATCCATCAGAAATTTGTGCTTAAAGCGGAGGTTCACACAAAAATTGAACCTCAGATTTTCGGAACCCTCCGATGTCCCATTTGGCACCTTTCAGGGGGGGGGGGGGGGGGGGGGGTGCAGCTACCTGTCTGAGACCTGTCTATGCCTCTTCTCGTCCCCCCGCACTGTCTGCAGGGACACACACACGGGTTCCCAGACACAGCAGGGACCATTCGGATTGCGCTGCACGACTTGCGCATGTGCAGTAAGGAAGCGGAAAGTGAAGCCGCAAGTCCCTTACCGAAGATGGCGGCGGTGTCACCCGAGGACCGAAGGCGAGTGTCCTTCCTTTTAAAAAAAGTCAGCAGCTGCAGTATTTGTAGCTGCAGACTTTTCAAAAATAAATTTTTGCGGGGCTCCCACTTTAAAGTAGAACTCTAGGCAACACTTTTTCCTTCTTGGATAGAGTTAAGGAAGGTTATAGCCCCGGCAGTTTTTTTATTTTTTTTTATTTTTTTATTTTTTTATTTTTTTTACACCATCCCCGTCCCATTGCAGAGACTTCCCTTCAATTCCTGCCACATAGCCAAACAGGAAGTGAGGAAATGTATGAAAAATTGAGGTAATCCATTGCGACCCCCCCCCAGCCCCCAGAACTAGTGTCCCCACTCGTAAATTTCAGGCCAGGTCTTAAACAGCAAGGGGTGTGGCCTTGACTGGAAGGGGTGGGTCATATTTAAAATAGGGGGGACACGATTTTAGTCAGGCCTAGGGCAGCACAAAACCTAAATACACTACTACTGACTGCTGCTGGTAATTTTTTTATTTCAATTGCCCCTGATTGCTCCTCTATGTTATCTTATCTGCCCATGCACAAAGGGTCGTTTATAGGCAGTCGAAGTTTAGAGGCTTTTTTTGGAACCTGAAAAATAAAAAAGCATTCAGAAGCTGTGTTTAGAGGCATTTCAAGCACCAAACGTGGCTACCCACGTTTTGGTCTAGAAGAGTTTAAAAAAAAAAAAAAAAAAAAAAAAAGGAAAACCTTTGATTACTTTTGAGCCTGGAAAATGCAAAAAAAAAAAATAAAAAAATAACTCAATTCTCACTGCCTGCAAGCTTGATATGCCATGTGATATTCCCCTCATCAGCCAATCATGCACTGCAATACACGAGTTGCATTATTTGACGCTGAAGTTGAGTCACCAACACCCATTCCTGTGGTGGCACACTTTCTCATGTTGGTGTTCATGCAAACTAGACGCGGGTTTAACCTTTTCCAAGAGACCGTCAAAGGTGGCAATTGACATGCGTGTAAAATTAAAAGATTTCTCTGGGTAATGTCGCAGCTGTACATACAGATTAGAAAAGTATCCTGTGGACATGTGTTGAGCCAGCAATGGATGTGTCCAGTAGCGACAAACTCTGGTCCTCTCATGCAATTTTCTAAGTCTTTGGAGCCTCAGTAAAAGCAACATCAGGAGCATTTCCTCACGCATGCTCATCATGGGATCCATATTAAACAAAGCAACCAAAAAAACAGCTCGCTACAAGCACACTGCTTTCTCAGCTGCTACTCACACTGTTCTCACAGAATGGCTGAAATAGTTAATACTTGTTTTTAGTGCTTTCTAATTATTTGGGAGGGTAACCTGAGGTTATCTTTAGTAAATGTTTCTGAATGCAAAGGCCACTAATGGGGTCTTGTAAACGCTACTAATCACACGTTTTTAAACATGGATTTCTAGATGTAATTTTCTAGCGTTCAGAAGTTGAGAAACATCCCGTGTACACAAAGGTTAAAAATACAAATTTTGCCACGTTTTCGTTTCGAAGCATTAAAAAATGCCTGTAAATGAAATGCAGCTAAAACGCAAGTTACTGCGCTTGGAGCTTGAAATGCCTCTAAAAACGCAACATGTAAACTCCTTTGGCTTTCCAAAAAAAAGGCCTCTAAACTCAATTGCCTAGAAATGACCCAGTGTACATGTACTGATAAGGTAAAAAGGAGAGTTCAGGAGCAGTTGAGAAATAAAAAAAAAAAAAAAAAAAAAGCCCAACTGCTCCTAAAAACATACGCCTCGTGCACACTTTTGGCTGGGGGGGGGGGGTGCTGGGTTGGACGAACACCCCCCGAAACTAGTAGGTTCTGAGAGGAGTTTCAGCTGTAAAAAAGCTTTAACGTCAAAAAAATGCTGATAAAAACTTCTAAAAACGCGGCTCACCATAGTTTTACATTTTTGATCCATTGAAAATAAAATAAATACTGCTGGCGTGGAAAAATGTTATTGTAAAAACTTTGAAAAACTCACTGCAAAGCAATGCGTTTTTATAACGTTATCTTAACGTCCAGTGTGCAGGAGGCTTAAAGCATAAGAAATATTTTCGGGGGGGGGGGGGGGGGAGGAAATAGATTCCTAGCCTGAAAAAAAGAGCTCTTGAAACCACTTCCCAAATATGAAGCTCATAAAAAGAGAGGTTCGATGCCCTAAAATGAAAGCAAGATGATTTTTAGGGACACTGGAGCGTGCCGACGCATCCCAGTACCGGCCTAACTTTGCACATGTACAGAGCATGTGGAAAAGACCTCCATGGCTTCTCCTCTGGAATTATGTGCATATAGGGGGCTGATACTCAGGTTGTTTTGGCATAAAATATTCACCTGTGACAACCTGTGCAAGATTTTCAAATACAAAAAAAAAAAAAAAAAAATCTAGGGCCATCAATACATCTTCCCCAAACATCCTCCTCAGAGCTCACCTCACATTTCCATTTGGACCTTTCCTTGCAGGAGTAGGAATGCAAGTCATTATCCCTCAGTAACAATTGATGGTGGTTTGATATAAAACCCTTAGTAGCACAAGATTGGGCAACGAAATTAAAAAATAGGCAATGGGCTCAAAGTACCCAGTTGTTCTTTGCGCTATAGGCATGTATAGGCTGTAGCCACCCATAGCCAAACCCCATATTCTGAGAAAGTTGGTACTGATGCCACAACTGCTCAAAAGGTTTCAAACTCACTCGGATGTATTAAGCCGAGAAGGTTTCTGAATCAAAAATGTATGCCATGGTTTCCCACAAGAAAATGTATTAACTTCGATAAAATCTGAGATTTTTCCAAGCAGAGAACAGCTAGCGTATCCAAGAATTGTTTGCATTTGGAAAGTCTTCCATCAATCAGATCTTAGGTATAACATCTTGGGTTGAAAAGTTTCAAGCAAGAGATAGGATTCAATGTGTTTGATAACAGAAGTCACAAGGATAAACCCATCTGTGCACCCTCGCCAGAAGCCAACTCCAAACCCAGAAGGTGCTGAAGCGGAGAAGAAAAAAATAAATAAATACAGTGCCTTGCGAAAGTATTCGGCCCCCTTGAACTTTTCAACCTTTTGCCACATTTCAGGCTTCAAACAGATATAAAATTTTAATTTTTTGTGAAGAATCACCAACAAGTGGGACACAATTGTGAAGTGGAAGGAAATCTATTGGATATTTTAAACTTTTTTAGCAAATAAACTGAAAAGTGGTGCGTGCAAAATTATTCGGCCCCTTTACTTTGCAGCAAACTCACTCCAGAAGCTCAGCGAGGATCTCTGAATGATCCAATGTTGTCCTAAATGACTGATGGTGATAAATAGAATCCACCTGTGTGTAATCAAGTCTCTGTATAAATGCACCTGCTCTGATAGTCTCAGGGTTCTGTTGAAAGCGCAGAGAGCATCATGAAGACCAAGAAACACACCAGGCAGGTCCGTAATACTGTTGTGGAGAAGTTTAAAGCAGGATTTGGATAAAAAAAGATTTCCCAAGCTTTAAACATCCCAAGGAGCACTGTGCAAGCAATCATTTTGAAATGGGAGTATCAGACCACTGCAAATCTACCAAGACCTGCCCGTCCCTCTAAACTTTCAGCTCAGACAAGGAGAAGATTGATCAGAGATGCAGCCAAGAGGCCCATGATCACTCTGGATGAACTGCAGAGAACTACAGCTGAGGTGGGAGAGTCTGTCCATAGGACAACAATCAGTCGTACACTGCACAAATCTGGCCTTTATGGAAGAGTGGCAAGAAGAAAGACATTTCTCAAAGATATCCATAAAAAGTCTCGTCTAAAGTTTGCCACAAGCCACCTGGGAGACACACCAAACATGTGGAAGAAGGTGCTCTGGTCAGATGAAACCAAAAACTGGAGTTAGTACTTACCGGTAACTCCTTTTCCGGTGGTCTTCCAGGACAGCCCTTGAGAGATGGAGCTCCTCCCATCGACACAGGAAACACATTGCCACAGTTCAAAAGGCGGTCCCTCAGGTCCCTGGTCAGTCATTCACCAAGAACCGAAGGATGGAACTGAAAAACATATAAACCATAACAGGTAATAACATTAGTACATCACTATAATCAAATAAAGGGTGGGATCGTGCTGTCCTGGAAGACCACCGGAAAAGGAGTTACCGGTAAGTACTAACTCCAGTTTTCCCAAGTGTTCTTCCAGGACAGCCCTTGAGAGGATCCCCAAGTACTTACCAGATTAGGGGGGGACCACGGCCTGGAGGACTTTCCTCCCAAAGGCCTGATCCTGACTAGACATTAAGTCCAGTCGGTAATGCCTTGTAAAGGTGGAAAAGCTTGACCATGTGGCTGCTTTACATACCTGCTCCGGGGTGGCACCAGCTCTTTCTGCCCAGGATGCAGACAACGCTCTTGTGGAGTGAGCTTTAACACCCTCAGGAGGATCTCTATTCAAGGCCTTATACCCCTCTGCTATAGCTAGCCTAATCCATCTAGCTATGGTTACTTTTGAAGCTTTCTGTCCCCTACGCTGTCCGGAAAAAAGGACAAAAAGGGAGTCTGAGATTCTGAATGGATTTGTTATTTTAAGATATTCTAGAATACACCTCCTCACATCCAATAAATGAAAACGTTCCTCTTTCTCATTTGCTGCATTTTGACAAAATGAAGGGAGGACAATATCTTGGGACCTATGGAAGCTAGATGCTACCTTTGGTAAGAACCCAGGGTCTGTCTTTAGAATGACTCTGTCTTCTAGGATCTGTAGGAATGGTTCCCTGATGGAAAGTGCTTGGATTTCACTGACCCTACGGGCTGAAGTGATTGCCACCAGGAGAACTGTCTTAAAGGTAATAAGCCTTAGGGAGGCCTCTGAGATAGGCTCAAAGGGTGACCCCAAGAAAGCCTTTAGCACAACTGCTAAATCCCAGGATGGGACTTTTGTGATTCTGACTGGCTTGCGTCTAGCGACTGCCTTACAGAATCTAGCGACAAAAGGATTTTCCTGTAAGCGTTCATCTAGGTATACACTTAAGGCAGCTATCTGTACTTTAATAGTACTTAGGGTTAAACCCTTGTTTACACCTTCCTGTAAAAACTGTAGAATATTAGCCGTATTTATGTCCCGGCTATTCAGCCAGCTATTTAATTTTTTCCAGACTTTTTTGTAAATAGCTCTCGTGACTGGTTTGCGACTCTGTAGTAAGGTCGCAATTACCTCGTCTGACAGGCCCTTACTCCTTAAGATTTCCTCCTCAGTAACCACGCTGACAGCTTCAGTGTGGCGACCTGCGGATGGTAAAGAGGTCCCTGCGACAGGAGGTCCTGTCTGTAGGGAAGTCTTAGAGGCGGACAGTCTGTCAATTGTAGCAACGTTGTGAACCACGGTCTCCTGGGCCAAAAAGGTGCTACTAGAATCAAACAGGTTTTCTCCTTGAGGAATCTTGCTAGGACCCTCGGAATGAGATGAAGAGGGGGAAATGCATACGCCAGACTGAAAGTCCATGGAGTTTGCAAGGCATCTACCGCCAGGGGTTGATCTCCTGGGTTTAGCGAGAAAAAATTGGGAACCTTTGCATTTTTCTTGCTCGCAAAAAGGTCTACCTCTGGTTCTCCCCAGTGAGCTGTTATGAGATTGAATGCCTCTGGGTGTAAGGACCATTCTTGGTTCGAAATCTTTTGTCGACTCAAGAAGTCCGCCTTGTTGTTCAGCTCCC
This sequence comes from Lithobates pipiens, assembly GCF_037356315.1. Classification (NCBI taxonomy): domain Eukaryota; kingdom Metazoa; phylum Chordata; class Amphibia; order Anura; family Ranidae; genus Lithobates; species Lithobates pipiens. Next base: position 480,915,849 of record NW_027507903.1, on the reverse strand, counting down.
CTTTCAGGTGAACTGCAGAAATGGATTCCAGATTGGCTTCTGCCCACTGGAGAATGCGTCTGGCTACCACCATCAAACGAGGACTTCTGGTTCCTCCTTGTTTGTTTATGTATGCTACAGCCGTCGTATTGTCTGAACGGACTTGTAGATGGTGACCCTGTATTGCGGGGTGGAAAGCTAGAACAGCTCTCAGGATTGCTGTTAGTTCTTTCCAATTGGAAGAGAAACATTTCTCCTCCGGGGTCCACTTGTCCTGGACCCAGCTTGAGCCTAGGTGGGCTCCCCAGCCCCAACTGCTCGCATCCGTTGTTAGTGTTGAAGTGATAGGAAGGACCCAATGAACCCCTTTGTTTAGGTTCTCCCTGTCCTTCCACCACCAGAGGGAGCGTTTTACCCTTGAGGGGATCGATACCTCCTCCTCCAGATCTCTGCCTTTTAATTGTTCTAACAGAAAACCCTGAAGTTCTCTTTGATGGAACCTGGCCCATTGTACGGCTGGAATGGCTGCCGTCATAAGACCCAAGACCGACATTACTTCCCTCACCGTACACTTGGGGCTGCATTGAAGAAAAGATATTCTCTGCCACAGATTCAAAATCTTTTCTTCCGGCAGTATAATTTTCTGATCTACAGACTTGATCCAGTACCCCAGATACAGGATCTCCTGTGTTGGGGTTGTCTTGGATTTCTCCTGACTGACAATCCACCCTAATCGACTCAGACTGAGTTGAGTCAATTCTAGGTCCTGAGAAAGACGACTCTCTGAGTGGGCTGTTAGGAGCAGATCGTCTAGGTAGGGGATAATTGAGACTGATTGAAGCCTCAGAGGAACTAAAGCCTCTCCGAGAACCTTGGTAAAGATTCTCGGAGAGGATGATAGACCGAAGGGAAGTGCTCTGCACTGAAAGTGGTAAACCTTTGTGTCTATCTGCACTGCCATTCGAAGAAATTTCTGGCATTCCTCCCTTATTGGAATGTGCAGATAAGCATCCCTTAGGTCCAGGGTTGCCATAAATGTCTCTTTCTGCAGGAGATTCTTTATGGAATAAATGGACTCCATCCGAAATCTCTTGTAACGGATGGAGCGATTCAGTGGACGGAGGTTCATAATTAGTCTGAATCTCCCTGACGGTTTTCTTACCACAAAGATGTGCGAGTAAAAACCGTCCCCTTGTTCCTGAATAGGGACTGGTGTCAATACTTCTTGATCTACCATTTCCCCTATTAGTAAAGGTAAGGCCCTGGCCTTTTCTGAGTGACTTGGAAGCTTTGTCACCAGAAACTTGGAAGGAGGGTTGCTGTGAAATTCCAGCGCATGACCCCTTTTTATTATATTTAAGACAAACTCGTTCGAGGTTGTCTCTTCCCATTGAGGAAGAAATTTGCTTAATCTTCCTCCCACAGGAACCCTGACGTCACTGGGGTTTGGGATCCTGATTGGGGCGGCTAAACAGTATGCCCCCTTTTTCTTTCCCTTTATGTCCCGACCAATGCTTTTTGGGGGTTGAACTCTTCTCTGATTTAGAGGGTTCCTTAAAGGGACGAAAAATTTTTCTTTTTTCTTTTTTGCGGGAAAGGTTTTCTTTTTGTCCGCCGTCCTTTCTAAGGCGGAGTCTAATTCAGGCCCGAAGACTAAGTCTCCTGTAAAAGGGACGCTGCACAGGCGGGTTTTAGACGCCGTGTCTCCCCCCCAGGTTTTCATCCATACTGACCTCCTTGCTGCCACTGAAAGTGCTGCAGATTTAGCCGTAAATTTAACGGAGTCCGTGGAGGCGTCAGAGATGAAACTGGTGGCCTTAAAAAGCATAGGGAAGGATTTCAAAAGCTCCCCCCTAGGAGTGCCTGCCTTTAAGTGTTCTTGTAGTTGCGATAACCAGAACTCCAGGTTTCTAGCTACACAGGAAGTGGCTAGAGCTGGTTTTAAGCCTGCCATAGAGGCATCCCAGGCCCTCTTTAAGACAATGTCTGTTCTCCTGTCCATGGGATCTTTCAGGTGGCCCATATCCTCAAAGGCCAGATCAGCCTGCTTTGAGATTTTGGACAGAGGGGCGTCTAGTTTTGGATTTTTATTCCAGACCGCCTCTGGGCTCTCATCAAAAGGGAACCTTCTCTTAAGGGATTTAGGAAAGAAAACCTTCTTGTCTGGTTCAGACCACTCCTTAAGGACAAGGTCAGAAAGCACCTTATGTATAGGGAAAACCCTTGCTTTCTTTTTCCCCAGAGCCTCATACATTTGATCATGTCTGGATAACTGAGTTTCTTCCTCCTCAATTTCCAGCGTATCATAGATAGCCCCCATTAGCTCATCTACTTCCTCGAGAGATAATCTATATTTTGAGGCTTTAGATGCTGCTTGATCCTCTTCCTGACCCGAGTCAGTGTCAGAGGATTCGGGACTAATCAACGTGGGGCTAGGCTCCCTGACCATACGGGGCTCCCCTGAGCTGGGTGTTGTAAGGCATGGTGAGGATGAGATTATAGTTGTTTTACTCGTGGAGGCAGCTGCAGCTGATCCCACGTCAGTGATTAACTCCCGGAGGGACTTAAAGGTCGACGCCATTTCCTCTTTAAAGGAGCCCAAAAACTTTGCTAAAGGGGAATCTGCCTCAGATTTAAGCAAGCTTGCAATGCATTGCTTGCATAGGGCTTTGTTAGAGCCCGAGGACAACCTATTCCCACAATTAGGGCACTTTTTGCGGCCTGTCTTGTCTTCCCTTGGCATCTCTTTAGCCTGAAAATAAGAAGACAAAAGGATTTCTTAGCGTCAGCACCATGTCCCTCTTAGAATCACCACTAACAAACAACCTCACTGTGAGTAAACCGCCACCGTGGGGTACTACAGGGCCCAGCCTACAAACACCACCACTCCACCAGAGTAATAGCATGCCCAGCAGCCTACCTGGGTTTGGCTGGTGCCTGTCTCCGCCGGAGTATCCTGGGGAATAGCCTCCATGGTCCCCCTCTGACGCTCCGAATCCCGCCGCTAATCCGGTATAGCTGGACGCTGGTCGGGCTTCACAGGCACAGCGCTGGCTCTCCCTCTCCTCCTTGTACCCTTAGAGACCCGGAACCGGAAGTCTCGGCACGCAGTGATGACGCGGTTCCGCCGGAAGTGAACGCTCGGCGTCTCCGACCCCCTGCAACGAGGAGGGAAGATGGAAGGTTCCACTCACCACTCCTGGGGGAAACCGGCGTCATTCTGCCCCTGGCCACCTCGGCACTGGAAGGAGGAGGGTAACGGGTCTGCTCCGGTTCAGCTGGACGGTACCCGAGCCAAAGAAAAAAGGTATGGACCCAAACTGCAGCCATAAACCAGGACCCGGTCCCTTAGGCTTGCAGATTCTCAGGCAGCCCCTGAGAGGGGCCTCCAGGTTCCTGGCAACATGTTCCTCCGACGGAGGAAACACAAATGACTGACCAGGGACCTGAGGGACCGCCTTTTGAACTGTGGCAATGTGTTTCCTGTGTCGATGGGAGGAGCTCCATCTCTCAAGGGCTGTCCTGGAAGAACACTTGGGAAATTTAACTTTTTGCCCACAATGCAAAACGATATGTTTGGCGTAAAAGCAACACAGCTCATCACACTCAACACACCATCCCCACTGTCAAACATGGTGGTGGCAGCATCATGGTTTGGGCCTGCTTTTCTTCAGCAGGGACAGGGAAGATGGTTAAAATTGAGGGGGAAGATGGATGCAGCCAAATACAGGACCATTCTGGATGAAAAAGACCTGAAACTGGGACGGAGATTTATCTTCCAACAAGACAATGATCCCAAACATACAGCAAAATCTACAAAGGAATGGTTCACAAATAAACGTATCCAGGTGTTAGAATGGCCAAGTCAAAGTCCAGACCTGAATCCAATTGAGAATCTGTGGAAAGAGCTTAAAAAACTGCTGTTCACAAACGCTCTCCATCCAACCTCACTGAGCGCAAGCTGTTTTGCAAGGAAGAATGGGCAAGAATTTCAGTCTCTCGATGTGCCAAACTGATAGAGACATACCCCAAGCGACTTGCAGCTGTAATCGCAGCAAAAGGTGGCTCTACAAAGTATTAACGCAAGGGGGCCGAATAATTTTGCACGCCCCACTTTATTTTTTTATTAGTTAAAAAAGTTTAAAAAATCCAATAGATTTCGTTCCACTTCACAATTGTGTCCCACTTGTTGGTGATTCTTCACAAAAAATAAAAATTTTTATATCTTTATGTTTGAAGCCTGAAATGTGGCAAAAGGTTGAGAAGTTCAAGGGGGCCGAATACTTTCGCAAGGCACTGTACACCCAGAGATTTGGGAACACCATACCCCCTTTACTGCACTGTCACTCTGAAGAGATAGAGACAGACACACACACACACACACACACACACACACACTTAATAATCCTAAAAGAAAAAAAAAAAGTAATGGTAACGAGACTCAGTTGAGGATTTAATCACTAATGTACGGAACATCTCTCAGTCCAGAATTATTAGAGTGGCAGCATCAGCCCATCAGCTTGTCTGCATAGAAGTGTTGTCTTCTGAACAAGAAAATGCAGAGCAGATCTGTGCCCACACCCCAGAACAATGGGGATAACCCCTTTTTATGATGGATGGGCATGGTTAAAAGGTTGACACAAAAGGCACATATAGAGGAAAAAAAACTGGAAGTATGATCAATATAGAAATTTCCAAAATAAAATAAAGGAAATCTTAGGATTCTGTGTCCTGATCTGATGTATGGATATCTGGCAGAAAGCTCAAACCTCACAGAACATTTTGGTCAGCCAGTGATCCCAATGTGGCCAGACCAAAAAAGTTTTGGCTGGGCAATGACAAGTGGGTCACACCTTATATTTCGGGCTGGAATGAAGAGCCATTTTCCACTGCAAACACCCCTATAAAAGTGAATTCCAGGATATTTTGCATTCATATTTCAACATTTCCTTGCTGCCAAACAACCCGCTGCCACCTCACAGACTAAAGTTACGTTAAGTGAAAGAGGGAGGATGCACAGCATGGAATAATGTGACTAAAGAGTTTGTACAGCCAACCAGAAGCACTGATAAAAGCTAGCCAATTCTAAATGCTATGGGAGGATGAGAATGAAAGTTACTTTTTTTTTGTAAAAAAACATTTACTTGATTCTGATGCCGCGTACACACGACCGGACTTATACGGACTTTCGGCAGAGTTCCGACTGACTTTCCAAATGAATGGACTTGGCCACCAAAGTCAGACGGATTCGTATGTGATGACATACAACCAGAATAGCATAAGGAAGTTCCTAACCAGTAGCCAATAGCTGCCCTAGTGTCGGTTTTCGTCCATCAGACTAGCACACACACGAGCGGATTTCTCAATAGGAACTGGGTCCGGTGGAGTTCCGGCGGAAAAATTTTAAGCATGCTCCATTTCTAAAGTCCATCAGATTTTTGGACAGCAAAGATCAGATGGAGCCCACACATGATCGAATTGTGCGATGGATTAGTTCCGTCAGACCTTTGCTGTCGAAAAAGTCCGGTCGTGTGTAGTCACCTATGGCAGCCCCACATACTCAGACAGTGAGGGAGGTTGCACACTTCTGAATCACTAAAAAGCTTACAATTGTCAACCAGAAGCATTGTGAAAAACCCGCGGAATTTGAATGCAAATGGACTATGGGGTTGATTTACTAAAGGCAAATGCACTTTGTACTACAAGTGCACTTGGAAGTACAGTCACTGTAGATCTGAGGGGGCCATGCAAGGAAAAAAAAAAACCCACACATGTCACTTTTGCTTGTACATGATTGGATGATAAAATCAGCAGAGCTTCCCCTCAGATCTAAGGCGACTGCACTAGCACTGGAAAGTGGATTTGCACTTACTAAATCAACCCCCTATACCACTTATCACCAGAACTGTTGATTTTTTGGAATGATATAAAGGTCTAATACATTGGCTTGTCATAGGACAACCCTATATAAAAAAAAGGCTACCCATTTTTTTCACAGAACCAGCAAAAGGGTTAATGCCGATTCAGAGAAGGTGTGAGGTGGTAATCCCCTCGTTTCAGCACCTCACAGCTGCCGTGACGTGGTGTCTACATGGGGTGAGATTACCAGCGACTGAGTCACATCACCACTAGTCAGGATTAGCTGTACTCAATGCTTCCAAGACAGGATCTTCAGTCACTGAGCCTCATCGATCACCAACATACAGAGCCGCAGGACAAAACGCAGAGGGTGTGAACACATTTCATTTCATACACTATGTCCCAAATTATATAGAAGAGAATTTCAGTCTCTGGGAAAATCCAGGACTGGTTTAAGGCTGGAAACACTATACATTATCCCCCTGTCATTGTTAACACTGGAACAGGTGCCCCAGCAGAAGATATCCCCATGCTTCCAATGTGAAAAGTAGTAAAATGTTGCATTCCTGCTATCTTATGTACTGGTGACAATGATCATAGACAAATGGAAATGTTGGGCCGGATGAACAATTAATGTCTCAAAAGCGCAAGACTGCCAGGGAAATTCTGTTAAAAATTGTCACAAATCAACTAATATGTCACATGGCCGCAATTTATAAAAGGAGACCTGCAACTTACAATTTTGCGCACTAACGCACCTAATCTAGTGCAAGTGTTCAACATATGCAATCTTTTTAAATAAAGACTCCTTTACATCATGTGCACTGACCTGCCTTTTTCTGCATCTGATGATCATAGGTCACTGAAAGGATGCAATAGTTTTCCATATGCCTTTTTACACTACAATGCTGCCTTGCTGTGCTTTGCATAACAGACATGTTGTAATGACGCACAATCCACCATAGCTCACCTGAAAGTCACTTCTATGGTGCATAGAAATAAATGCCACACAAGGTGTAATCATACATACATACATCTTATTTAGGAATAGTGTTCATATTAAGCCATTTATCATCATAGTTGTTTGACTCCTTTTTAAAAATGAATAACAGAAATCACCCAAATGGCCCTGATCAAGATAGTTTCCATACTGTTAAGAATTTGACTTGGTACAGACACAGGTTAAAATGGCAATTAAAAGCCATTTCCCACATCTGTGGCTTTTTAGATTGCAATTAGCGTTTGTGTATAAATAGCCAATGAGTTTGTTAGCTCTCACGTGGGTGTACCAAGCAGGCTAAATACTGAGCCCTGGGGAGCAGAAAAGAACTGTCAAAAGACCTGTGTAACAAGGTAAAAACTTTATAAAGATGTAATAGGATAAACAGATATCCAAAGCCTTGAATGCGCCAGTCGGTACTGTTCAATCACTTAAGTGGAAAATTCAGGGCTCTTACCAAGCCAAGGTAGACTAGGAAAGAGTGCAGAGGCAATCACCAGAAGAATTGGCTGGGATACAAAGAAGAAAAACCCACAGATTTTTATTTTTAAAACACACCTGGTTACAATATGCCCGGCAATACCTTGGCCCATCTCACAGCTTCTGGTACACTGCAATCTGGAGTGATGAGACCAAATAAGAGCTTTATGGTCACAACAATAAGCGCCATGTTTAGAAGGGGTCAACACAATCTAAAGGTAACAAAACCATCCCCACTGTGAAGCATGGTGGTGGCTCTTTGATTATTATTTTTTGGGGAAGGGGTGAGCTCCAAAAGGCACAGGGACCCTTGTGAAAATTGATGGCAAGATCAATGCAGCATGTTATTGACCATTTACATTCTTCTGCATGAAAGCTGCACATGGGACACTCTTGGATTTCCAACACGAACCCAAGCACAAGGCCAAGTTGACCCTCCAGTGGTTACAGAAGATAAAAGGTGAAGGTTCTGGAGTGAGCATTACAGTCTCCTAACCTTAATATCATTGAGCCACTCTGGTGAGATCTCAAAACGTGCGGTTCATGGAAGAGAACCAAAGACTTTGCATGACCTGGATTTGCCAAGACAAATGGGCAACTGCCTGCTAGAATTCGGGCCTCAGACTACTATTACAAAAGACTGCATTCTCATTGATGCTAAAGGGGCAACACACAGTATTAAGAATTGAGGGGATGCAGAATTTTGAAATTAGGTAATTAGTTTACTTGTTGCCATGTTTTGTTTAGGATTGTGCCATTCTTTGATGACCTACAGCTGAATATGAATCCCAGAAGTAAAAAAAATAAAAATAAAAGCGTTTGCCTGTTCACTTATGTTTTCTTTAAAAGTGGTACATACACATCAGCCCACAACAAAATGGATCATTTGATCATGAATACTGGTGTGATGGAGCCTTACATGTCACACAAATTGCAACACATCTATGAAATGTTGTAAATTGGCATCTTCTCATTTCGGACTCACGTGCTGCATGCAATAAAAACATGCATTTGGAATCCTTATTTGTCACTAGTATGATTGCACTGCTCATTTATTCGGTCCCGCATGACCTCGCAGTTGTTGAAACATACAGCAAGAAAAAATAAATAAATAAATAAAAAAAAAAGAGAGAGGGGGGCCGTGGTTCTAACTCAAGTAAAAACCCTTTTGATTTTACACTTTAATAAACCTGCATGTTTGTGCCTTCAGTCACACATTAACGTCAGTGTGTTAACGATCATACATCTGGTAGTGAAAGGGCCGGGCATAATATGGCTACTGTGCTGCATGGGAGAGGAGTCCAGTCTGTACCAAGGTCACTGTGACACAGAGCTCCAGTTTATAGTACAAAGTCATATAAAATCTGTGTTTACATTGTCAGCACATGAGTTCCAATTAACACTTGCCCAGGACAAGTGACAAATCACCTAGGCCATGTCCCCTCTGGCCATAACTAATGGTACCAATAGGGTCATTATTCTGTGCCAAGGTCATGTTGACGACACCAGAGCTAACCAATGGAAGTTGCACTGTTGACAAATAGAGGTTCAGCCATGGTGGGAACTACCTCCACTGAGTAACGCCTGGTACAGTTTTTTTTTTTTTTTTTTCGTTCAACCCAGCAGCTTAATAAAAATTTAAAAACCTGGGGGAGCTTGCAAGGAGGTCTCTGGACAGACACACACAGAACGCTGATCGGATGCAAATTGTCAGAGGTTTTCCTGGCATGCCCATTCTACAGAAGCCAGACATTCAGCCAGCTTCTGGTGGACAGGCCAATACCGGCCCGTGTGTACCAAGTTTAAGGCTGGTGTGCAGTGCACTTTACATACCCTTTAGGTGTCATAACATTGAACTCTATATAAATGTATATTTTGATAAAAACATCAAAGATGCAACAAGCAGGATCTTTAACATGCTGCACTTAAAGCACCCGTAAAGCATGCAGGTGTGAACAGGGCCTAAATTAGGCAAAACCACACAGTTACTGCCCACGTATTTACAGACACCACTTTTCATCAGACAGAAAAAAAAAAAAAATAGGAATATGTAGACTAGATGTAGTCACTTACTCAGGGCAGATGTCACAAGAGGCTGCCTATGGTTTGCAGCAGTGACAGCTAAATCCAGCTGGTTTGGCCAGCAGAAGTATGACACCTTAGGAGTGTTTTATAGGCTTTAGGACCACACAATTGTTATTGATAAAATCAAACCAATTTTAGTTGTGCAATCTCCAAGCTTTGTATGATCCTCAGTGTCAGGCAATCGCTGATTGCAGCACAACATACTTAACTCGTCACACCAGAATGAGTAGCAGTAGCAAGTTTTGTTCCCCATCATTTGTATTAGAAATAAAATCACCCACAGTTCCAATGCTAAGAAAAACGATCTATACTCACCAAATCTGCAGTCGGGAGTTTAGCGCAGGCGACCTGTGCCTAGTTTTTTTTCTGATGTCTTGAAAATAAAGACATGTTGATCTGCCAGGCACAGGATGTAATTACCTCAATGTCATCACTGCGTCTGCCCAGCCAAGCTCTAACCATTTATGTCAGTTTTGAAGCAAACCTCTGAATGTGGCATGTCACTGCCTGACTATAAACACAGGGCGAGGGCCGCCTCACAGACGTTATCTGTCAGGCTGAGGAGGAGTACAGACGCCCCACCAAAACCACAATTCCCCTACAAAGCCCACGTTCACGTCCTACACCATGCACAGCTGACAGGCTGTGTGACCGGAGAGGGATAGTGGCAGCCCTGAGAGCGAGACTATTTATAGAAAAAAAAAAGATTAGCCGATGGCGGGCTAAACGCCGAGCACAGCTTGCCCGTGGCGACTTCAGAACAATACATTGCTGCAAGTAAACAGTACTACAGCCATTTTATCCCCAAATGTAGAGGGAAGACTTGTGTCCCCAATGTAGAGCATGACATGAAAGGACCTGGTCATAAATAATTCCTTAAGTGAACCTGTCTGGTCCATATATGAAAGCTTTCAGTGCACCTGTAACTCCGTCAGCCATGTTGTTGCCATGGCAACAAAAGGCCTACCAATCCACTGGGCACAAACAGGTACTCAACCCTCTTTCTGTAGAGATTTAGCTGTCATTTTGCTGGATAGCTAGAGACAGGTAGGTCTTATCAGATAGGAAGCGACAGTAAATTTTTCCTAGTCTGGGGACACAGACAAAAAGCAAGAATACATTTTAGCAGAGTAAGGAAAAGCAAGAAAAAAGTAAGATATTTCATTGCGGGCGTCACGTCCTTGGTACAGGAAGTAAGAACAAATCTCTTCAAAATGAGAACACAGAAACGTTTTTTAGCAGCATGTGGGCAGATTTAGAATGTTTGAGGTTTTCTTGCGGTCTACCCAGCGACAACCGCTTGCCCTCCATTTCTATAACAGGGACAGGAAGTGAGGAAAATGGGGAGCAAAAAACACCACACAACACCCCCCCCCCCCCCCCCCCCCCCACACACACACAGTTTTGCAGAAAATAAAAACATACAACATATAGTTTCCTATGGGATACACTTACACTTTTCAGCCACTGCATTTCTGAAAAAACTCAGGGACTTTAAATGCAAAACGGTGCATTTTTCGTTCAATAGACTTTAATGGAGAAGAGACAGAAAAGCGCGGTGTAAAATTTTTTAGAAGTGACGTAGAAGAAAAAGTGTGATAACATGCGCTTTCCTCTGCCAGTGACAGAGAAATCCACCATATCATGTGCAGGTGTCACAGAAATAGGAAGTGCCATAACCTATAACAAACTTACTGGTCTAACCTCTTCTACAGACCTTTCACCATGTGTGGGTGGCATCGGAGGGTGACTGTGGCACTGTGCAGTTCAACCAAGATCAGAGCTCTCTATAGACTATGGTACCAAGAGAAGGAACTTTGCAACTAATGTCATGTGTCTGGCTGGGTCTTGTAATCACCGAGGCTTAACATGACGGAAACAGTTATCTTAGCTGCTCAGAAATATGGAAACAGAGAAGACAGTTTGTACAATTCCCCAATTGAGCCTTCAAACAACCACAAAGTCGGCTGTCAAATTTTAAAACAGAAGACAAAAGTTCTGGAACACGGAGTGCGATGTGTTTTTTTTTTATTATTTATTCATAGATTAAAATGCTTTCATTCAGCACCATCCAAACCTTGTCTTTGGAATGTATGTTGAGATTTGTAGAAAAAAAAAATAAAAAAACCCCCATGATAAATTGCAGGGAGCAAGCAGGAACTGTCAGTAAGATCCTTCGTTATTCAGCAAATCCTGACATTGGCAGAATTCAGTCCAAATCTCTCTATCAGGGTTTTATCAAGTCCACTGCAGCCACATTCACGGAGCCTTTTAGACCAGTTTCACACTGGGGCGCTTTGCAGGCGCTACAGCACTAAAAATAGCGCCTCCAAAGCGCCCTGAAACAGCCGCTGCTGTGTCTCCAGTGTGAAAGCCCGCGGTGCGCTTGCAGGACGTTTAAAAAAAAAAAAAAAAAACAACTCCTAAAAGCAGCATCTTTGGTGCGCTGTATACACCGCTCCTTCACAATGAAATCAATGGGGCAGCACAGCTATACCGCCAGCAAAGCGCCGCTGCAGCAGAGCTTTGCGGGTGATTTTAACCCTTTTTCAGCTGCTAACAGGGGTTAAACCTGCACCGCCATCAGCACTGCTAAAATGGAGGTAAATCAGTGCCAAAAATATGTCCGTTTTACTGCTGACGCTACTCCCACCCCAGTGTGAAAGGGGCAGTAGAACATAACTTTATGCAAAGATCTTAATCAAGTTATGCATTCACACTCCAAGCAGATATAAAACCCACAAATGAAAGCAGCTCTCTAATCATAAATAAAAAAAAGGAATATAAAATATTTTTATTTTTTTGGCAAGCAGCATAAGAAACAGGACATGTTACCAGCCTTTTGTAGACCCTATAAAGTAGAGCTCAAACTGGGAAAGAAGCACAGTACAGGGAGCCAGTGTGCAACAGTTCCCATGAACAAGCATGCTCACTGGAGGAGAGTGCACAGTTACAGAGGTAAACTAAGAGCATGCGTGGCACTTTGTCCGTCGGAATGGTCTACACACGATTGGAATTTAAACAATCGGATTTTGTAGCTGGAAAATTTTAGATCCAGCTCTCAAACTGTGTGTCGAAAAAGCAGACGGAAAAAGTCTGACGGAGCCCACACACACACACGATCAGATTTTCCGACAACACTATCCGATCGCACATTTTCCCATCAGAAAGTCTGACCGTGTGTAAAGGGAAAAAAAAAAAAAAAAAGGATGATGAGGTTCCCAAAAGAAAGGTAACCCTAGAAAAGAAAGGGAGGCTCGCTGAGGGGCAATACACCAAAATGTCAAATCTATTCTTTTTATTGAAAATATTAAATATAATTTACACAATACAAAAATATTACTCCAAGACACGCTCTAGGGCAGGATCAAAGACCACTATAAAAGATAACTAACATCAGGAACTGCTACTGATCGAAACTGATAATTCGATCAAAGCAGGCACAGATAAGGAGGAAACACAGACCGTGCTTACATCAAACATAAAACAAAAAAAAAAATACAAAATTCAAGTAGAAATTAGTAGACCTATTTTTTGTTACATTCATGTGTAAACGTATGCCATCCTGAGACCTAACCAGACATCAGCCATATTTGTGGAGGTTCTGTACTGAAAGCCAATAGACCCTCTGTATAGTTGTTTCCTGCACTAGAAAGTAAGGTGGTAAGGCATGCTCCATAATGGAAGAGAACGCAGGGATCTCCCAAACGTCATGATGCTCAGATGCTGCAGGCAGAAGAAACAATGGCGCAAAGCGATGTCATCCTCTTGTTTTCAGTGTGACAAAAGGGTGTGTAGATTCACAAAAGAATTACATTTGGCAGATACATTAAGTAATGTAAAGTTGTGTTGCAGGGGTACCCCTTTATCCGGCAGGTAAGCTTATACAAATATGCTCCGGCGTTCCCTTTAAGCACAGCACACAGTATAATGTATGCAGTGCAGCTTTACAGCAGGTAAAAATACCACGCTCCTGAGAGAGGCCGCCGAGTCCAGAAACTGGGTTAATTGCAGCTGCATCACGGAGTGCAAAGCAGCTGAAGAAGGCCTTTCAATTAGAGTAAAAGGAGGAGGAAAAAAAGTTGCATTTAAAAAAAAAAAAAAAAAAAATGGAATAAATTATTTATGGAATCTTTTCATTCTTGGCGGCGGTTAATCAGATTCCAAGTGAATTAATGAGTCTCAGCATGCGCCTCGGGAAACGCTGGTGGCCAGATATGACAGGAGCCAGAGGAACCATTTGGAAACTACACACACACACACACACACACACACACACACACCTCTGGTGGAAATCCCAGAATCCTCCAGGCCCAGCTTTGGAACTACAAGTCACAGCTAAACAAGCGACTTAACTTGTGGCCTGTGCTGTAGACCAACAATGAACTAGAGGTTTGCCCAGTATCTGGAAGTCACCACGTTGATAAAAAAAAACTATGTTTTTGTAGATTACTTTAAAGTGGACCCATCAGTAACCTACAGTTTTTAAATTCAGTAGATTCACCATTTATCCACATTTTATGAAGCCGCCCTGATGCAAGTAGCAAAAAGCATTTCCTTATTCTCCCTCTCTCCCAGTGATCAGACTGCAACATTGTAAACTTTATAGAATGGTCACAAGGCCAGAGGCTGCTACTGGTGTCAGTGTCTTTAACCATTTAAAATTAATACTTTTTGGGGTGCCATGTTGGGAGGCGGGGGGGCTTTGAAGATATATTGGGGGTCTAAACATACCTCTGATGTTTTCACACAAGGAAAGGACAGTGCAAAGTGTTTTGTAATCCTTTTGAACTGAAAAGCAGGTAAAGTAATGCAAGAAAAGCGAGAAAAACAAATAACTTCCAGGGCTCACTGCTTGTGCTGCACGGTTATCTGTTAATGACCAATTTACCTTTGTGTACTATGGAACATATTATGGAGAAGAGAGGGAGAAAACCTGTAGTTAGGTCCTAGGGTGATAACACTGCTTCTCCATAGATACAGTATGGTGAGTTAGCATTGACAGAAACCAGAAATAATTATCACCCATGTAGATTAACCCAAAGTGTTAGTCAATAGGATTAGCAAGTGATAATCTGCGATTCTTCAATTGGCTGTTCTGGGAACAGAACTCCCTTCATCTATGGTCATATCACTCACACACCTGGCACCAGAAGGGTGTTCAGGTCAGCTGATGGTAGAACTAATTTGCACTCACAGCGAGATAACACCAAGGGCAAAATAAACATCACATGGCTTTCTTCATCCGATACCCTTTAGTCGTGTCCTTTGCCTACGTTCTCCACACCATAGGCTGTGCCCTCCTGCATGGCAGTCACCTGTCCAAAGACTATGGAGCAACAGAACTCTGTTATCCTGATGGGGCTCATTCTACACGAGACTCTGCCATGTCCCCAAATTGACAGGGTGGACATTTTTTCCAGTGCTTAGGTTTCCTCGTCTTCTAGGCTTCCTCACACTCCTTTTACCGCATTACACCAGTGTGACAAATCCAGGAGCCATGTAACCAGACTTTTTTGCATCTTATTCTGGACAGTTAACCCGTTTTCATTTCCATTTGCTTTCCCATTTGGGAGCTTTCCCCTCACTTCCTGTGTGGTCACTGACAGGAAGTGAGGGGAAAAAAAAAAAAAAAAAAACAGGTTCTAGAACTTTTCATCAAAAGTTTTCTGTCTCCATTTTGCCTCTCTTATTAACATACTAATTAAAGTATAACTAAAAGGATAGTTTTGGATAGAGTGGAGAGGGATTAGAACCCCTGTGACTTTTTTTGCAGTCTGTGCCCCCGTAAAGCAGTAGTAAAGTCAGCTTTGTGATTTTTACCTACAGGTAAGCCTACAATAAACGAATGTTAAACTTGCATTTATTTTTTTGGAGATATTCACCCTGAATGCAGCCGGTGACATCAACCGTGCATACGCTCTGAAGGTCCGGCATGCAGTGGTTTACTACCACCTTAAAGCAAAGTGGATTTCTACCCAGAAATTGAACTTCTAATAATCAGGTTCCTCACACCCCTGTGTCTTCTTGGAGTTGGAGAAACACAGGTCCCAGAAGACAGCAGGGACCGTTCATATCACGCAGCGCATGCGCAGTAGTAAACAGGGTTCACTTCTTGTTTCCCTTAGTAAGGATTGTTCTGACATATAGAGTCCGGCATCAAAAAGTGTCCGCCCCGTACTGCGCAGGCACAGCGCTTGCGCAGTATGGAGCAGAAGGAGAATTTGAAAATCTCAGAAGATGAACAGCGTCTGCGCCGTGAGACGAGGTGCAAGCCCGACCATCGAAGTGGACATAGGGCTGCACATATTAGAGGGCCGCTCGCCACGCTTCGGCCTTTTCTATTCTAACTCTACGTCCACTTGGATGTTGGGGCTAGAACCTGGACGAACGGCGCAGGCGCCGTTCATCTTCGGCTATTTTCGGAATGTGGCTGTCCTGTGTATTGCGCGTGCGCAGTACACAGCGGACACTATCCAACGGGGGACCAGCGCCAGCACCCGGTGCCAAGGGATGGGTCAGCTTCAGGTGAGGACATCACAGGCTCCCTGGATAGGTAAGTGTCCATATATTAAAAGTCAGCAGCTACAGTATTTGTAGCTGCTGACTATTTTTTTTTTTTCCCCCAGGCAGAACGCTTTAAGGAGAGTTATCCTTTATTTGCCTGGTTTACCATTATTATTAAAAGTGAGGCTAGGTTTACACTAGCTGCAGATCAGAGGGCTCGGTGTATCCCTGTTACCAGTTTCAGGTATGAATCCGGTCCGAACTTTTGCTTGAATGCAGACCTAAAACTGAGCCAGAGACGCACAGGACCATTTCCTAATATGGACCGCAGATGCTCCAGAGGCATGTGAACCAGCACCATTAAGAGCTGGTCAAAATCTCCTGTTATACAAGACTGGATGCGGGTAAACCCACATCCAATTTGCATAAGTGTGAATTCAGCCTGAAAGCAAAAAAATAAAAAATAAATACAAAGTTTTGACTATAGTTCTATTTTAAGATGCAGTGCTCAAGTGCCAACAATATGCATAGTAAAAGGTGAGAGCAGAGTGACAGAGAGATGACCTCATCAGTACACTGTTTCTCCTTTCACTCTCCAATCATAGGCTGAGGGTGGGACAAGATCTGTATGTGTCACTGATTTGCAGCAGAAAAAAAATAAAAAAAATGTAGGTTATAGAATATATCTATATCCCTCTCAGACAGGACTGTGCCGTTTGGCAGTGGTGGAAATATCAGGACTGGATGAACAGAAATACAAATCCTTTGGTGGGTAAAACATCTCCCATTTTTGTACTGTATGTCATATGTGGGTTTAGTGGTTTTCTGGCATTCAGCTCGAACGTATCATTGGCAGTACTCTGTCATCAGCATAAATGGAGAGAATTGCAGGGCTCGATAAGGATGCAGCACCACCCCGCCTGCTGAGTGTGGCAGCACAGGGGTCAGTGAGATAAGGTTGTCCAGCATCACACACACGCTGAGCTGTCACTGTGCCATCACAGATACAGGGGACACTTCACGTCTGACACCAGCATTCCAATATCTCCAGCTGGGGAAGATTCATTACAGCTCCACCCTAAATCAGACTCGGGCAGAGGAGCCTGTGGCATGCTGACTGGATAATTGCACCCTTCTTGAGCCGCTCCCATCACACCAGACCTCAGTCGGCCCAAAATAGCACAGTGCTTGTTTCTTTCTCCGCTTGTGTTTGTGCCAGGCGGTTTGTCAGTTTGTGATTTTATCCACCAGTGGGCACTAATTCAAAGCTGGTAGTGAGTAAGGTGGATGAAGGAGTCCAACGAGGCAAAATGTTTACTTGATTTTATGTGCTGCATTGTAGCATTCCACACAGCATAAGGTCTCATCCACCACAGAGGACTGCATCTGTTTCAAAGATTTTGCTGCAGAGGTCTTAAATAGGGAGACACTGACAGAATGGGGGCCACAGAATTCAAGATACAAGTTCAATGGCAAGTGGACCAGTCCTCAGACATTAGTAATGTTAAACGCAGTATGCTCAGTACAACACATCCAGGTATTTATTACCTCTCAAAGATCACAGTGCTCCCCCTGACAAGGCCATATCTTTGTTCAGGTATCATCCATGGTCACTATCTGTATCCTGGAAGGCTCAGGGGTGGCACAATCATGAAACTCCTGGTGCAGTTCACAAATTACTGACACTGATCAGTCCTTGCTGCAGGCTCTCTAGGAACTTGATACAAAGTGAGAGTGGTATTAAACCCAAACATTTTACAGCTTACCAATCAGATATGCCGGCAGCATTCATTTTCAAGACTTCACCAGTGATCTGGCCATTAACCCCTCATGTACTACAGTGCCTACACCCTGGGTGAAGGAGAACTTTTGGACAGCAGCATTTTCAGTCGGGGGGGTGTTAGAAGTACTCATAAAATTAGAGACTAATGCAGCTATCACATCCAAGAATTGGTAAGCGGCACTATACCAAGGCCCTTTCACACGGGCTGTCCAATCAGGTCTGCCTGTCAGGACCTGATCAGACCCTCCATTCATCTCTATGGAGTGGCAGATCTCAGCAGACAAGTGTCCACTGACATCCGCCGCTGTCCGCAAAATCCAGATGGATAGTGGTCCTATTTTCCATCCGTCTGGCGGATCGGATGAAGACAGGAAGGCGGTCCGTTTTCATCCGATCTTCCTATGGGAGGGGGGATCGGGACTGTGTCCGTCTCCAATCTGCTCTCAGTAAGTCGAGAGACCTGTCATCCGTCTACTCAGCGGAGGATCAGTGGAGCGATCCCAAGTCCCCCCCCCCCCAAGCAAGCGGAACCTGAAAAACAGGCGCCTAAGGCTTAAAGCGGTTCTTCACCCTAAAGGGGAAGTCCTGCTAATCTGATCCCTCCCCCCCTCCGGTGCCACAATCGGCACCTTTCAGGTGGGAGGGGGGTGCAGTTACCTGGATAATCCAGGTATCTGCACCCACTTCCGAGCAGACCGCCGCAGACACCCCGCCGCCCCCCCGTTATGTTCTGGGAAACACACAGTTCCCAGGACACAGCGGGGGATCTGAAGAGACGCGCAGCGTGACTCGCGCATGCGCAGTAGGGAACCGGGCAGTGAAGCCGCCATGCTTCACTTCCCGATTTCCTGACAGAGGATGGCGGCAGTGGCAGCAGCGAGATGAGCGATCGCTCGTCATCTGCCGCCGACATCGCTGGACCCTGGGACAGGCAAGTGTGAATTTATTAAAAGTCAGCAGCTGCAATATTAGTAGCTGCTGGCTTTTTTTTTTTAGGTGCAGAACCACTTTAATGTACACAGGATGTTTTTACAACCTCTCCTGAATGATTTAACGTGACAGGTAGTAACCCACATTTAGGAAAACAAACAAACATTTCATTTTTCAAAATAGCCAAAAATGAAAAAACGCCTGTAAACAAAAACATAGCTAAATGCGAGTTACCGCATCTGATCTAATTTTTTGACTTTAAAGCCTATAAAACGCAACTTCCTAAAAACTACATTAAAACAAACCTGAGTACATGTACACAAAAGACAACATTGGATGAGTTCAGGGGCACCCGAAAAAAGCACCTAGCTGCCTCTGAACGTCCATTTACCAGCAGCAGTGTACATGAGGCCTAAATGTTTGCTTTTGTGTTTATTGCTTTAAAATGTTGAAGCCTAGGGAGAGACGACTGAGAAAATGCCTTCTACTGCCTGCAGCAGACTAACGATAGTTAGTCCAGCCCTACCAAACTGCCTCCCCACCTCAGAGTTCATCTTTAATTTTAGTCACTAAGGCTTAATGAACACGGGACATTTTTACAACCTCTCCTGAACAATTTAACTTGACTGACAGTAACCCATGGTTAAAACGTCCATTTTGCCACATTAATATAAATACATTTTTCCAAAATAGCTAGTTACCACGCTTGCTGCTTGAAATGCCTCTAAACTCATTTTTTTGCTTTCCGCAAAAAAAAAAAAAGAAAAAAAAAAAAAAAAAAGAAGGTGTTCAGGATGGATGTTCAGAGGCATTTGAAATGTCAAATGCCTGTAACAGCTTGTAAACTAAACGTGGTAACTTACGTTTAGCCGTGTTTCGTTTACAGGCGGTTTCCCATTTTTGGCCATTAAAAAAAATATTTGAAAACGCAAACGCTGCAAAACAGACGGTTTAAATGTTGGTTACTATCCGTCAAGTTAAATCATTCAGGAGAGGATGTGAAATTGTCCCGTGAACATTAAAGCGGTTCTTCACCCTAAAGGGGGAAGTTCCGCTAATCTTATCCCTCCCCCCCTCCGGTGCCACAATCGGCACCTTTCAGAGGGGAGGGGGTGCAGTTACCTGGATAATCCAGGTAACTGCACCCACTTCCGGCCAGACCGCTGCAGACGCTCCGCCCCCCCTGTTGTGTTCTGGGAAACACACAGTTCCCAGAGACACAGCGGAGGACAATAAGACGCGCAGCGCGACTCACGCATGCGCAGTAGGGAACCGGGCAGTGAAGCCGTCATGCTTCACTTCCCGATTCCCTGACAGAGGATGGCGGCGGTGGCAGCAGCGATACGAGCGATCGCTCGTCATCTGCCGCCGATATCGCTGGAACCTGGGACAGGTAAGTGTGATTTTATTAAAAGTCAGCAGCTGCAATATTAGTAGCTGCTGGCTTTTTTTTTTTTTTTTTTTTTTTTTTTTTAGGTGCAGCTCCTCTTTAAGCCCAAGGCTACTTTCACACTGCGAGGGGGGCGCGTTAGCAGTAAAGCACTGTTAATTTTAACAGCACTTTACCACTGTAATAGCGCTTTTCAGCCGCTAGCAGGACGCTTTTAACCCCTGCTAGCAGCCGAATAAAGGTTTGCCTATTGATTCCAATGGCAGGGGCGGTGGAGGAGCAGTGTATACACCTCTCCTGCACCGCCCACAATATGCTGAAAGCACTGGGGATCTCACACTGGGGCTACAGGGGAGGTGTTTTTCAGGTGCTATTTTAGTACAAAAGCACCTGAAAAATGCCTCAGCGTGAAAGGGGTCTTACTGTACATAAAGGCCATCTAACACTATCCTCTCCAGATATTGCTGCTGTGAAGGGTGACTACATTTGCTCCCACAGAGAGGCTCCAAAAAGCTAGCCATACACTTGTAGAAGTTGTTAGAAATATTTAATCCTAAAGAATGTTCGTTTGAGTTTTCTGATCATTGCAGTTGAAATCAAATGTCACTTTGACCCCACCAATTAAAAAAAATCGAAGGTGCAGGATATTCCTGGAAGAAACTTATTTTTAACAGCATATGAGTTTTCCATTTGGTAAAGTCCATTTGTTTCAAAATCGAAAATGTTAACATTTTGAAGTACTTTCTCACAAAATTCATCAAGCTGTCAAATGTGCTGAGAATTTGTACAAATGTTGGTTTGAAAATCTAGTATATGGTCAATGTTAGACCAAATTGTTACTGGCCAGATCACCAGATGAATATAAAAGAAAAACTAAAAACTGAATGAATAGAGCCATCATATCTAATGACTGGTAAACTGCAATACATGAAATTGTTGCTTAAGATTCAAGATTAAGCTGTTCTTAATAAAGTAAGATGGGTATTTTATAATCTCGTGACGTGTCAGATTTATTCATGCAGACTTGTAAAGTGTAGAGTCTTGGCATGTGGCAGCCACTCAGCGGGTACCCCCTTTACACAGCTGTGTACACTCCTGAGAGACGAACATAGAATGAACAGACAACATGTAACTCAAGCATACAGAACTCCTTACTCCAAATCACATTTACAGGTTTTTTTGCATTTTCCGATACATTTCAGATCTCGTCTATATATTTTCACACAGTGGTCCAACAATCTGCTTCTAATTTACGTTAATGACCACAATCTGCCATCCAGGCCTAACTGCTCCATACCAGCAGAAAGTCACGCGACATATAATATCTAACTGCAGCAGCCGGCAATTCAACCATAAAACCACATAAAGCTTCTGCAGGAACAAACACACACACACACAAAAATAAACAGACCAAGCAGAGGCTTCACTGAACACCGTGAAATTCCACATTCCCACCTAAAGAAATGTCCCAGGCGTGGCTGACCCTCACACCAAAGAGCAGCTGAAGGGTCTGACAAACACAAAGAAGAAGGATGGGCATTACATTTCCCTCCATTCCCCAGCCAGACATCACAAAGATCCCTCTGCCATGTCTGGACAGTTGTTGGGAAGTTTTTTTTTTTTTTAAACATTCCTTCCTTATTGTAAACGTTTTCAAAAACGGTGAAATCTAACAAAATATTGCTCATATAAATGGGGGAAAAAAATAAAATAAAAGAAATAATTTTGGTCGGCTTTAAAAAGGTTGAGGCCCTGCTTAACCAGTCAAATTTCATTCCATCTATGGCCGCTACTAGTCTAATCATCGCCTTCTATCAAATGGGAATTTAAAATAAAATATATATATATATATATATATATATATATATATATATATATATATATATATATATATATATATATATATATATATATATATATATATATATATATATATATATATATATATATATATATATATTTATCAGACAGTCCGCTTTAAGGCTCCATGCACACTGGAGCTCATAAACTGCAGTTTATTGGAGTTTGGGCGTTTTTTTTTTTAAAAAGCCCATAAACTCCACTCTACGTTAGCCTATGTGTCCATGCACACATGGACGTTTATTAGCTTTAATGAGCAGTGGAGTTTATGGGCTTTTTTCTGAACGCCAGAAATTCGCGTTCAAAGTGCCGTTTTTCACCGCAAATAAATGACAAACGCTCATAAACGCTTAGAAACGCTCATAAACGTGCGTTAATTAGTGTTTGCCATTCTATTTTTTCAATGCATTGTGGGAGTTTGGAATGCACTGTGGGATTTTTGGAGTGTCCTCTGTGTATTTTTATTGAAAATGCTAATAAACGGTAGTACAAAATGCTGTTCAATGCAAGTTTTTCAACCAGCATTTTCTGCCAGCAATCTGACGTCCAGAAAAAGCTTTTTTGAGCTTCAGTGTGCATGGAGCCTAAAGTGTGTAAAAATGGAGGAATCCCTGGATTCAAACTTTACAACTAAATTAAGAATCCAGTCAGCCAAGCTCACAGATCTTAACAGAGCTCTTCTTTAAGGGTCCCTTCACATATAGATGTGTGTCATGGCACATTGTGTTAAGGGTGTTCATTTTCCATGTGCTTTCACACTTGTGCGACTTGACCTGCAATTTGGGACTGCAAAAAAAAAAAATCGCATGACAAGTCATACCCCATGGATTGCCAATGATCACCATTCATATCTGTGCCTCTTCAAAGTAGTCCCTGCACTACTTTGGTCTGACTTTGATTCGACTTGGTCCAAAGACCTCAAGATTACACAGCCATAACGTCAAGTCAGAAAAATATCAAAATAAATAAAAGGCATGACAAGTGTGAAAGGAGCCTAAAGAACCTCCACACTGATGCGACTTGAAAGTTGTGCGATTTCAGGAAATGTTTGTGCAAACTTGCATCTAAGTCTGACCAAAGAAGTACAGGGACTACTCTGAAGTTGCACAGATATGAATGTTACATTGGAAATTGTGGGGTACGACTTGTCATGCGAATTGCCAGGTGCATGTTCATAAATTCCATCCCACTGGGGCGTTTTTCAGGCGCTTTAGTGCTGGAAATAGCCTCTGCTATGCACCCCAAAAACCGCCTCTCATTCACTGCATTGTGACTTTTCACACTTGTGCGGTACACTTGAGGGACATAACCAAGGCTACTTTCACACTGCGGCGAGTGTTGCCGGTAAAGCACCGCTATTTTTTACCGGTGCTTTACTGTAGTTTATGCGGAACTTTTTGGCCACTTGCGGGGTGCTTTTAACTCCTGCCAATGGCCGGAAAAGGGGTAAATGCGCCCGCATAGCTGCGCTGCCCATTTGCCAATGGGCAGGGATGCTTTAGGAGCGTTGTATACACTGCTCCTACAGCGCCTCAAGGATGGAGCTTGCAGGACTTTTTGGTGTCCTGCTAGCACACCACTCCAGTGTGAAAGCACTCAGACTTTCACACTGGAGTGAGAGGAGAGGCTCTTTACAGGTGCGTCGCAGGTCCTATTTTTAGCGCTATAATGCCTGTAAAGCACCTCAGTGTGAAAGCAGCATCTTTGGGGCGGGTTTGGAGCGATGTATTTAGCGCTTCCAAAACACCCTGCCCAGTGCAATGAATGGGCAGCACTTCCAGTGTGCCTGGAAAGCACTGCAAAACTGGAGTTTTTAACCTTTTTTGGGGTTAAAAACAACCCCGC
The DNA here is from genome assembly GCF_037356315.1 of Lithobates pipiens. Classification (NCBI taxonomy): domain Eukaryota; kingdom Metazoa; phylum Chordata; class Amphibia; order Anura; family Ranidae; genus Lithobates; species Lithobates pipiens. The sequence continues at coordinate 480,892,131 of NW_027507903.1, read as the reverse complement.
TAGTGGGTGAAATGCGCCCCTAAAACGAGCTGCGCTTTAACACTAACAGCAGGTGCTGTGAGTGTGAAAGGGGCTTTAGTCTAGCCGCATCAAAGAATTTGAGAATCAAAGATTCAGCCCCAAAGCATCAAGTGCTTTCAAAAAGAAGGGGGCAGCACATCACACAGCTTATTAAGGTCAGGTAGTGGGCTTGAACGGCCACTCCTTGATGGTTGTCACTTCACTAGCATCCATTGATATGGAGAAAGTGAAAGTGAAGTGCTTGTTAATAAGGGGTTCATCGCAAAATACTGAGCGTTAAAGCGGAGTTCCAGGCTTTTTATGTTTATTTTGATTACAAAAAGTGTAGTTGCTGACTTTTAACAGAAACATACCTGTTCCACAGACCAGCGATGCGCCAAATGGAGCGTCGCTCCTCTCCCCCCTCTTCACCGGCGCCTCCATTGCCACTCTGGGCACCAGCCCGTGACAGCTTTCGGCTTCACGGCTGGGCACACATGGCGCATCCGCGAGTCGCGTTGCGCTCCCTGAGTGGACAGGCGATCTCCTGGGACCTGTCACGTGTCCCAGGAGAATGCTTAGAGGGAGGGGCCACCCAAGGAGGAGTCACCTTGGTGGTCCCCGAGCGGAAGGAGGACGTGGGACAGGAAGTCTCCCCGCCTAACAAAGCCCCCACTCCCCTCTCAAAAAAAAAAAAAAAAAAAAAAAAAGAAGACATGCCAAATGAGGCATGTAAGGGGGGGCGCGAGGAGTGCTTAAAGCGGAAGTCCCATTTTTGGGTGGAACTCCGCTTTAATAACCAACTTGTATCATTCAATCCTTAACCCTATCAAGCCACCACATCACAGCCCTTTAAGTGGGTTTTGATGCAGAGGGGTGAAAACTCCTTGATCACATGAGCACTGCAATAAGCTCTCACAGCAGTCACATGATCTGGAGTCCATCCTCCTGGCTCTGGTTCAGCCATCACTGGCAACTCAGTCAGTGTGCTGGGAGCATGCAGCGAGTGCGCTCTTAGCACACAACCTCAGACCACCATGGATGAATATTTGCAGCAGCTGGGTGTTAAAGCCCACTATTCCTGCCACTACATATATCTGTCGGGAAGAGGTTAAATTATATCCCACGTTTTGGTCATTTCTCCCTGGGCAGTGTGCTCCGTGGGCACGCTGGACTCATACAGGTGTGCAGGCATGGCCAGGGAAAGGCTCATCTATTATTCCTCTTTCCCTTTGTGAAGCACAAAAGGTTATTTCAGTCCCTCATAAAAGACAAATGGATTCAGCGTTCCAGCATGCAAAGTAAACGGAGCATTTCACAAAGTGTTCAGTACAGTGCTGAGCTCCAGCCAAGGCTTTCTGGGGTTAAAAATAGCCGCGTGACAGCAGGAATCTGCAGCTCTAAGGCCATGTGCCATCTTGGTGAAAACAAGTAACTCAGGCAAACTCCCACCACAGATCCGGGCTGAATCTGGACACACGGGGACCAAAAAACGTATTTACAACTCTTCAGGACATGGCCAAACAAAAGGTTTCTCAAGTTTGGTTTTAGATTAGGACAGAGAAGGGAATCCTTAAAACCCCAAAACAAAAAATTATATTGCAGCTTTCTAATACTTAGATGTGGGGGATGCATAGATTTCTGGGTTTTTTAGCCCCCTTTTCTTTAGTGATCCAGCAAGGCCTTGTTCACACGGGTGTACTCATTTGACAGCCATGCAGGTGGGTGTCCCTGATTGTAGAGTGTGGGGAACACGACGTCAAATTGGGAGCAGCAGCTGTGTCCGTGCAAATGCTACATCTCAACTGACATGAATGGGACTACCTGTATGCAAACTGACAGAACACATGTGCATCCCATAAGGGCAAACATGGCCCTCACAAAAGGTGTATACTTACAGTGATTGTAAACAATCCCCTGTTCTCAGCTGCATAAGAGCTGTGGGGAGGAGAAGCAGCAGCACACTGAGCTTCCCAGTGAATGGCTGTACAGAGGGGGCGTGCCAGAACAAGTCTGATCATTGAAGGAGAGTACACTGAGCTCCCAGCATAGCTAGAGAACTAACCAAGCTGTGCTCTCATGCTTAGTGAGGTCAGTTTCTAATAGGAAAGCAGAAGGACCGGCAGAAACACCAGGGATTCCACATAAAGGAATGCAATACAAAGAACAGGACAATTTCTCATACAAGTAAAACGGTACAACAGGCACATATAAGAAATATGAAATGTTGGGGTAACAAAAGCTGGAGCCAGAAGCACTAGCGGGGGATCTAAGAGCAGGATTAGGGCTGCTTTGTGCAAAACCATTGCACAGAGTAGGTAAGTATACGTTTCTCAGGGCTTAAAAAATTAGCTTTGAATATAGGAGCCAGTAAAAAAAAAAAAAAGTTAGGAGCCATTTTTTTTTTTTTTTTAAATAAACAAATCTTAAAAAAGGTGGAACATGTAACACTGTCTCAAAAGGTGAATTTATCATTTAGGCCTTTCAGCCTGGTGAATGGGGCCCTCCCAGCAACCATGTGCAGCTTACTAATGTGGGGTTTAAGGGGTTAAAGGATCAGGAGAGGAGAAGATACACTGCTTACCATTTGTTAAATGTGCTCTGAAGAGCAATCTGAATCCAGATTGCTCTTCAAAGTAATGATCATGTGCACTAGCTGAAAGATGCTGTGTCTAGGTCCTCAGCACAGGGCATGCCCTATTGCATCATGGGGCAACAGAGCTTTTTCCTTTACTGCTTCAGACCTTCTCATCTATGACAGTGATGAATTCTCGGAATTCCTGCACATGTGTCTGTCAGAGTCACGAGAACCCCATAAACTACAAGCTTTATTTCCCCTCACAGACAGCGGTTATGTTTCTGATCTTCTGTCAGTCTCATGTTACATGGTCAGGGGAGAGGCGCAGGCGGTCTCGGCAGATCAGAAAACACATGAATAATAAATAAGTGGAATTGTGAAATCAGTGCTGGGAGTGGAGGGCTGGGATATTACAATGCTATGGGACTCTGCCAGGCCACGGGCCCATACAAAATATCAATATTATTCAGCATCCATAGAGCTTGTGTGGTGCTTTACAAAATAAACCAGGACAAAACAAGACAAGAGGGTGAGGAGCTAATGGGCCTAACTGGACAGTGTAATTAGGAGCAATGCCAGGCCCACTGAGGGGATACACATAATAGCAGGAATGACAGGCGTGAGTGTGACTCAGCAGACAGAACAGAGGGAAGTCTAAAGAAAGGAGAAGTAAACATCATGGGGGCATCATAATAAGTTTATATTGCACCCCCAATTATTAAAGGAGCATTCCACCCAAAAACGGATAGATTTTATGGTTGATGGGGGGGGGGATTACCTCAATGAACATTTTCTTGCATATGCTGCAGCAGACTGCGAAGCTGACCATACACCTAAAAACCTGCTGTAGATCTAATGGTAGCTTTGTAGTACGAGGGCCTGCCTGACATGATGGGGATTACGTGCAATCCATCCAAGGTGTATGGGCAGCTTTGTAGTATGAGGTCCTGCCCAATATGATGGGGATTACGTGCAATCCATCCAAGGTGTATGGGCAGTTTTGTAGTATGAGGTCCTGCCTGACATGATGGGGATTACATGGAATCCAGCCAAGGTGTATGGGCAGCTTTAGATGTTATTTTATAGAACGGAGTTCATAAGAGGCGGTGTGATCACTGCAGGGTAGATGGGAGCAGCACTCACTGCCACAACAGGTTTCTAACACCAGGCTCTCCTACCTGACATATTCCTTTTAGGTGGACTGGCCCATTTAAAGGAAAATCTATAACTGGAGAAATCTCAAGCGTGTCATTGTAGACTGCCTGGCTGTCTGACCTTGAACATGCATGCAGCTAGAGAAGCAAGCAGAAGGTTAGAATATAGGATCTACCAACCCAGGGGTCAGCAACCTAGAAAGAGATGAGGCCGGGATCAGCCAGGCAGCCAGCATTTTCAGCAGATGAGGGGACCTTCAGTGCTTTAGATTGGACTTGCACGGTTGACGATACATGCAGGAAGAAAGCAGATGTATTGCAGAGGAGCCTGCCACTATTAAAGAAGAACAAAGATAACACAAAGCAATGTCCATAGACCAAGGAGGAGGAGCCCCATCTTCGGTGTCACCTGCTACGATCATCAGCCATCAGATCTGCAGATCCATTTACAGCACCCAGCCCTCAACACAAGCCTAAAATAACACGCTGTGCAATGCAGAATGTGCACCAGAGCTGACAATCTAACAGACGGACAGCATGACTGACCGGTGCAAACACATCTACACATTTTAGCAGGACCCCAGGTTAAAGGCTTGCTAGGACTTTCAGTGCCACATCAGCAGCAATCATAGGAGCTCACAATCTAGCAGATGAACACAGTGTCACAGCAGGTACCAGTGGCCTGTGCCAGACATGCTAGGTTTTGCAGTTACACAAGAGGAGAACCAGTTTTCGGATATAGCTCATGTATGGCAGCCCAGATCTCTTTTGTGGTAAAAAGAACTATAGGTACCAGCAGAGCACTGCAAACCTTGCTGGGACTTGTAGTTTCTCCACACAGACTGCCGGTGTCTGGAATCTCTACGCCAAGGTCACCAACCCCGGCGCTACATAAGGCAGTGGGCAGGCAGTCTGGCAACCACCATGATATAAAAGACAATACAGGGGGGCCACATTCCATCACACAGCTCCCAAAGGGGCCTCCCCAGAGTGGTAATTAACCCTGGCAATGCCAGGCTGCTGACCTCTGAGGGGCATGGGGATCTGACTGCATCATGGTGCAATCCCAAAGCGGCAGATAGCAGGGTTTATTAGGCAGCACAGGCACACAATGGGGCCCCTGTGGCAGCAGATACCAAGGGCCACAAGAAAAGGGGAGGGAAGGAGTAAAACTACAAAACTCAAGAAAAGCCCATAAATAAGAGAAAGGGTTAAGAAGCCATGCAAGTAATGTTTTGGGGCCCAATAGTGTTAAGGTGAGGAGCTAAGACGCGTGAGGGGGCAGAAGGGGTTAACAAGGCAACTGACTGTTCACAGAGGATGTGAGGAGATGCAGGAAGAAAAGAAGAAGAAGAAGAGGAAGAGGAGGAGGTTAATGAGGAACACAGGCAGGCTTATAAGAAACCAGGCTGAGATTGGGGGTCCCCAAGAAGGAAAGGGTTAATGAGGAACACAGGCAGGCTCATAAGGCTGAGAGTGGGGGGTCCCCAAAGGCCCCAAGGAATGGGTTAATGAGGGACAGGGGCAGGCTCATAAGGCTGAAAGTAGGGGGTCCCCAAAAAAGGAAGGGGGTTCAAGAGGGACACAGGCAGGCTCATAGGGAACAAGGCTAAGAGTGGGTGTCCCCAGGAAGGAATGAGTTAATAAAGGTACCAAAGTGTGATTAAGTGCCCCACCCCCCACAACATTGGCCACAGGCAGGGTCCATAGGAAACCAGAGCACCTAAGAATGCCAGCTGAAGGGCACCAGTGTGACTACTCAGGGGCCACAGAGTGCACCAGGGAAGGCATGAAGTGGGTATGAGAGTCCCAGAAGAAGCTGTGCTCAGGGCCCAGGAGGGGGCAAGGGGTTAATAAAGCAGTAGAGCGTGGCCCTCAGAGTTCTACTCAGGGGCCCTATAATCTGTAGTCAGGAAAGGGTTAATGCCATGCATGCTGAGGGGCCCCTGGGTTAGTCTAATATGGGGCCACAGGTGGAGATATAGGGTACATGGGGTCACCTCAGGGGCCACATGGTGAGCTCCAATTGAGGGGTGTCCCGGGGAGCTGTGCTCAGGGGCCACACAGAAGAATTAGAGAAGAGCTCTCACCTCCGAGCCGCATCCCGGGAGATCCGCCCCGCCGCACTCCGCTCTCCTCCTCTCTGCTACACTGTATCCAGCACACGGCCCCGCCCCCTCTGGAGCCTACCACCGTCACCCACACACAGGGGAGCACTGCTCACATCTACATACCCGGCCGACTCTCCCATGCCCCTTACCCTGTTCCCCGACAATGACAGCCGCACTCTATACACAGCTAGGGCCAACAGAACTATTTAGAGTCAAGAATTCCTCATCCACCCTACCGGCTGACAGATGGTACAATCCGTTCTGTATTCAGCCTGGCGCTGCTGGAAGGTGAAAAGAAATAAGAGGGAGGACGGGGCGGGCGGCCTGAGGAGGACAAACTAACCAATGAGGGAGCTGAGATTACCCTGAGGCTCCGCCCATAGATGTGCGGACACAATTTTAAAGAGACAATGCTTAGATTATTAATATTAGATTATAAAACTTGTTCTATCGCGATTTCAAGTCGCCTGTGGCATAGAGATGGTAAAGCAACACAATATTATTAATAATTACTAAAAGTATCCTGATTATTAACTTACTAAAACTTTATCTTTAATATGTTAACGTGATTTCAACAATAATTTTCAATCTCTTCAGATCTGCAGCTTTAATTAAAATAATCCCTGGTGATCCTGCCATAAAGATCTTTGTTCAGGCACTTCCTGGTATAGGGTGACAACGCTTTGTCGCTGTCTCCCAATTTGTGTCTCCGTATGTTGTCACTCTGCCACATGGGCTTCGGTTGGAGAAGACAAGCTGCCTTTATAACCCACATTACACAGGCATGGGCCACTATTGTCACCATCAGGAAACCTATCCTTTTGGGGTTTTTTTTTTTAAGAACTCGATTGGAGTCTGAGGCTCTAATTGGTTTATAGAAAAAGGTGGCTTCGGGGGGCAGAGCACTGTGCCCTGAGCCCACCCAGTTATATGACAATAGTGAATTAATATTCACTATTGTCTTCCAGATTCTCCTCCCTTAGGACTCCTGGCCAATCGGATCAGGATCCACTTTCTGTTTGGCTGGGAGGAGAAGCAGCAGCCCTACCTCGGATCCTCCTCATCTGCCTCCTAAGGGCTCCAATCGCCGCCTTCCTGGAGTGGGGGGGGGGATCTCCACCTTCCCATCCGTCTCCTGGGGGGGTGTTAGTTTGCTGCCCCCCCCCAAAAAAAAGATATTGTATTGAGCAATAGCCACCACTGGTGTCTATGGGAATGTTTGACCATTCTTCCAGATGCACATTTGTGAGGTCAGGCACTGATGTGGACGAGAAGGCCTGGCTCGCAGTCTTCACTCTAATTTATCCCAAAAGTGTTCTATCGGGTTGAGGTCAGAACTTTGTGCAGGCCAGTCAAGTTCCTCCACCCCAAACTCACTCATCCATTTGTTTATGGACCTTGCTTTGTGCACTGGTCCAAATCATTTGGTGGAGGGGAGATTAGATATGGGGTTGTTTTTCAGGGGTTGGGCTTGGTCACTTAGTTCCAATGAAGGGAACTCTTAATGCCTCAGACTACCAAGACATGTTGGACAATTTCATGCTCCCAACTTTGTGGGAACAGTTTGGGGATGGCCCCTTCCTGTTCCAATACGACTACACACCAATGCAGAAACAAGGTCCATAAAGACATGGATGAGCAAGTTTGAGTTGGAGGAACTTGTCTGGCCTGCACAGAGTCCTGACCTCAACCTTATAAAACACCTTTGGGATGAATTAAAGCAGAGATTGCGAGCCAGGCCTTCTCGTCCAACATCAGTGACCGACTTCCCAAATGCGCTTCTGGAAGAATGGTCATTCCCATAGACACACTCCTAAACCTTGTGGACAGCCTTCCCAGAAGAGTTGAAGCTGTAATAGCTGCAATGGTTGGGCCAAATCAATACTGAACCCTACGAACTAATACTGGGATGCCATTAAAGTTCATGTGCGTGTAAAGGCAGGCGTCCCAATACTTTTGTTTTGATCATTTTATGTTTCATTACTTTATTTTATATCCTATTGATATTTTATAACATTCTTCTTGTTGCATTATTTTGTATTTCTATTATTTCTCACCTAGCAGGCTTTTCTCTGCGCTTCACATCATCCAGCAGATTTGTTTTGGTGACGGATAAGGATGAGCTCCGCCGTGTTCGCAGAGCCCGCCAGGAAGTCAGCACTGCGTCGCGCTAATCACAGGCAGTGAGACATTTCCCGATCTCGGGACAAGAGCAGTGCCGACTTCCTGGTGGGCTCTGCACATGGGCTGTGCAAACACGCTGGAGCTCATCCTTAGTGATGGATACTGAAGATTTGTTGCTGGATAAAGTTTTAGGTAAATATTATAGGTAAATAATTCTGTGAAATTACATTTTTTTTTGTAACTGCACTTTGCACGAGGCCTGCACTGGCTGTGTCAGCCCTAATTATTGCCCTGTCTTTTGAATCCCTAAAGAAGACATCACTACAGGGGGTGTGTGTTAGGTGCTGAGAGACTGGCCACTCATTCGTTTTCTCCAGAAAGATGTCACCATCTTTGTTCAGGCATCGTCAGTCTCTGCTTCCTGGACGGAGATGCCAGCTCAGAGATGACAAATCATGTAAACCCTGGTGTCTATTCAGCTGTTGGCTGTGTTCACAAATGTCTGACACAGATCAGTCCCTGCTGCAGCCTATCACCCTGTGACGTGCTACAAAGTTACAATGTTGCAGTCTGATCATTAGGGGAGGGGAGACTGAGGAAATGCTTCCCTCTGCCTGCAATAGACTGATAACAACATCTGAGCCCAGGAGAAGTCACTGACTGGAGATCAGAATGATTTTTTAGTGATAAAACGTGTTTTTCGGAAAAATGATATTGCAGTGATATGTGGCTCACAGGTCCAATTTAATACATGTCACAGAATTCTAGGAGCACTATGGGCTATGCCAACTTTCTGCTATTTCCCATCACCGTTATCAGAAATACACAGCTAAGGTTATGTAGTCATATGATTGTCCTACAGGAGGATTAAACCACTGAACAATCATGGCTGCTTCCTTGGCATTTCCCCACAATTCTCTGTGACTGTAATGGTGAATCTATTATCTAGTATGGAACATTCAGCTCAGATTTTCTCCCATTCCAGGAAATACTCCATATCCCCCGTTGTGTGGCCCCTGATCCTTGTCAGCAGATTTGGAAGCCTCTACCTGCCTTTCACGGCCCTCTAGGAAGAGCTTCTGTCAGCCAAGGGCAATCACCTCGTCTTAGACGTAATAAGATTAGTGAAACAGAGGAGACCATCTGACGCTTCCACCTAAACTGCAAATCCCATCCAAGATCACCGTAATGAGATTCTCTTTACCCAGAGCCACACTGACCTCGGCTATGCCAAATACTGACCGCCGCATGAAACTCATACCAATGAATCTGCCAGGGATGGGAGTGAGTGCATAGCTCCCAACTGTCCCTGATTTCGAGGGACAGTCCCTGATTTAGAACAAAGTCCCGCTGTCCCTCTTTTGTCCCTCATTTCGGTCTGATCTATATAGTTGTATAGAAAATGTACTATTTATCTTTCAAAAAGTGTTTCCCAGTGCTAATCCTTTCATCCAAATTTTTAATTGCTGCATTTGTAAATTTCATAAGCCAGTATAAAGGAATAATGGTGGTTAAAAAAAAAAAAAAGGAATCGTGGGTTTACCTAATCTTTTTTTTTTTTTTTTTCCTTTAAGGGGGCGCGGCAGGGGGTGTGTCCAATGCCTATGTACTTTTGCTAATAGGTGCCCCTCGTTCCCCTCTCAAAAATTTGAGAGGTATGTGGGTGTACCTTATAAATGGATTGGATTGTTTTTCATTGCAACCAGTTTAAAAAACCCAAATCTGTCTTTATGTAGAGGTGTACCACACCAGCTGAAATCCAAAAGCAGGCTTGCATTTAGTAAACTTGTTCTGTAGGCTGATAGGCAGAAGGGAAAGATGTTCTGTAGGGATTACAGAAAGAAGAGCGTTGAGGGTGGGTGTCACTAGTGCGGTGAAATGGTTAGAAGCCCATAGAGTACCTGGTTCTGTTCGCTGTCCCTTAGCTCTGCTTTCTTTCTCTTTCCTCCCTGTTCCTCCCAATTACATGACACTAGATGAGTGGAACTTTTTTGAGCACTCATGGTCTTCCACTTGCCGACACGCATGACCTCTCCATGTGTGCCATTTCTTGTTTCATTGCCAATGTTTTGATGTTTGCTCTCCTTACTTGTGGGTGAGCGGTATTATATATGCTACAGTCATGGTATTGCATTAGCCTATTGAATACTTCCCCTGGGATCGTTGTCTTGATGTTTTTTTTTGTCAACCGTCCATATATTGAAGTTTCTATTGTCGATGTACTAGCTGTATATCCCTATTGTATATGTTTTTCTATGACTCTTTTATACTAATAAAGGAATTACAAAAAAGTTCTCGGAACTTTCGACTATCAAGAATGCGGTGACGTACAACACTACGACAAGCCTAGAAAATGAAGTTCAATGCTTCCGAGCATGCGTCAAATTGTTTCCGAGCACGCGTGATTTTTTTGCACATCTGAATTGCATACAGACAAATGCATTTTCGGATGGGAACTTTTTCTGACCGAAAAATAGAGAACCCACTCTCAATCTTTTGCTGGCTGGAATTCTGCCAAAAATATATATTAAAAAATATAAAATATAAAATATAAAATGCAAGGAAAAATGAGTGGCGAGAGAGATGAGAATCCAGCCTAAATGCTGAACTGTTAAAAAGTCTACCAAGATTACCATGCACGTGGTCCTGCCAGTTCATAGGCTGCTTTTGCGCTAATTAGCACCCCATCTCAGTTTCTACCTCTACAAATTGTGATAAAAGATTGCTGGCCCCCTACTATTGGAGGAAACAAAAACTGGACAGGAGTCGTGTGACAGCAGAGACAACAAGCCAGAATACTATCATTGGGCATCCATGATCTGTCTGACATTATTGTGTGGCACCATTCATTGTTGGGCATCCATGATCTGTCTGACATAATTGTCCCTTTTAACTAAGTGTGGCACCATTCCTTATTGGGCATCCATGATCTGTATGACATAATTGTCATTTTTAACTAAGTTTGGCATGATTCCTTGTTGGGGATCCATGATCTGTCTGACATCATTTTCATATTAACTAAGTGTGGCATCATTCCTTATTGGGCATCCATGATCTGTCTGACATAATTGTGGTTACTATCACTGGAAATCCTTCTACACACTTTTTACATAAGAGCTACACCACAGTCAGCGCCATGTTGTTCTCAGCAAAAGTCCATCTCTTTTTATCCACATACACCTACTGTACTTTTTTGTCTCTTATATGCATGCAGTTATATAACTGGCCACAGGGGGCGCCCTCATGTGGCTGTGGCTATTCTCATGTATTTCTGGACATAGAGTCGGCTGTTTTATACAATGTAGCATGAGTCTATCTCTGACTTCCATCCTCCAGCACTGACTGGCTTTAGAGGGACTGCAGATGTGATCAGTGGCGCAAGACAAGCTCTCCATTGTCCTCGCCCTTGTCCTTTATTGTGATGGAAGCATACAGTGCACAACAACAAACAAAAAGATCTCTGTCTCCTTCTTTTGTGACTAATCAAACTCAACCTTCTGGCCATGTCATGGTGGTTGCAGCGGACAATCCCAGAAAAAAACATACAAATTGAGTTTATCTTTAATAGGTCAGAGCTTCTTCAGTTACAAACCCAACCATTTTCTTTCATCGAGTGTAATGCCCAGTACACACAGTCGGACTTTCCGAGGGAAAATGTGCGATTGGATCTTGTTGTCGGAAAATCCGCTCATGTGTGGGCTCCATCTGACTTTTTCCATCGGAATTTCCAGCACACAAAGTTTGAGAGCAGGATCTAAAATTTTTCCGACAACAAAATCTGATCGTTTAAATTCCGATCGTGTGTAGATAATTCTGACGGACAAAGTGCCTTGCATGCTCAGAAAAAATTACAAGACAAAAGCTATTGGCTACTGCCCTCTTTATAGTCCCGTCATATGTGTTCTACGTCACCCCGTTCTGAACGATCGGATTTTCTGACAACTTTGTATGATCTTGTGTATGCAAGACAAAATCGGTCAGAAAAAATGCGGAAGCATTTCCTCAGTCTCCTGAGATAGAAAAAATAGTCAAAGTATATCCTCTGCCTAATCCACTCTAAGTGCTAAACTACCTGTGATAATATAAAATGAACATAGTTACATAGTCTGCTTGAAAAAGACACACGTCCATCTATTTCAACCAATAAAAGGGAGGCGGGGGGGAATGTACAGTTGTATATACACAATCCTATACCCACAGTTGATCCAGCATAAGGCAAAAACCCAGTAAAGCATGATCCAATTTGCTCCAGTAGGGGAAAAAATATATTTTCCGATTTCCTGGATCAAATTTACATATAAATATTAGTACCCAGTTATATTATGTACATTTAGGAAAGAATCCAGGGCTTTTTTTAAACCAATCTACTGAGCTGGGCAGAACCACCTTAAGACGGCCTTCACACTGCCGTGCCCATAGGGTCAGCGGTATAATGCTGCTATTTTTAGTGGTGTTTTACTGTCGGATTTGCACGCATTTTGGCCGCAAGCGGGGTGCTTTTACCCCTGTTAGCGGCCGAAAAAGGGTTAAAACTGCCCGCAATACGCCGCAATAGTGCCTTAATGATCAGTGCTGCCTATTAGTGCCTTCTATCAGTGCCGCCCATCAGTGCCCACCAGTGCTCATCAGTGATGCCTATACGTGCCCTCCAGTGCCACCTATCAGTGCCCATCAGTGCTGCTTATCAGTGCTGCCTATCAGTGCTTCATATAAGTGCCACCTCATCCGTGCCAATCAGTACTGCATCATCAGTGACCGTTAGTGCAGCCTCATCAATGCCCATCAGTGAAGGAGAAAACATACGTATTAAAAAAGTATTTTTTTATTTGTAGTACAAAAAATAAAAACCCCAGAGGTGATCAAATACTACCAAAAGAAAGCCCTATTTGTGAGAAAAAAATGATAAAAATTTCATTTGGGTACAGGATCGCATGACCGCGCAATTGTCATTCAAAATGTAATAGCGCAGAAAGCTGAACATTGGTCTGGGCAGGAAGGTGCATAAATGCCTGGTATGGAAGAGGTTAAAGTGAATAATTCAACACCAACTTGACTATATGATACACCTTTTTATTTATACATGTAGAGCATATCCCCCCCCCCCCCCCAAATCTCCTCTTCTCAAGAAAGAATACATTCAATTCAACAACAAAAAAAAAAAATTATTTTCAACATAGAAGGTTGCTTCTTACACTGTCATGTGTATTCACACACCCTCAAAAATGTCAAAAAGAAAAAGTGTCACGCAACACAATGATGTATCGCATATCAACAACCGTTGCATTAAAATGCATAAAAATATGTGGCAAATTTCTAACTATAAAGAAAAAAAATTGCTAGCATTTTTTATATATGATCAGCATATAAATGAACCGTCACAACATATATAAACATCAAAACCATAAGATGAGTGAAATGACATATAGCTTAGTATTAAACAAAATTAAAAATGTCCAATGATGCAGTCCCTTAAACGTGTGGACAACTAGATGCACATCCTTTATAATGAATAAAGTGCAGAGGGTCCCACCACCATTCAAACCCGCTCTCACTTTACTGTATGGACCTATTTGAATAAAAATAGGTCAGATGTGCATTCCCCTTTAACAGGTTCACTCCAAGGCACCACCTCCAAGGCACCACTGCTATCACACTCAAAAGTATAGTGCACTCAGAAAGTAGTGCACCACCTTAAAAAACATTTTGAAGATATTGGTGCTATGTCTTCTTAAGGCTGGGTTCACAATTATGCGAATTGGATGCGGCTGACAGGAGAGAGTGACTGGCTCTCAATGGAGCCCGTTCACACATCTCCGGGGCGACAGCAGATCGCACTGCAGAAGGGTCCTGAGAGTCTATGGCTCTGTTTCACGTCCAAATTCCGGCAAAACTTATGAGCTAATTTGATCCTGAAACAGTGAACGGGGATGCACCGGAACCCCTGCTGCGAGCTGCACCGCACATAGTGTGAACCCAGCCTTAGGCTCAGACTCCCAGCTTACATAAACCAGCATGGATTCAGCCTCACTTCCTGGTGGTTGTGCAGACGTAACTGGGGTAACTTGTCATTTGTCTGCAGTCTCTGACCATCTATTCTAGTATGTTTGCAGTCTCTGATCATCTCTTGTAGTATTTTTTGCAGTCTTTAACCATCTCCTGTAGTATATCTGCAGTCTCTAACCATCTCCTGTAGTATGTTTGTAGTCTCTGACCATGTTTTGAAGTTTGTCTGCAGGCTCTGATCATCTCTTCTAGTATGTCTGAAGTCTCTAACCATCTGCTGTAGTATGTTTGCAGTCTCTGACCATCTCCTGTAGTATGTTTGCAGTGTCTGACCATCTCCTGTAGTATGTTTGCAGTGTCTGACCATCTCCTGTAGTTTGTCTGCAGTTTCTGATCATCTCTTCTAATATGTCTGTAGTCTCTGACCATCTCCTGTAGTATGTCTGCAGTCTCTGATCATCTCTTCTACTATGTCTGCACTCTGTAACTGTCTCCTGTTTATTGTCCGCAGCCTCTGACAATCTCCCTTAGCAAGTCCCTGGTCTCTGACTGTCCCTTGCGGTATACCATTTGTCAGCAGTCTCTGGTAATTTCCTGTAGCATTACATACACTGAATATTATGCATGGCCCCTAAGGATGTCTACTGGAAAATCCACATACTGTTTTCAATAAAAGAGATACCGGCGCACAGATGTATTATGTTGATTGGGTCTGCTGCAGTCAAAATAACCCCTTTAGATGGGTTATAAATTGTTTTTATATGAAATGTATGGACTGCGCCAACCTTACAAGGACATTTAATTATATTCTTCGCCACTGTTATGAATTAACGTGCTTTAACACCCCTTCTCAATCCAACCAATCAGTCTGCATTGTAAAACACCTTTTACAACATGCTTATTGTGTCAAATGTCTGCATGAATTCAGATCAAAAAATGTGCTAAATACCACCAATAAATTTACAAACACTTAATTAATAATAAATTAATTAATACTAATAAATAATCCTTATATGTGAAAATCCAATTCAGAAATTGTAAATTAAATCAAAAAACGTGGTCTAATAAGACCAAGTTATTTTTGATTTAATCTACAATTTATGAATTGGGTTTTCACATAGAAGGATTATTTATTATTTATAATTATTAATTTCATAATTTATTATTATTTATTCATTTATTATTGCATTAAGTGTTTGTAAATGTATTGGTGTTATTTAGCACATTTGCACTTTTTGATCTGAATTCATGCAGATATTTGACACAATAAACATGTTGTAAAAGGTGTATCACAATTAGTGCGGACTGGTTGGTTGGAATGAGAGGGGTGTTAAAGCACGCTAATTCATAACAATGGTGAAGAATATAAATAATGTCCTTGTAAGGTTGGCACAGTCCATACATTTCATATAAAAATGTTTTCAATAAAACACTGTTGCAATCATTAAACATGAACAGTTATAGTATTTGCCTCAGTTCCTTGCAATGGGAGATTTTGTGTCTGTGGCCTCCATATGTCAGTCATTATGGTGAATGACAGCCTAGCTTATGTAGAATGGAAGAAAGAGAAGTTGCTGGGGCCTCATGGGAAGTACATATTTTATCCTGGATCAGACATGTCCAGCTAAAATATTCTAAAGAGTTGTGGTGGCCATTTTATTATAAATTCTTCTACATGCCTATGACACATAGGGCGTCTAAAAAAAAAAGAATATGAATGCAGCCACCAAATTTAAAGCGGAACTAAACCCTCCTATTCTTTACAGCCAAGGAAGCTGCCACCTTGCTTCTATTGTGCTGCATATGTCATCAGTTATGACATCAGCTATTTTATGGCTTAATAATTTGGTTAAAGTGGCTGTAAAAACTTCCATATACCCAGTGAAGTGACTATCCTCAGGTGATACACAGAAATTAAACTAATCCTGCTAAAAAAAATTGTACCTGTTTATCTGTAGTCTTCTCTCCTCTATAGCCATTCAAAGTGCTGAATTTTAAAGCTTGTCTGAGAGTTCAGAAAAATGGGGGCAGAGAGCTGAAGTTACACTCTGCAAAGCTGTGAGGAAAGCTCTGACAGCTGATTGGAGGGAAAGGACACCCCTTCCCCACAGCACACAGGAACAGAGCCAATACTGTAAATCTCCTGGACCTTTTTTCTCTTGGTGTATGGAAAACTTTTCAGAAGTGATTCATGCTGATAGCAGAGGAATGAAGCAGCAGTCAAAAGTGATACTTAGTGCTCTGAATTGAGACAAGTACACACTATAGAGGGATATGCTTTGTTCATATTTCATGTCTGAGTTTTGGATAGTGTAATACTGAAAAAAAAACACTATAAACTTTATTAAAACAATATATCACACTCACAAGTATAGTGCGCTCAGAAAGTGGTGCACCACCTGAAAAAATGTTTTGCAGATATCAGTGCTGTGTCCACTTAAGACCCAGACTCCCAGCTTACATAAACCAGCATGGATTCAGCATCAGTTCTTGGTGGTTGTGCAGACCTAACTAGGGTAACTTAACTTGTGTAAGGTAAAGTCTACAGGTTTGGAAATATCAGTTTGTAAATAGATAGAAAACTGGCTAAAAGACAGAATTCAGAGAGTAGTGGTTCATGATTCTTACTCTGAATGGTTTAAGGTTATCAGTGGTGTACCCCAAGGTTCAGTGCTGGGACCCTTACTTTTTAATATCTTTATAAATGATATTGGGTCTGGGATCAAAAGTAACATTTCCGTGTTTGCAGATGACACCAAGCTATGCAGTGGAATAACGTCCTTACAGGATGTCTCCAATATCCAAGCCGACCTCAATGTTCTGTCTGATTGGGTGACTATGTGGCAGATGAGATTTAATGTTGAGAAATGTAAAGTTATGCACTTGGGGGCTAAGAATATGCATGCATCATACATGCTAGGGGGAGTACAACTGGGGGAATCCATAGTGGAGAAGGATATGGGGGTTTTGGTAGATCATAAGCTCAATAATAGCATGCAATGCCAAGCTGCGGTTTCCAAAGCAAGCAAAGTCCTTTCCTGTATTAAGAGAGGTATGGACTCCAGAGAGAAAGATATCATTTTGCCCCTGTTGAAATCATTAATAAGACCTCATCTGGAATATGCAGTTCAGTTTTGGGCACCAGTTCTCAAAAAGGATATTGGGGAACTGGAGAAAGTGCAGAGAAGGGCAACCAAACTGATAAGAGGCATGGAGGAACTCAGCTATGAGGAAAGATTAGAGGAACTGAATTTATTCACTCTTGATAAGAGGAGATTAAGGGGGGGATATGATCAACATGTACAAATATATAAGGGGTCCATATAGGGAATTTGGTGTCAAGTTATTCACTTTACAGTCAACAAAGAGGACAAGGGGGGCGCTCTTTATGTCTAGAGGAAAAGAGATTTCATCTCCAAATACGGAAAGGTTTCTTCACAGTAAGAGCTGTGAAAATGTGGAATAGACTCCCTGCAGAGGTGGTTATGGCCAGCTCAGTGGATTTCTTTAAGAAAGGCCTGGATTATTTCTTAAGTGTGCATAATATAACTGGGTACTAACATTTATAGGTAAGGTTGATCCGGGGAAAATCCGATTGCCTCTCGGGGGATCAGGAAGGAATTTTTTCCCCTGCTTTAGCAAATTGGATCATGCTCTGCTGGTGTTTTTTGCCTTCCTCTGGATCAACTGTGGGTATAGAATTGGGTATATGGTGGGCTAGTATGATATTTATTTTATATATATATATATATATATATATATATATATATATATGTATATATTTTTTTGTGGTTGAACTGGATGGTCTTTTTTCAACCTGACTAACTATGTAACTATGTAACTTGCAGTTTGCCTGCAGTCTCTGACCTTCTCTTCTAGTATGTTTGGAGTCTTTGACCATCTCGTGTAGTTTGCAGTCTCTGACCATGAATTGTAGTATGTCACAGTCTGCAATCTCTGACCATCTCCTGTAGTTTGCAGTCTCTGACCATCTCCTGTAGTTTTCAGTCTCTGACCATGAATTGTAGTATATCACAGTCTGCAGTCTCTGATCATCTCCTGTAGTTTGCAGTCTCTAACCATGAATTGTAGTATGTCACAATCTGCAGTCTCTGACCATCTCCTGTAGTCTGCAGTCTCTGACCATCTCCTGTAGTTTTCAGTCTCTGACCATGAATTGTAGTATGTCACAGTCTGCAGTCTCTGACCATCTCCTGTAGTTTGTCTGCAGTCTCTGATCAAGTCTTCTAGTATATTTGCAGTCTCCTACACACGCGCTACACATGTTTTCCACGTGTTTTGTGAATGCACACAAAAGCACATGTTCATGAAATGCTTGGGTTTGAATGCAGCCCGAGAAGAAGAAGCAGCACAAGGGGCCAATCGATTTATCTTCTAACAAAAAAGTATGCTAACAGAAGGAGAGAGCAGAGTGGCAGCCGGCAGGAAGAATTAGCTCATTGCTGCTCCTTTCACTGTCCAGTCATAGTCCAGGACAATCCAGGCTCAGGGGAAGTGAGTTGAATAATGCTGTCCATCGGACTGAGGGCATCTAGTGGCAGAAATAGTGCAATGCAGGAAATCTCTGAATTGAAGGTGACTATTGCTACAAAAGCAGTTTTTTTTATTTCATCTTGTAATTTTTGGCTGAACTTCTGCTGTAATCTAAAAAAAAATAAAGCCAAAAGGATTTTTTGTTTTGGATGCAGTAAGAAATGGTTGAGGCCCTTGTCAGTTTTTGAACATTTTTTTCTCTGCCTAATCAGGGAGATTTCCCTTCATTTTCTGACCCAGCGACACAAGAAGAAGTGAGAAAACATCTCTTCACAGCCACATCAGTTGTCACCAGAACAGGTGACCACATCGGAAACTTTGGATTTCCCATCACTTTTGCAGTGACAGTGGTCACCAGGGCAAACAAATAAGGTGGTGCTCCCCAGCAGCGGCACAGATAGCAATGAAAACACGACAGGGGTTCTTAGCCTTTCCACATTTCACCCAGAACTAAAGAAAATGAAAGGTCTTGGCTGTACATGCACTTTAATAGCTTCATCTTATTATTACGTCTTACCTCTGAGATGTCGCATTGCCTTCTGTCTGCAAAAACCACCCACTCATCTGTCGCCGCTTTCTGCTGGCTGTCAAGTGCGTACACGGCGCAAATTCATGTTTTGTCTGCCATGTACACAAGATAATCCTCCAGGGACCCCCTTTCTCTGAATCAGAGTCGCATCAGCTCCCCTCTCCTCCCCTCCATCTTCCGTCTGTGGTCCTGCGTGATCATCTCGCAGCTCGTCACGGTTACCACGGTGATGGAGATGGAGCCTGCGGCGCCCTTCCCTTCTGCTGCACCCCCCCCCCCCCCCCCCCGGAGACACCTAATCTTCCTTTGGAAAAAAATATGAGGGCACGGAGAATCTTCAATAACTTCCACAATGGTTACATAATCCCAGAACGTACATGCGTATAAAACACGTTTTTTTTTTAAATTTAAGACTGTAATTTAATTCAAAAATGCAAAAGGAAATGTTCATGTAAGAAAATCATTCAACCTTTCTTTAAAACAATAAACCGTGCACCTTGCTCATTGATATTGATGGTTGTACCTATATATACTGTACAAATATAGTCCATAAAGTAAAAATAAGGTGCTACAACCCAATGGTATAAAGAAATCCTCTAGTGTAGTGGTCTCCAAACTGTGGCCCAGGGGCCAGATGCGGCCCTTTGCTCACCTTTATCTGGCCCTGGGGGCATTATTCCACCCACTGAAATCAACTATGGGGCACTACTCTTCCTACTGACACCAATGATGGGGCACTATTCTTCCTACTGACACCAATGACGGGGCACTATTCTTCCTACTGACACCAATGATGGGGCACTATTCTTCCTACTGACACCAATGATGGGGCACTATTCTTCCTACTGACACCAATGATGGGGCACTATTCTTCCTACTGACACCAATGATGGGGCACTATTCTTCCTACTGACACTAATGAGGGGGCACTATTCTTCCTACTGACACCAATGATGGGGCACTATTCTTCCTATTGACACTAATGATGGGGCACAACTCTCCCTACTGACACCAATGGTGGGGTACTAATCCTTCCAGAACCAATGATTGTGTATTATTGCTCCCACTGAAATCAACTATAGGGCACTACTCTTCCTACTGACACCAATGATGGGGCACTATTCTTTTTACTGACACCAATGATGGGGCACTATTCTTCCTACTGACACTAACGATGAGGTATTATTCCTCCTACTGACACCAATGATGGGGTACTAATCCTCCCACAACCAATGATTGGGTATTATTGCTCCCACTGACACCAATAATGGGGCACTATTCCTCCTACTGATACCAATGTTGGGGTACTATTCCTCCCACTGACACCAACATCTTCCCCCTCCCCCCCCCCCAAAGTCAGGAGGACAGTAAACTGTCACTTGTTTAGAAAGTTTGTAGACCCCTGCTCTAGAGCTGTTGGGTGCAGGATTAGTAGTCGCACAGCTAAAAAAAACACAGTTATAGAAGAAGACGATCTGCAACTCCATACATGGTCTTAAATATCTTCACATTTATTAGTTCTCCATAAACAATACAATGATCGTACAGCAGACGTTAACACATTTCAGCCTTGTCAGTTGTACATATAAGTGTACTTATCAGTATGAATACATTTCATGGCTGTCACAAAACACAGCAACAGTATAATTTTACAGAAAAGCTCCACTTTTCATCATATAAAAGCTATGACGGGGCTCCAGTCATTGACTTTACCTATACTGAGATGATGTCATCAGTTTGCTGCAGGCAGGAGGAAGCATTTACTCAGTCCTCCCCCAGTGATCAGACTACCGAATTTTAACTTTGTGGCAAGCCACTTGGTGAGAGGCTTTAGAAGAGGCTAATCTGTGTCAGAAATGTGTGAACACAGCAAGAATGGCACAAGTACCAGGATTTACATGACTGTATAATCACTGGACCGGCTGTGTGGGCACTGATTGCTCAGCATTACCAAAGGTAAGTACAAATAAGCACAGTGGGGACCAGGGGGGATTGGCAGGGTCACCGGGTATATGGTACTAGTTCACTTTTTCCTTTTTGAAAAGGTGAACTAACCCTTTATATATCATTTAAATATTACAATAATAACTTATAATGTGACTCTCTGGAAATATGTTGTATATTTCCTTTAATGTGACTTCTGGTTCCCCTTTTACTTCCCTTTTTCAACCACAAACATCTGATTGATTGAAGTGTACATAAACCCTAACAATCAACTTCTCATATTTGCTCCCTTTTGGCCCATTTAATATACCATTAAAAGCATTTTGCTATATCTGTTTGTTAAGCTCATAAGTTTAAGGCCCCATTCACACTTGGAGATTTGGAATCGCTGCAATTCTGCCTGCAATTCCAAATCGCGTGGCAGTCTGTGCAAAACGTGCCATGTGCCTTTGGGTGCCATTCATTCTACATGACACTCTACACACAGTGTAATTTTGCCGCAATTGTCATGTGATAGAATCAAGCTGCAAATTGGTGTCAGTGGGAGGAATAGTACCCCAACATTGGCAAAACTTGACTTTAAAAAAATTTGTAAAGCTTGTTGCCCAAAAAGGAGCAGGAGCTTCTTTTGGGCCCCAAATGCACATAGGGCTGCCCATTGAATGTAATGGTCTGCCCTGTGCTTGACACACAGAATAGAGTGAAAATCGCCCACACAAAATTAGTTTGGAACAAAATCACCAGCAGTAATGTAAGAGTCCCGCTACGCAAAGAGTGTATGGGGTCTAAATCTGAACTCCAGCCTAAAGTTCAGCACAGTTGTACGGGTTCCTCTTCTGTATTGAAACTGCTTACTCTGATTTCATTGCACACTCTGAGCTTCTCACCATGTGCCTTAGAAGCTGCTGCAAGTCAGATAAAGCCCACCTAATTTCCTGGCTGGAGGACATCTAGCATCATCTAGTGCAGTGGTCTCCAAACTGATCGCTTCTCGGCCTTTTGGCTAAGATCAAGTGTAGTATCGACTATAGCCCTTAGGGGTGTCTCTGCTTCACAGCTAGGACGTTGAGAACCACTTGTATCTATCCAAGCCATTAGGTCCTTGTGGGATACCCTCTGCTCGGCCTTGTAGGATCGTTGATTAAATTCAGCTTCACCTACTTGCTGCTATTGGGCCAGAGGCTTAGCCCCCACAAGGAACGAGATTGCGGTCTTCCCTCCTCCCCCCCTCCGCATTACTACCTTCGGGCAGTAGATGCAAGAGCCTTTATAAAGGCTTCAGAGCGAAGACGTCGAGGAATCCAGAAGGAAGCCGCCGAAAGAACACCTGAAGCGACTTCTCTCTCTCCGAGACGATGGGGAGGAGCGAGAGAAAGACCAGCAAAAGCAAGAAGAACCCCGCTCCAGCCACTTCCGCCGCGGTCCCCGGGGATGTTGCTGCCTCAACCCCCACCTCCACCCCGGCCAGCACCAGCCAGCCGGGACCAGCCAAGCCTTCCCCCCCTGCAGACGGGCCCCCTACCTTGGAGTCCTGGATGAAGCAGACGGTCGTGCTGCAACTGAAGGAGGTGGACGGAAGGGTCCCCGACATGACCCCGGAGATCTTCGGCAAGAAGATGATCCTGGAGCAGGGGTTCAGCAAAGCGGAAACGCTTTCAGTGCAGGCCTTCACAAGAGGTACTTTTTTTGTAACTTTTGTGTCTTTCCAGGCCTGCAGAAGATACTGGGATATGGTCAAGGCGAGTGGTCCTGAATCCCCCTTCCGTAAGTTCGCTGCGAACTGCCCCATAACACGGGACGAGAAGTGGGTGACGGTGGCCATGAGGAACCCCCATACCTCAGGTAAGGATATAGCCACTTACCTCCAGAGGTTCTGCACCGTGGTGAAGGACCCCGTCCGAATCCTCGATGCCAACGGCTTCTGGATAGGTAAGTGGTCAGTACTCTGCAAGTTCAGGAAGGACCCTTCGGGGGACATCCTGCACCTGCAGCCGTGCTTCTCCCTGGGCAACTCCGCAGGCATCCTTTTCTACCCCGGTATACCCTTCACCTGCAACAGGTGTAGCAACACCGGACACATGGGGAAGGACTGCAAAGAACCTGCTTGCAGGTTCTGTAGGGTTGCAGGCCACGAGACCAAGGATTGTCCGAGGTCCAAAGCCTGCAACCTCTGCGGAGCGGCTGAGCACGTGTTTAAACACTGCCCCCAGCGGTCCCGGTCCTATGCTGGTGCCCTGATCCAGGGCAAACCATCCTCCAGCACCAGGAAGAAGCCACCGGAAAGGGAAAAAGAGCCACAGAAGACCACGGGTAAGCACACCCCTACCCCCACCCCTGTCCAGGCCCCAGCCCGGACCCCGGCCCCAACCTCCAGCACCCCCCCACCCGCCACCCCGGTGCTGGAGGATACCCTCCCCACCCTCCCCCCACCCACCCCGGACCTGTCC
This sequence comes from Lithobates pipiens, assembly GCF_037356315.1. NCBI lineage: Eukaryota > Metazoa > Chordata > Amphibia > Anura > Ranidae > Lithobates > Lithobates pipiens. Next base: position 480,868,687 of record NW_027507903.1, on the reverse strand, counting down.
TCCCTGGAGGACTTCCCCACCCTCCCTTCCACCCCCACCAGTGGACTCTCAGGAAGCCGGAAACGGAAGCCTAGTAGTCCAACAGCAGAGGAACCCGCTTCCTCCACTAAAAGGCCCACTGGCGACCGGCGCGAAAGCGAGGGACCAGAGCCAATAGTGGAGGACCTCGAGTCAGCGGGGGAGGAGGATGAGGACGTGAAGGGGGAGGAGGAGGTCATGGCCATCCCTGAGCCTGACTTCCCCTCCGACATCCACGTCCCCATCACCCAGAAAATGATGGATGCTGTCCTGCAGGAGCTCGGCCTGTCCGAAAACACAGGACAAGCAGAAGAGGCAGCGGAAGACCCCCCTCCGGGGAGGTAAGTTCGGTCCCTTGCCGACTAGACCTCATACCCCTTTTTCATTATGGCAGAGATCTCAATCTTTTCCATTAATGTGAGGAGTATCAAGGATACATCTAGAAGGCAAGCGGCACTGACATTTCTCGCCACACAGCAGAGTGATGTCTACATGCTCCAGGAGTGCGCACTTCCTCCTCTGAGGAGGTACACTCATCTGACCTCCCAGTGGACCCTCGGTCCCTCCTACTGGTCCGGGGGTGGCGATTGTAAGTCTGCAGGTGTAGCCATTCTTGTCAGGGGTGGGCGCTTCGCGGTTGACTCCATCCATGAGCTAGTCTGTGGCCGTCTTCTGGTCATAGACGGCTCATGGGTGGGAGAGCCAATTAGGCTCATCAACGTGTACGCCCCCCCAGATAAGAATGAGCGGCTGGAACTTTTCCAGACCCTGCGGACCCAACTCGTCACCACCAGGGCAGTAGTAATCGGCGGTGATTTTAACTGCCCGATAGAGGAGGATGGGCGCAGCTCCAGCATGTACGCAAAACTCGATGCTACTTCCAGGCTGCTCAAGGAGATGATCTCGGAGGCTTCCCTGCAGGACGCCGTGGGATCCATAGGGAGAGGTACCGTGAACTACTCATGGTGCCGTCCCGATGGATCAGTGCGTTCCAGGATCGACTTCGTGCTCACTTCAAGAGCAGTCAAGCATCGCGATTTCTCCATGATCCCCTGCTTTTTCTCTGACCACAGGGCTATTCACTTTCGGGGTGACCTGGGCGAGGGCTTTGCCCGCGGACCAGGCTCCTGGAAGCTGAATAGCACCCTGCTGGAAAATGAGGAACTGATGGGGGAACTCCGGGAGGCCTATGCCACCTGGAAGGAGGAAAAGCGATTCTTCGGAAGGGTAAGTGACTGGTGGGAGTTTGTGAAGGTCAAGCTACGCAGCTTCTTTCAGGCAAGGGGACGACAGCAAGTGTGTGCCAGGAAGAAGGAACTCAGGAGACTGCAACGTCAGTTGCAGTCCCTGCAGGACCTTCACCACTGTGGCTGGGACGTTAGGCAGGACCTGGAGGACACCAAGAAGAGCCTGAAAGGGCACTTTGAGGAAGAATCCAGGCACATTGTCTTCCGTGCCAAGGTGGAGAACCTTGAGAAAGGTGAGAAGTGTAATTCTTTCTTTTTCAGGAAACTCCACTCAGGACACACACCCTTGTCTGAGCTGCGTGACGAGACCGGAACACTCCAGAAGGGAAAGGAGGCTGTGATGCAAGTGGTCAGCGACTACTACACCAACCTCTACTCCCCGAAAACAACAGATTCACAGGCAGCCGACAGGTTCCTGTCAGGTATCTCTAACCAAATTGATCCTGCAGGTTCGTCGGACGTCAACGCCCCCTTGGTGTTGGAGGAGCTGCACTCTGCCGCTAAATCCTTTAGGCAAGGCAGGACCCCGGGCTGCGATGGTCTCCCAGTTGAACTTTATGTAACGCTGTGGGATCTCGTAGGCCCGGACCTGCTCGAGCTGTACGAGGAGATGGTGGTGGAGGGCAGAATGCCTCCGACCCTAAGGGAGGGGATGATCACGATTTTGTATAAGCGCAAGGGGGAGAGGTCGGACCTGAAAAACTGGCGTCCGATCTCTCTTCTGAACGTGGACTACAAAATCCTCGCCAAGGTTTTGGCCAACAGGCTGAAATCTGTCATCGGACAGATCATCCACCCGGATCAGACTTGTGGCATTCCTGGTCGCAGGATTGCGGACAGCCTCGCGCTTGTCCGGGACACGGTCCAGTACATTCATGGCCGCCGTGTGCACGCGGCCCTGGTCAGCCTTGACCAGGAGAAGGCCTTTGACCGTGTCTCCCATGAGTTTATGTGCAGCGCTCTGCGCAGGTTTGGTCTTGGGGAAATGTTCTGTTCATATGTAAATGTAATGTACAATGAAATTTGTAGTGTGGTGTTGGTGAACGGTTGGAAAACTGACCCCTTTCCAGTGTTGTCTGGGGTCAGACAAGGCTGCCCTCTCTCACCTCTGCTTTTTGTCTGTTGTATAGAGCTCTTCGCCCGAAGCATCAGACGGAACCCAGAGATCAGAGGGATCACCGCACCAGGACCAGACAGACGGGAGGTCAAGTGCTCGCTCTACATGGATGATGTGACGGTGTTCTGTGCCGACCGGCACTCCATCGACACACTCGCCCAGACGTGTGAGGACTTCGGCCAAGCTTCAGGGGCAAAAGTCAACTGCGGGAAGTCGGAAGTCATGCTCTTCGGAAAGTGGTTCCTGCCTTCTTCTGCACCTATGCCCTTCAGCGTCAAAGCAGACTTCATCAAAATCCTTGGGGTCTGGTTTGGAGCAGAGGGCGCAGCCCTGAAGTCCTGGGAAGAACGACTGGCAAAGATGCAACAGAAGTTTGGACTTTGGAGCCTCCGAGAACTCACCATCGAAGGTAAAACACTGGTACTCCGCAGCGATATTCTCCCTGTGTTGCAGTACCTCGCCCAGGCCTGGCCCCCCCGGGTTAACACCTGCAAGGCCATCACCAGGGCAGTGTTTCACTTCATCTGGAGCTCCAAAATGGACAGAGTAAAGCGGGCGGTTATGTTCAAGGAACCCCTCAAGGGCGGTAAGGGCGTGCCCGACATCGCCACTCTACTGAGGGTCTTCTTTGCCTGTAACTGCATCCGCAGAACTTTGGTGGACAGAACTGTAGACTCTGGCGGTAACTCCATGTCCCGTTTTTTCCTCCTGCCTCTCTGGAGGTCCCTTGGATGGGACAAATGGGACAGCTCCATCCCCTACAACTGGGACACTCCTTGGTATTACTTGGATACTTTCAAGTTTATTAAGGAGCAGGGGCTACATGGAGTGAAGCCCGACTTGTGGAAGCCAAAAACTATCCACAAGTTGATCAGAGCATCGGACATTGTTGAGACTGTTCCAGGCCTCCCTTCAGCCACTTGTAAAGTGGTCTGGAGGAATGTTTCTTCAAAGAGACTTACCAACAGGCACAAAGATCTGGCATGGATGGCAATCCAAGGGGGGTTGCCACTCAGGACATTCATGCATGCCAGAAACCTGTGCAGATACAGACACTGCCCCTTTTGCATCATCCAGGAGGAAACTGCTCTGCATGTTTTCTGGGAGTGTCCCTTTGCACAGGGCCTGTTGAGGGCTCTGGAACCTGATCTCAAAGACTTTGTTCCACAGACTGCTATAACACACTTTGGTGTGTTAAACGGACTCTTTTGTGGGACTCACTCACAAGAGGACATTGATAGTGCCTGGCGGGTGCTGTGTTGTTTTAAGGACGCTGTTTGGTGCGCCAGAAAGCGCCTCATCCACCAGAGGGAGAGGATGTCCATCCAGGACTGCCGCAGACTGACTCACAGTCTGCTCAGAGACTATCACCTGATGGACAACAAGGAGGAAGAGGAGGTCTGAAGATTTCCCCTTCCCCCCCCCCTCCCCCACCACTATGTACCCTTTTTGGCAGTTCAATAAAGCTTCGGGCCTGTGAACTCTTTCTCCCCCCCCCTCCCCACCTTCTCCAACCCCCCCCCATCACACCTGTTGCTCATTGAAATGCCATTCTGATTTTGACTAAGACTGTATGACTTGACATGTATTTGGTAATGGTTTTTGGTAATGCTTTCAGGGTAATGCGGCGTCATGCATGATGTGATGTTTCGGGGTATTATTACTCTGCACAACACATCAGGCATCATACCGCAGAATGAATGTAATTTATTTGTATGTTTGGAACTGTATTGTTATGTAGTGTATTTTATGCGCTGCGTCGCAGCACAGTGTGGAATGTACCCTGTTAAAAGTATTTTGTTTTTTGTATATTTTCTTGAAAAATAAAGTATACATTTTCAATCAAAAAAGTGGTCTCCAAACTGTGGCCCAGGGGCCGGATGTGGCCCTTTGCTTGCCTTTATCCAGCCCTTGGGGCACTTTTCCTTCTACTGACACCAACAATGGGGCAATATTACTGCTACTGACATCAACGATGGGGCAATATTACTGCTACTGACATCAACAATAGGGCATTGTTTATCCCCACTTGTGCCAGGACAATTTCTACTCCCAATAGCTACAGTCCGGCCCACCTGATCTCTGGAGCACAGTAAACTGGCCCTTTGTTTAGGAAGTTTGGAGGCTCCTGATTTAGTGCTTTCCTCCTCAGCTTGACTGTACCTTGCCCACCCATTTACTTTATTGGATTCTAGTTCTTTCATTCAGGGATGCACAGAATCACACGTGGGAGTTACCTAGGAATGTATGCAAATGCACCCTCCTAGGAACACCCTCTCCTCCAGACTAAATTCCACCTATCAAGGCGTTTTGATATTTGCATAACTCCCAAGGAGGAGCACACTGCTTACATCAAGGATGAGGGCTCTTGCGGCAGAGTGATGTGAACTTTTTAGAAGCTAAGAACAGCATGTAGGCAGGGGCAGTCTGCTTCCTCCACTGTAGGTGGAGCCTGACCGGAGCGGCATCACAGCTTGGAGAGGAAGTCAGGGGGAACTCGGGTTTCTTTGTGGTTTCCTGGAGACAGTGTTCCGGTTGGCTGCGCTGCCTCTAGGTGACCTTTGACGGCCATCTTGGGTCAGTAGAGTCTTTTTAAAGTGGAGTTCCACCCTTTTTTTTCAAGTTCCTATGTTCTCAATGCCTCCTCCCCCCCGTGTACAGTGCTAAATGGATATTTGTTTTTGTTTTTTCTATTTCTAGATACCTTTTTTAATATCTCCGGGTGGGACTTCTTGTCCCAGCCACCTAGGCGATGACGTCATTAGGAGATTCCCATTGACTCCTGGGATATCGGTGTCATCTATCCCAGAAGTCTTCAAGAAGCCTAATAATGAAATCTTGGTTGTGTTGATTGAGAGGCTGTCATAACAATGGGGCTGGAACTTCTGCTGACGCCGCTATTGCTATGGCAACCTACAATCAACTCAGTGTGCCGCACTGTGTCCTGACTATACAGGCGCAAGATTTGGAGGTGAATTCGGGGAAGCCACCTGCACCAAATCCAGGAAACAAATACACGCAGATGCCCACAGTACTGTAGCAATGGCCGTTGCCTGCTGTGAATAATTGAAGATTCATAATCAATATGAATGATTTCCCCAGGTTTTGGCGTGTGGTAGGGAGAGGTTCTGGATGACAAGGGAAAGCTTAGGGCTTGCTATTGCCTTTAAAAACCTCCGGTTTGGATTCGAGCCACATTCTGTTCCTCCAAACAGACGCTATCACTTTTGACCGATACTTGCTCCACTACACACTGTTGGTATTTCTGAGTCCTCCCGGTTGTGAGCTAATAACTTCTTGTGCTCTCTCCCTGAGCCAATCTCTTAGCTACACTGTTACCAGCTTATCATATCTACCTTTAGACCCCTTTCACACCACACCGCCCATAGCGTCGGCGGTAAAACGCTGCTATTTTTACCGCCGGATTTGCGGCGCATTTCAGCCGCTAGCGGGGCGCTTTTACCCCCGCTAGCGGCCGAGAAAGGGTTAAAACCGACAGTAATACACCGCAATAGCAGCATTTTGCTGGCGGTATTACAGCGTTGCCCCATTGATTTCAATGGGGAGCAGCGGTGGAGGAGCGGTAAACACATCGCTCCTTCACTGCTCCAAATAAGCTGCTGGCAGGACTTTTCCCTGACGTCCTGCCAGCGCACCGCTGTAGTGTGAAAGCCCTCGGGCTTTCACACTACAGACAATGGTGCAGCTTTTTTAGGGCGGATTGCAGGCGCTATTTCTAACACTATAGCTCCTGCAAAACGCCCTGGTGTGAAAGGGGTCTAAGGCTATCTCGAAGACCCAGTACTGTGTCCTTGGCCTCTGGACATGTCCATTGCAGCTATTGGGGTAGAGCACATATGGTTTGGATAGATACTTGGCCGGGAAAGCCGGAGAGCTGGCGGGTACTGATTGAGCTATTTTATAGCTAGCTACGACTTTTGGATGGCGGAAATTGAGTTTTCAAGGAGAAGAAGAGGAGGAGGAAGTGGCGCAGGGGAGAACCGGCAGGATTCTTCCTCTGAATTTTTTGGTATGAAGCATATGATCCGATTTGATGATTGCTCCAGAATTTCGCGGTGAAAAGGACTTACGCTTTCTTTATAACCATATTTTTGGACCAATAATAAACATTTCTTTGAAAGATTAATTTTGCCTACAGGATTTTTTTTCAAGGGACACAGTGGATGTTACGCTGGAAAGTAACAGTGCCTGTGAGACTACTCCTTGTATAGGGGTAGCATGGAAGATCCAGCCTTGGATGGTATTAAAGTTATCCCATTGTTTCAGCACCAAGCAAAGCTGGTTACAGTCCATATGTATAATCCTTTCATCTCCCAGCAGGAGGTGGAGGCTTTTCTTTATAGATACTGCGAGAAAGTAATATTTAAAGGGACCTCTTTTGGAGTATGGAACGGGAAAATAAGGTTTTTAGTTACATTTAAAAAAAACGAAAATTAATATGGTGGAGATTAAATTATGATACTATTAAGAAACATTGGAAGGGTAATGCAGAATTCTCGGGGGAAATGACAAGTGTGTGGGAGTTGGGGTACTTACCTCTGATGAATGGGAGATAGTAGGTGTCAAAGATCTTTATCCTGGTTGGCTCCTAATGGGCACAATTACGAAAAAGGGAACAAAGATTAAAAGTGTTTAGTCTATATGCTTCAAATGAAAAGTACGAGAGGAGAGAATTATTCAAGATTTTACAACTGTTCATTCTGGGAGTAGAACCAATAATTATTGGAGGTGATTTTAACAGTTCTATGGATGGTGATCAAAATGTGATGTCATCAGTAAGTCTTAGAGACGTTTGGAAAGTTTGCGGGTGCGATCCAAAAAAAAGAAACAAACGTGGAGAAACAAGCGAGCAGATTCTAGGATTGACTATATTTTTATCTCAGAAAACATTTGTGCAAAATATTTTAACATTGAAGATGTGTGCCTTTCAGATCATAAGTTGGTCTGTTGCGACTTGGAAATGGAAGGAGGAATAGGCAAAAAAGCTCCATATTGGAAACTTAATACATCTTTATTAAAAGGACAGAGGAGTGAAAATAGAATTTGAAGGTGTGTATAATAAAATGGAGAAGAGAGAAGATAAAGTATCAAGATTTTTTTTTATGGTGGGATGAAGGGAAAAAGGTTTTTAGAGATTTTTATATTAAAAAAAGTAAAGAAGCTAAAAGGAAGAAAGATCTGTACAAAAAGTTAAACGCCAGGTTACAAGTCCTTTTTCGTTTTTCCAAGGAAGGTGTTGAAATAGATGCAGAAATAGAAAGAACGAAAGAAGAGATAAAAAGAATCCTGGAAGAGAGGGGTAAACAAATAATATTTAATGCTAGGGTTAAAGATTTTGAAGAGGACGAAAAATGCTCTAAATATTTTTTTAAGAAAATTGTTAACAAAAAACATTAAGTTAAAGGGGTTGTAAAGAATTTTTTTTTTTTAAATAACAAACATGTTATACTTACCTTCACTGTCCAGCTCGAACCTAGTCTTCTGGGGTCCCTCGGCGGCTGTCTCGGCTCCCTCCCGCAAGGACTCCACAACTTCCCCCGAGCTCCCTCGCATGATGTGGAGCGCTTGCGGGCACGCTCCCGTGATACAGCCGGCAGCTATAGCCGCTCGCTGTATCACTCGGCCCCGCCCCCGGCGCGCCGCGTCATTGCGTGTGATTAACAGCAACTTGAGCCAATGGCTGCGCTGCTTTCAATCCATCCACTGTGACCAATCAGCAGCCAGGCTAATCAAAACAATTCAATGCATGCTCGGAAGCATTGAACTTAATTTTCTCGACTCGTCATAGTGTTGTAAGTCAACCCGTTCTTGACGGTCGAAAGGTCAGTGAACTTTTGTGTGACCGTGTGTATGAAAGCCAAGCTTGAGCGGAATTCCGTCGGAAGAGGGGCGTACCTAGAGCATTTGGCACCTGGGGCGGATCCTATATCTGGCACCCCCCCACCATAAAATGTAAAAACACCCACTGTGTCCCCTGCATACCTCTGCATCCTTCAATATATATATATTTTGTCACTACTGTGTACCCCCCTCTCCACAACTGCACCTCTGAACCCCTTTAAATTACACAGCACCCTGCACCTCTGGACCCCTTTACATTACACAGCACCCTGCACCTCTGGAGCCCTTTACATTACACAGCGCCCTGCACCTCTGGACCCCTTTACATTACACAGGACCTTGCGCCTAAGGACCTCTTTACATTACACAGCACCCTGCACCTCTGGACCCCTTTACATTACACAGGACCTTGCGCCTAAGGACCTCTTTACATTACACAGCACCCTGCACCTCTGGACCCCTTTACATTACACAGAACCTTGTACCTAAGGACCTCTTTACATTACACAGCAGCCTTCACCTCTGGACCCCTTTACATTACACAGGACCTTGCACCTAAGGACCTCTTTACATTACACAGCAGCCTGCACCTCTGGACCCCTTTACATTACACAGCAGCCTGCACCTTTGGACCCCTTTACATTACACATTAAAGAGGACCAGACCTGTGCTGTGCCAGGTAGAGTGATTACAGAATCCTTAATTCTAATCAGAGACATTATCTAGGACAGTGATGGCGAACCTTGGCACCCCAGATGTTTTGGCACTACATTTCCCATGATGCTCATGCACTCTGCAGTGCAGTGAGAAATGAGAAATGTAGTTCCAAAACATCTGGGGTGCCAAGGTTCGCCATCACTGATCTAGGATGTTGGTAATAGAGGATGAAAAATAGCATTAACATCCCTTGATTTAGAAAAAGCTTGTGATAGAGTTGCTCACGATTTTTTGTTTAGGGTTTTAAGAATGGGATGTCCAGATAAGTTGGTGAAGCAAATACAAAGCTTGTATTTAGATGCCTTCAGTAACATCTCTGAATGTTTTTTTAGCTGGGAAATTCAGACTTTTGAGCGGAGTGAAACAAGGATGCCGCTTTCACCGATTCTTTTTCTTTGTGCTATAGAACCGCTTTTATGTGCAGTTAGAAAAGATAGGCTTTAGAAGGTTTTTTTATTCTGGGGAGTGAAGGTAAGCAGATTAAGGCAATAGCTTATATGGATGATGTCACCCTAGTTGTTAAAATTTTAAAAAGTCTAAAAAGAGCTCTTAGGATAGTAGAATGGTTTTGCAATGGATTAGGTTTTAAGATAAATTTAGACAAATCAGAAGTTTTTATTGTAGGCGATTTTTATGTAGAATCAGACGTTAAACTACCTGTAGTGACAGAAGTTAAAATTCTAGGGGTATGGTTCTCAGGGAATTGTAGTAACATGAAAAATTGTGTGGAACTTCTGGAAAGAGTTTTAAAAAATATGACTTTTGGACACTAAGGGCTTTAAACTATGGAGGGTAAGATAGTAATTTTCAAACAGGTGATTTTACCAATTATATTGTATGTCTCAATGGTGTTTTTCCCAACATTTTTGATTTTGAAAAGGGTGATTAAATACTGCTTTAATTTCTTTTGGGGAGCTAAGATGGGCAGGATAAAGCGGGAAGAAATTTATAAACCTAAATGTAAAGGGGAGAAAAATTTTCCAGATATATCATTATAATAATAATGTATGGGATAGGAATAGGAAAACAAGAATTTAGAAGAGTATGGCTACTTACCTATTCAATGAAACTTGCTTTATGGAACGTTAGGAACATATACCCCTTTAAGAAAAAATAAATTTCAGTTAAAGGGTGCATTAGGTTAGGTATAAGTTATTTGAATACATAATTTTGGAAAGATAAAAAAGACTTTGGGATAGAGCAAACAGAAAGGTTTTGGAAGGTTAAAAGATGGAATAAAATTATGAAGATTTAAAGAAGAAAATAAAAGCTTATATATTTTCCACAATGATGATTTACATTTTAAAGACTTAAGTTTTAGAATTGAAGACTTGAGATTTGAGATTACTGAGTGGAAAAAAAATCTGTTCTTATCAGTTGTCAGAGGAGGTGCTATGCTACTCCCAAATGGGGAGGGCAGATGCAAATCCGATGGTGTAATTTTACCTGGACGGTCTGTTTCGGTAGGGGCCACGTCGGCGCTCTTTGGTCATAGAGGCTGATAAATGGTTGTGTCTGAGCAGGCCAGAAGGGTGCTCCTGGTGAGGATGGGTGCTGCACTGGGTCTGGCCGAAAGGCTGGGTTTTGCCGGCCTTCTGGCTAGGATTGGTGTGGTTGCTGTTCCTTTCAGCGTCCGGTGGAGGAGCTGGCATCACCCTGAAGAGGGATCGGGGTGGTGCTATGCAAATCTGCCAGATTGATGGGGGCCTGGAAGGGCTAGTACTGGTGGAGGCTGCTTTATAGTCAGCGTCTCTCTATCTGGCAGAGATGGAGGGCCTCACTGGTCCGGGTGAGTGTGGAACTGAAAAGAAGCCCATGGTGTATGTGCCCGTGGAATGGCAGTCCAGGGGTGCTGTAAGATCACTGTGAGTGAGGGTCACTTTGATCTATGGCACCAAAGTCACTGCACCATATCACGCTTTTTTTTCCACCTGCCTCCTGGGCCAGGCCTTTTGGCTGGGATTGGGGCAACTTTTGATTCCTGGCTGGAGGGCCTGGTCATTGTTTCAAACAATGACCACTTTTCACTCTCCTGTCCACTTCCTTCTCCCCACTTTCTTTTATTTAAGCCCCTATGTTTGTCACTTTTTGTATTTTTATGTTTGTACATGGTTTTTGCACATGTGACTGGTAGAGTGTAGGTCCTCGGACCTGCTGGGAGGCGTGGCTAGCTGCAGTCGGGTTAGAAGACAAGACCTGCTTCATCACCCCCACCCCCGAAGAGTGGCAAGGACCTGGCGCAGTGCTCCCAATCAACGCTCCCCAGCCTGAAAGGGATATTTCGTTCGTGACTAAACGCGCGTAGGGAGGTAGGCGTTCTGACGTCTCCGCGTTCTACGCCCAGCTAGGAAGTGCGGGCGGCATACGAGTCCCGGCCAGCTTGTTTTTCTTATTATACGATCGTATTCTTCTGTGTACATGTGAGTGCAATACTGTTTATTTTTTAATTCCATTAAACTAAGAGGTTTTACGCTATGCGAGTGCCTTTCTGATTTTTTATATGATCCACGATACCCTCGTTCCTTGTCTGGAGGCTTCGTATCAGAGATAAAGGCTGTGTGGCTCCTGTGACGGTTCATCCAGAACTTCTGTGCTTTTGCCCTGTTGATCCCATTGACACTGAGATCTATAATTTTGGTAAGCGGCCCCTCTTCTCACTGGTGGAGGATTGTTTGGATTTTCTTTAACACAGAACATTGTGGGTGTTAACTCCATATTTTCACTTTGGAAAAATCAACACTGCTCTTTGGACATTTTTTCTGGGATTTTTTTCTTTTTTTTCTTTAACTCAATACTCTTTTTTGTTGTTTTTTTCTGTTCATTCATTACAACTAATTTGGGGGTGTGTTGGTTTATTTTCTTTAATACTGATTATTTATGTGATTTATATATAAGGGGTATGCAATTTATGCTAATCATATTATGGGCACTGATTTAAAAACAATTTTTTTTGTCACTTATATGGTGAAAAGATATTATTCACTGATATAATTCAATTATGTGTATCCCTTTTTGTCACTAATATTTTTTTCTTATGATTATTGATGAATCTTTGTGATTAGATTAATTTTTTCTGTTTAGAGTTTTTTTAGCGCAGCTCACTTTTTTCACATATTTAGGTCCTCGGGCCTGCCCTAAAAGTCTTGGGAGGGGGTGGACATGGCCATCTGGCTTTATTCACCCTCTCTCATAGTGTCTCCATTTGGGGGAGCCCCAGCAAGTACTTGGGGGGGGTCTGTTTCGGCAGACCCTCCAGAGAAAGGGGTAAAGTACCCCAGTCCCCGTCTGGAGCCTAACGCCCCGAGGGATCAGGGCAAGGCCCTCTTGTGTTGCACGTTTTTGTGTTTCACTCTTTATGTGTTTCACACACCATGGGCTTTCAAAAAGTTACCAGCTATTTTTGCAGACTACAGAACCCGTCCCCCTATGTTAGGGAGAAGAGGAGAGAGGAAGGTGTTTTGTAGTCCCATCATAGGGTGACAATATTGCTTATCCATAGAAACAGTACAGTGAATTAACATTGTACAACATTCCAACTTATAATGACTTAATATAATGATACTATCATTAAAGTCATGAGGACTCAGTATAAGATATCATCTAGGTTTGAAGGTTGTACAATTGTCTTTCTAATAATCAGCACATTCACTATATACAAGCTCTGTTTATTCATAATGGAATATAAATGTGGATTTTGTGTGATCGGGTCTCTCTCTTAGGCTGCTTTCACACTGGGGCGGTATTCAGGCGTTACAGCGCTATAAATAGCGCCTGTGTAACGCCTGAAAAAAACCGGCCCCTTTAACTCCAGTGTGAAAGCCGGAGGGCTTTCACACTGGAGCGATGCGCTGGCAGGACGGTGAAAAAAGTCCTGCCAGCCGCATCTTTGCAGCGGTGAAGGAGCGGTGTATTCACCGCTCCTATACCGCTGCTACCCATTGAAATCAATGGGACACCGCGGCAATACCGCCGGCAAAGCGCCGCTGCAGCGGCGCTTTGCGGGCGGGTTTAACCCCTTTTCGGCCGCTAGCGGGGGTTAAAACCACCCCGCTAGCGCCCGCACACCGCCGCTAAAACGACGGTAAAGCGCCGCTAAAAATAGCGGCGCTTTACCGCCGACGCTGCTCTCGCCCCAGTGTGAAAGCAGCCTAATGCAGGGAAATTCATAGTCATGTTCTTTTATGAATGTAAGTAATACATAAATATTACGATTTTATATTCATAGACCATAGCAACCTTATTCAGTTTCTTCGATATGGATACAATATATGTTGGGATCAGGGTAAATGGGAACTTCCCAATACGGATGTCCAGGCAGCATGTGGGAGTCCTGCACATTGGCCATTTAGTGTCCATGCTTGGCTGCCCTTTCCCATTCCGATTCAGTTTATTGCCATCACTGATGAGCCTATTTATCAGACAGTTGGTGGCTCCATTAATCGCTGGCAGTTTAATGTCTGCCTCTGATTCATGACACCCAGGAGCTACTGACACACATTGTCACAGAGTCCCTCTCCAGTGTGTGGCCTGACAAACATCATATCATTTCCAGGGACACTTTGCTGCTGAATTATCAGATTCTCCCAACATGGTCACCTGATTTACCAAACCAGAGTACAATGGGCGATCAGATTGGTGCATTTTTCTGCAGAAAAAAATCATTTTTTTGCAACAGATCCCATTCACAGCATTGTACTGTACTGCAGCGTGCTTCATTATCGGAACGCTGCATTTTCTTGATCCTTGATAAGCAGGTCCATAAAATGAATAATAAATGAATGTATTTTTAGCACATTTAGTTTGTAGATTTCTTAGTGTAGTTCCAGCCAAAATGTTTTATGTATTTTTTTCTGGTGAAGTGGGGTAGGATAAAACCCTATTAAAGTGTTTGTGAACCCCAAAAAAAATCAAAAATTCAGATCCTGTTCCCTTAAAACAGATTAAACAGCAGTGTGCTTGTGTTGTGTAATCTGCCCCCCTCTAAACTGTAAAAAACCTGGCTGATCCTGCCACTTCCTGTGTCCCCCTCTTTGCAATGACCACAATCAGGGGGCTGTTTGTGTTCAGGGAGGGGCCACAGGCTTGTGTGTACAGATTTGTGTATGTGGGGCTGCCATATATATAGGTGTGTGTGTGTTTGTGTGTGTGGGGGGGGCGGCTGACATATATACAGTATACAGGTGTGTGTGTGTGGGGGGGCTGACATATATACAGGTGTGTGTGTGTGGGGGGGGGGGGTGCTGACATATATATAGGTGTGTGAGGGGGCACTGACATATATACAGGTGTGTGAGGGGGGGGGGGGGGTGCTGACATATATATAGGTGTGTGAGGGGGCACTGACATATATACAGGTGTGTGAGGGGGCGCTGACATATATACAAGTGTGGGAGGTGCTGACATATATAAAGGTGTGTGTGTGTGTGTGGGGGAGGGGGCGCTGACATATATACAGGGGTGTGTGAGGGGGCTGATATATATATATATACACAGGTGTGTGTGTTGGGGGGGCTGACATATATCCAGGGGTGAGGGGGCTGACAAATATACAGGTTTGGGGGTTGACAAATATGCATGATTGAGGGGGGGCTGAGTGCATACAGGTGAGGTGGCTGGTGTGCAGATATGGTAGGATGGCCCATAGGCAAACCCTGGGGAATGTTGGTGGTCAGGCTGGGGGGGGGGGGGGGGCGGGGCAGGCCTAAAGCTGTGTAAGGGGCCCAAAAATTTCTGATGGCCGCCCTGAGAACAATAATAAGGGCTGCTGAACCCTGACCACTGTGGTCAGCGTACGTCCCTCTGTCATCCGCAGCTCTCCTCTCTGCTCTCCTCTCTCCCTCACCCCCTCCTCCATGCCTGTCAGCTCTGTGTTCTGTGTCTCTTTCTTTGCCCCCCCATCCTTACAATGGTCACTGCCAGTCCCTCTATTATAGGCAGGCATACCACACTGTGTACGTTTTTGTCTAAAAACGACGATTGTAAATACATTTTTAGAGCTATCTTCAGGCCGGTCACGTAACTCGCGGCCGCTTTACATCTCCGAGATAGGGCGTCTGCGGGAGGGGCTGAGCGGCCACGTGACCTCCCCGGCTGATGTCAGAGGGAGATCTTGGCCCCTCCTGCAGTAGCACTGTATAGAAGCTGTAAAGCGGCCACAAGTCACATGATCGGCCTGAAGATTGCCCTAAAAAAGTTTACAAAGTGTGGTATATCTGCCTTTAATAGAGTGGCTGGCAGTGAGATAACAAGCACTTTAAGGCTTTGGAACAGTATCTACAGACTAGAATTAAGGGAAAATCTGCAACAGGGACACAGATAGGGTTACCACCTTTTCTTCAGCCAAACCCGAACACGTTAGTGGTGCATGGTAATTTTTTTTGTAGTATACATTATAGGATTGTAAAAGACCCGGGGAACCTTTGCGTGTCCAAAGGAGAGTAGTAATGAAGCATGTGTAGTGCACTGCAGTAAACAGTGGGTGGGGCCAAATTGCGTTAACAGTGGGAAGCGCTTAAAGGGGCATGGCAAAATAAAACAAAAGCATTCTTGTACCCATAAAATATGCTTTGATTACTAAAACAAATGTCACTGTAAAAATATGAACTTAGGCTACCATAAAAGTGGACAGTGTCAGTCAGAGCAGTGGACAGTGTCAGTAGGGCAGAGGATGGCATCAGTAGGGCAATATATGGCATCAGTCAGTAAAGCAGTGGAGGGTGTCAGAAGGGCAGTGAACTTTGTCAGTAGGGCAGAGGACGATGTCAGTAGGGTAATGGACGGTGTAAGTAGTTTTTTTTATTTCGTTTTTTTTTACGATTTTATTTTTTGAATTATTTTTTACAATTAATTAACAGCTGTGTTGGGGAGCTTTAGTGAAATCTAAATAGAAACCTGATGTCTCACTTCTGAGACAGAGAAAGAAAACGAGGACAGAGATTCCTCTTTCTCTGTAGCCTCAGCTGCACTGGACAGTGGATGAATGGAAATTACTATGTGCTGAGTGGCTTCCTATACATTCACAAAAAGGAGCATAGTAAACACAATTTACTATGCTTTGGTTATGAATTGACACAAGAGTGAGTGATCGGTACTGATCACTCACTGTATTCATTCAGAAAAAGGGTCCAGTAAATGACATATTTACTGGCTCCTTCCCCTCTCTCCATCCTAAAACATCTCCTCCAGCAGTCGATGAGAAAGGAGAGAAGGAAAGCTTGCAAGCACTGCGGTGGGTGTGGGGGGGGGGGGGTTGTTAGATTTCCCAGACAGCAACAGAGACTGAAACTCGCATACATAATTCTATTCCTGCAAAGAAATAAAGATTTAAAAAAAAACATAATTCTAATCCCAGACAGGTGACAAGGACAGACAGAAAATCATTTTTATGTATGTACCCTGTTCTCACCATACATGTGTGCGCTGCATGTCTGCATTATGGGTGTCACAGCATATTGCAACATGTTGTTTTGCAGAGAGCTGAATGAAGTATAATTTTGTGACATTTACAATATACAAATACCATACTGGTGACCCCACAATAGGGATAAAACTTTTTTGCAGAAGGGAGTTTAACAAGACACGTGGCCACTCATTGAAATTAGAAGAAAAGAGGTTTACCCTTAAACTATGTAGAGGGTTCTTTACTGTAAGAGCGGCAAGGATGTGGATTTCCCTTCCACAGGCAGTGGTCTCAGCGGGGCGCATGGCTAGTTTCAAGAAACTATTAGATAGGCACCTGAATGACCACAACATACAGGGATATACAATGTAATACTGACATATAATCACTCATATAGGTTGGACTTGATGGACTTTTTTTTCGACCTCACCTACTATGTAACTGTAATTATGTAACATTACAATACAGGTAAATAAGGAAAAAAGGAAAAATTGCTATGCATTACATAACACACACCAGTGCCATAACAGACCACAGTGCAAGCTCACTGGTTTGAACAGGCCCAGAAAGCTAAAGGCTAAAAAAGGAAAAAGCTAGAACGCCGTCAGGTTTTATTAGTCCCTGTTGCAGATTTTCCCTCAGTTCCAGTCTGGTGACACTGTTGTCATTGAGACCGTAAATTAGGGTGAAATCTTTCTAAAGAAGTCAGATAACAGTAAAAACCTACCAGGGGTTCTAACATTTCCCCACTGCATCCAAAAGAAAATGAAAACGCTTTTAGCTGAATAAAATTTATTAAAAATAAAAAATTTTGGGAGGGGGCTGGACATACACTTTAACAAAAATACAAAGATTTCTGTACCTACACTTTAAATGTTCTTCCCCTAATGTACATAACACATGGACAAAACATGGCAGTTAATGTATTTACAATGTGCAAAAAATGCAGAAAAATATGTATGAGCATGTGTGAGAAAGGATTCACTAAAGTGTTTCATGAAATGCATTTTAGCGTGAAATGATCCGAACGCAACCTTTTCATTTTTAGAATAGAAATGCAGTTAGTATTCTTGTCTTTGTGCATTGGTCCCAGAGCTATATACATGTATAATAATAGTGTGTAACTATTGTGGGACATTAGAGTGTAAGCTCCTCCGGTGCAGAGACTGATCTTTGTGTAGTGAGTAGATATGTTTCATTATTAATAACAGAATCTTTTCCCGTCTATCTGGCGCCCAGATTCCAGTGCACCGTCTTTTTTTAAATATATAATTAACAATGCCCCTCGGCAGATCTGCAGATGACTGGTAATGGAAGTTATCCTGAGATGAACCCAGTAATTATAAATATTGCAAGTTCTTTTGTTGTTTAATAAATTCGATTTTAATATAAAGATTTCAGTGGACTTCATTTTCATTGTGATGCTATTTTTACACATTTCATTGCTTTCAGTTCCATATTTTAATAAATATGTTTAATTAGATGATATCTAGTTATGCCTCCTACTGGCCACCTTTATATCAGCACAATCAGCATCCTTGCTGACTAACAGCAAATTGGTTTCAAATATACTGGCTGGAAGCACAACCGTTTTCTTTGACACTATCACACAGCTAGTGATCATGACTTTAGCTGATCACATGACCATTCTCATACTGCAAGCTTTGTCTGTATTGGTTCTGAATGATCACATGTGCTGATCACACTGCAAGCACTTATTGCATTGTCTCTGAATGGTCATAAGACCTCATCACACTGACAGCTTTCAATGTGTAGCGCCCCCCCTGGGTCGGTAGGGTGTAACTTCCAGAGGCAGGGGGCGAGCTAGCATTTACCTCAGGGCTGAGTCCATGGCTATAATGGGGAGTTTTTAACAGAAATTGGGCGCCAGTCACTTCTGATCTTTTCAAAGCTTTAATATGGAACTTGAAAGTAGTAGAAGAGAGGGTTAGGGGGCTCAGACACCAGTGGCAGATCACTTACAGATTCCTTGGATCTAGAAAAAGTATAGCTTCACAGCGCCAGAACCTTTAAGCCAACCCAGAGATCCAGCAAACACATTTCAGATTTGTAGAACAAGATCCAGCTTCACAGTGTCAGAACCTTTAAGCTGACCCGGCAACAGTGTAAGCACATTTTAGATGTAGACGAGTCCTCCAAACAAGTCACCAGGCCCTCCTGAGAGACCAGCCTTCATCCTGGTTCTCTCCCGCAAGGGTCCTCCCCTGGATCTTCTTAGTTTATCTTGACTTTTTCAACGCCGGGCAAGACAGCCTAAGGACCACCTCAGGATTTAATAGGCTTCTGGGCCTATTTGCATAGCTCACTTCAGCAGCATGTCCTCAGGCCAGGAGGGCCTGAGGCAAGAGAGCAATCACATGGTCCAGCCCAAATATATATCCTCTCCCAGAATGCACCAGTGGCCAAGAACCTCCTACTGGGCTGACTGGAAGAAGAATAAATCTTCATAACTCAACCTAGTTGTACCAAAAGGGGAGCTTTGTCTAAGGACTTTTTTTACACTTGCGACTGGGGGGGGGGGGTAAAACTCAGTGGTTGAGACGCATTTCAACCGCCCCACAACTGCTCCCCTTTTGCTGCAGAAACAGTGACAGGGGATGTACACGTTGCTGCAGGAATTGTATCTCCTGACACGCTCAGCAGGCGCTACCGCATGTGAATGTGGCTGTATTACAACCCCACATAAAATGAGCGATTGTCCGGTATTAAGGGGGTTAAAGCAGGTGAAACAACACCTCCTCACCACCTGTTTAATTCTCCCTGTAATTTTCTAGCAAAAAAATTATGAATTTTACATGTAGGAGAGAAATGTCAGAATTGGCCTGGATGGGAAGTGGTTAAATAGGTCACGTTTTTTGAGCGGTATTGCTCACCGAATACAACAGTGGGATTATATACATCCTTTGCAGCTCGGAGGGAGCAGTTGGGGGGGCAGCAAAAAACGTGTCTCAACCTCGTGTTTGTACCACGCTCCAATCGCAAGTGTAAAATAAGCAGAAATAGGTCATCTCTTGTTATCTTAGTGAGGTGGATTATTTCCTGCAGTGAAAGAGTTACAGCATTGCGTCTTCTCTGCCTGTCAGATATTTGTAGCGTGACGCTTGTATCAGCACATGGTGCTAATTAACCTCCCTGCGAAATGATAGCTGCGGCGCCCAATCCACTGGCGTCCTGGTGATGTCATTGTGCGGTCATGGTGATCTCCCAGAGGGGCAGATGTGATCCAGAGCACTGTACGCACAAATCATCTCTGGGCCCCTGGGGTGGAGGTACCAGAGACAAGGAAAAGGGGAGCGACAGAGGAAGAAAGAAGGAGAAAGAAAGAGAGAAATGGAGAAAAAGGACAAGGAAAAAAGACGGAATAGTGAGAAAGGTAGAATGAATGAGAGGCGCAGAGTCAAATGAGGTGGAGGAGAAAGTAGTGTCTCCTATGTATTAGCAGTAAGGATGGACTTTTTCAAAATTGCCTCTCTTTTTTTGTTTATAACGCAAAAAAAAAAAAAAAAAATACAGAGGTCAAATACCACCAAAAGAAAGCTCTATTTATGGGGGAAAAAACACGTCAATTTTGTTATGGCGTGACATCGCACGACTGCGCAATTGTCAGTTAAAGTGACGCAGTGCCAAATCGCTGGTCAGGAAGGGGATAAATCCTTCCAGGGCTGAAGTAGTTAATGAGCAGCTACAATGTAATGCCTGTCAATGCAAAGAAAAAAATTCATGCTGTAATGTGCACATAATGTGTGAATAGGCCATACATTATACAATTTTGTATTCAATTTCCTTTAGATTTGCCTTCAACTATGTTGTGCAAGGGACTGTCTGATTGCATACAAATTGAAAGTGTTTAGGTCTGACCCCATATTATATGGTGAATCTAAAGGAAGGTTGTACAAGTAAATTGGATAATGTATGGCCAGCCTTAGTTTGGTTTCACAGATCCAATACAGGGTCCATTTCTAACCCGAGGATGGGGAGTATGGTACTCTGTGGTCCTACCCAGAATAATTGTAGAAACATCAGACGAGCAGCAAATTGTCTGAAAATGACAATATAATGCGGTCAAATGTGCTTACAATCATCCAGGGAATTCTGATCTCTGAGAGGCTTTAAATCAAAGTGTTGGCTGTCTAGTGAACATAATCTAATGAGATCATCACCTAGTTAAAGCTAATTGTCTCCTAAATGCGGCAGGCGGGGGTCAGTGGATGTTTTAGGATAATACAGAACAATTGTCTGACTAATATGGGGCTGGTCTGAGCGTCCTATCATTTCCCCTCTAAATTTCTTCCTAATTATTTCTCCATGACTCACTGAGCTGGAGCATGTCACGGAGAAAACATGTGTAATTTAACCCCATCAGTGCCAGAGGTAAGGCCCATCAGTCACCATAACTGTCCCCATGGGTGGTGAGGTCACGTTGCTGCTGGGTAAATGTACTGTGTTATCAGCTTTTATCTCCTCCCCAGACACCCCTGAACCATGTCATACAGCACTGGCCAACATCGGTCTGTCAGCTGGAATGTAAAAGAAATAATAAAATGGAGTTGAGTTTATGTGTTTGAATGCTACTACTGGAGAGTAAGGATGAGGTCCGGCGTGTGCACATACTCCACGTGCTGAGCCCGCCAGGAGGTCGGCACAGCGCTGCGCTAATCACAGACAGTAAGACATTTTCGAGATGTGCAGCTGCAGAGATCGGGAAATGTCTCCCTGCCTGTGATTAGCACAGCGCCATGCCGACTTCCTAGCGGGGAGTGTGCGAACACGCTGGAGCTCATCCTTACTGGAGAGTGCTGTGAGAGCTTCACATTACTGGAGAGTGCTTTGAGGCCTGGTTCACACCTTCATTTTTTAGTGCGTTTTAAAGGGGAACTCCACACTCCATTCTCCCCTCTCAAATCCCTTGAATCTCCACTCTATTCTCCAATGGCTGTGAGCTGCCTTCACCAATACAAACCACCTCCTTTTTCAGAGCATACAACAGGGCCAGCTAGGAAAGGGTGATCGCCCAACCCCCTCCTGAACCATACAAGGTCACATGCACTCAACATAGCTGGCTGCCTTTGGGGCATTTTTGGCTCAGCCCAATACCAACCACAAAGCACCTTTTACCCACTAGTTTAAGGGGGTTTCCACATTCCGTAAAGCCCCCTGTCTGCAGCCCCCCACAACTCCAGCCTAGGGTTCTGTGGAAGAGGCCCTTGTTCCCCTGAATAGGGGAACAAGGTGGTTCACTTT
The DNA here is from genome assembly GCF_037356315.1 of Lithobates pipiens. Classification (NCBI taxonomy): domain Eukaryota; kingdom Metazoa; phylum Chordata; class Amphibia; order Anura; family Ranidae; genus Lithobates; species Lithobates pipiens. Next base: position 480,847,065 of record NW_027507903.1, on the reverse strand, counting down.
TGGGGTGCCTGAGCCCCTGCTGCCCCCAGGCATCCACCCACTTTCATGGGCCAGGAGGGGCACAATATTTTTTTAGTTTGGGGTGGTATTTTTCACATGGGGGTTCTCATTTTAAGCCTTAACAGACCCAAATGGCCTTGTATGTATTAAGGGGACAGGCTATTTTTTTGGGGGGTTAAATTCTTGCAGCTGCAATGTAGATTTGCAAGTTTTCTCTAAAGCCGTTCATCTATGAAGCAGCATTTTGGATACCTGCTACAGATGCACCACTTTACAGGCAGAGTAAGCCCCCCCCCCCCCCCTTCCTGGTTACTAGCTTTTAAGCAATTTTGCATTTTTAATGATACTTCTCCTTGTTTCGTTTTCGGGGGTTGTCCAAATTAGTGACATTGCCCTATGCCCCCCAGGGTGGGACCTGCACCCCATACCCCTTTTAAGGCCAATAACTAGAATATGAGCCAGCCAAGTGGGGACTAGCAAAATTAACAAGTCATTTCCCACAGACTGCAATGGTATTTGTTGTATAACTTTTGCCCATGTTAGGCTCTTTGCCCCCCTGGACCGGGGGGTGTTTGTCGCATCTGTAATCTTCTAGCATGCTGGATGACGTGCTTAATTTTGGACGGGGGGGGGGGACTTATTTTGTGCTAGCTGGCTTGGGTTCTTCTGGGCATGCTCAGGGACTCCGTTTTTGTTGTGCTTTTTGTGTGTGAATAATTCTTGGATTTTTCTGGGCATGCTCCGAGAGTGTGTTTTTTGGGTTAGTGATTTAAGGACTTCCTTTACAAGTGTATCCACTTTGAAGTTCTGTCTCTGCATTGGGTGAACTTGCATTTTGTGTTTCATGGACTGTACATGTGTTTTTAATTTCCTCATTAGCATGCAAATCTATGCTATATAAAGCTTGCAGATAGCATTCTTTACCTTGCCTTGAAAAGAGGCAAGATTACATGATGGTGTGTGTGGCAAGAGAGTACTTTTGGGTGTCTTTATAGTTTGAAACACATGTATTTTCTTTTTGTATTTTGTTTGTTATGTCTTTGCAAACAGATGTGTTTTAGAGCAAGTATTTTTTACTTTTTTTGGGGGGGAGGGAGGGGGAAATTTTTCACTGAAATATTTTTGATGTTTTCAATCTTTGTTGTTTGTAGGTTATAAGTTTCACTTTGATTTAATTGTTTGTGCTGCATTATTTTGCAAAATCTTCCTCAAGCTGTTGTGACTACTAAATGTTTAAATCCTTAAGAGACTGTCCGTTTCTGGGCGCAGTCCTTTTAACTTCTGTTAATTTCCTCTGCAAAATGGTCAGACCTCAGAACTTTTTAGAAACCATGAAATCAGAGAAGTACAGTTAAATCACACTTGTTTAATAAAAAACGTAAAAAGAACAAACGTAGTCAAAACATAGCCAAAGTTCAATAACCGGTATGGATATTCAGCCAAGCCAGAAGTCAGGGATCCAAGTAGTGGAACAGCAAGCAGGATCTGTAGCCAGAAGGGATGCCAGCAAAGCCAGTCTTTAACCAGGCACTAGTTTCTTGTGATGTGACCAGGGAAAAGGCAGAGCTCCTCTTGGCTAGACAGCTTAAGTAGGCAGGACCTACGAGCAGGATCATCAACAGCTGAGTAACTGTGGAGAGAGATGGGAGCTGGCAATTGGCTCAGAGAAGGAAGGGCTGAGCCCAGCCCTGACAAAACCATATTCTGTTAGTGTCTCAAATTAACATACATGTGTTTTTTTTGTTTTTTGTTTTTTTTCTTTTGCTTTCCTTGCTCTTTTCCAAGTCCTGTTGTGAGTGTTAGAATCCCTGTATTGTCTTTTTTAGCTCGGGCTTTGTGTCCCTTTTCTGAAAATTGGCTTCACTTTCTTTCACATGGCCAAACAGGAAGTAAGGCTAAACCCCTACCAATGCCTTTCCTTGGGCAAACATAGGCCAATCTAACTAGTGTCCCCATTAGGCAAATTGCACTCTAGCACTTTGTTGTGTACACCCCAAACTATTAGGTATTTTGGGGTTTATTAAAGGCAAATCCACTCTGCAATACAAGTGCACTCGCTGTAAGTTTGAGGGGAAGCACTGGTGATTTTATCATGCAAAAGCAAAGATGCTGTTTTTTCTTTTTTTCCGCCTTGCATGTCCCCCTTGGATCTCCAGCAAGTGCACTTGTAGTGCAAAGTGGATTTGCCTTTAGTAAATAAACCCCACAGGCCAAGATACATAATAATAATTTGGGGTGTACAGAGCAAAATGCTAGAGTGTAATTTACCTAATTGGAAAACTATTTAGATTTACTTGTGTGTCCCTAAGGAAATATATTGGTAGGGTTTTACCCTCACTTCCTGTTTGGCTATGTGACAGGAAGTGAATACATTTGAAGGAGAAACTGGCCAAATTTGGGAGGTATCTTCACCCTATCAGGGGTGCAGACATGCACAAAAACTGATAAGACTTCTAATCCCTCTGCACTCTATCCCCATGTAAAAATAAGAAAGGATTTAATTTAGTTTAACTTTGCAAAGACACATTCCTAAGTTCAACTGTGATGCATGTCAATGGCCCATTTAGACCTTGTTTAATAGAAAACACCAGTTCCCTTTCACTATAAACATTTGTTAGTCCAGTCCTGGAAATCTGCATCTGCTTTACTATTAAATTCCATAAAAACTGGGTTCCTGCAGCTAGATGCATGGCCGCTGTGTGTGTGAGATGTGCAACTGCTGTGTGTGCGGAGGTATGTACCCGTGGTGCATATCTGGTTCCTGGAAGCGGTGGCCAGCACTCAGGAATGACATCACCCCCCTCCAGGAAGTTACTTGTACTGCTGCTAATTTCTTCTCACCACCATGCCCCTCTAAGCCCCTGTACACACGGTCGGAGATTCTGCCAACCAAATCCGTCGGATTTAGTCCGACGGATTGTGTCCGAAACTGTTGCATACACACGGTCGGACTAAGTTGTCAAAAAATCAGATCTTTCAGAACGTGATGACGTAATTTTGTTACGATGGGACTACATTCAGGCTAGTAGCCAATAGCTTTGATGTAGGAATTTTATCTGAGCATGTGTGGCACTTGGTCCGATCAAAATTCTCTACACAAGATCGGATTACATCCGACCGGCCCAGTTGGTCAGGAAATATTTCCAACATGTTGGAAAATTGGGTCGGATGGAGATTCGGACGGAATCAGTCCGATGCATACCACACACAGTCGGATCATCTGACGACACGGTCCGATAAGACGCATTCCGACAGATTCTCCAACCGTGTGTACAAGGCATAACTGTTCTCTGTGGAAGAGATGATCCTTATTTGCAAATTAAGATAATTTTTGATTTATTTTTACATGGGCTGGTGTTTGTGTGGGTCATGTGTTTATGTCTAAATTATTTGGCCTCAAAACACACACCTACTTTCTGTGTACAGATTCACTTCCGGGCCAATGTATATTGCTTCCTGCTTCAATGTGTGTGTACATATAGATATATATATATATACATACATATCTATAGATGTAGGTTCTTGTGTCCACCAGCAGAGAGAAGTTGAGTAGTAGTAGTGGCACAACCCCAATTCTGGAGGCGTAATAATGGTCTAGCACAGGGTTTTCAAACTATGGCCCTCCAGTTGGTCAGGAACTACAATTCCCATCATGCCTAGTTATGTCTGTGAATGTCAGCATTTTACAATGCCCAGGGCCAGATTAACATAGGGACTATTGGAGCTTCGGCTCCAGGCCCCTTTCTCAAAATAGGCCCATTTGCAAAAAAAAAAAAAGATAGACTTCAAAGATTATAGCTCGGCAATCAGGAGTCACAGAGACCCCATTTGGATGGTATGTAGCTAAAGACCCACTCCAGCACTGGTTAAAATATGGGGCTTCTATCATCTATGGTTCCGGAGATACAGGGCTGCTTGCGCAGCCTGTCAGAAGCTACATACAGAGCGGCCAGTTTAAATACAAGCTGGAACACTCTTCAGCAGACCGAGAGGATGAACTCACAGTGCTTATAATAATTATTTGTATATTACTTATGATAATTAACCCCTTGCCACCCTTGCCTCTCCTACATGTAAAAATCATAATTTTTTTTTATGTTAGAAAATTACTCAGAACCCCCAAGCATTATATATTGTTTTAGCAGACACCCTATGGAATAAAATGGTGGTCTTTGCAACTTTTTATGTTACACGATATTTACGCAGCAATTTTTCAAACTTTTTTTGGAAAGAAACTGTTTCATTCATAAAAAAAAAAAACACTAAAGTTAGCACGATTTTTTGTTGTGTACTAAGCGATGCTTTACATTTTTTTTAAAGGTTACATGTTTAGAGTTACAGAGGAGGTCTAGTGCTAGAATTATTGCTCTCGCTCTAACGATCGTGGCGTATGTAACCTGTGTGTATCTGGCTCTGATACTAACCAGTGCCTACCCAGGGACTGACTAGTATCTTACCCCAGTCTTTTCCCACGTACCCTCTCACCTGCTGCCCTGTGAATGGGGCAATCACTCCCGCAGTGTTATTGTGTTCTGCCAGTGAATACAATGATTAGTGTTGCTAACTATAGCTGGCAGCACTGATTGTTTTGGGGAAAACCTGACAGGCTGGTTGTACTCAAGTCGGTTAATAGGTTTACTTGTGTAAAACCAGCTAGCCCATACATAGATTGACTATGGCTGGTCTCTGCTTAATTGGTGTAATTTCAATCCATGTATGGCCTGCTTAACCACTACGCAGTCCCTAAACATCCTTCCACAAACCTTTAAGTTTTTCCTTCCCAGATTACTTCATCCTCCTCTCCTATACATAGCGCCCACTGTCATACTCTCCACACTTCTCTCCTATACATAATGCCCGCTGTCATATCCTACACACTCCTTTCCTGTACATAGTGCCTGCTGTCATACACTTCTCTCCTGTACATACTGCTCACTGTCATACCCTCCACACTTCTCTCCTATACATAACACCCGCTGTTATATCCTACACACTCCTCTCCTGTACATACTACTCACTGTCATACCCTCCATACTCTTCTCCTATATGTAGTGCCCACTGTCATACCTCCAACACTTCTCTCCTATACATAGTGCCCACTGTCATACCCTCCACACTCCTCTCCTGTACATACTACTCATTGTCATACCGTCCATACTCCTCTTCTATACATAGTGCCCACTGTCATACCATCCACACTTCTCTCCTATACATAGTGCCCACTGTCATACCCTCCACACTTCTCTCCTATACATAGTGCCCACTGTCATACCCTCCACACTCCTCTCCTGTACATACTACTCACTGTCATACCCTCCATACTCCTCTCCTATACATAGTGCCCACCGTCATACCCTCCCTCCACACTCCTCTCCTGTAATTACTGCTTACTGTCCTACTCTCCACACTTCTCTCCTATACATAGTGCCCACTGTCATACCCTCCACACTCCTGTACATATTGCTCACTGTCATACCCTCCACACTCTTCTCTTATACATAGTGCCCAATGTCATACCCTCTACACTCCTCTGCTGTGCATACTGCCCACTGTCATACCCTTCACACTCCTCTCCTGTGCATAGTGCCTTCTGTCATATCCTCTGCACTCCTCTCATGTACATAGTGCCCACTGTTAGACCCTCCACATTCCTCTCCCTCACCTGCACATACTTCCCACTTTTATACCATCCATACTCCTCCCCTATGCCTCTTACCCACAAAAACTGTTCTTTAAAATTATACTGAATATCCTTAATGTTACCAGCTGTAGAATGGGCACACTTTTGTTAGTTCAACTAAAGGAAAGCTCACAGTCCTTATATTTGTTCTGCCCCATTATTATTACTTATTTAATTTTGTAATTACTATTGTGATGTATATAGGAACATAGGGGATGTCAGCTACTCTAAATATAGCACTTGTAAAAAAAGCGTCCCTGAAAATATTTTTGAAATGTTGACAACTATGCAAGGGCCACAGGGTCAGTAGGGGGCCCCATGAGAGGCTCCTGTGATATTAAAGCGGTAGTAAACTTTTCTAACATTACTACTTTTTAGAGGCTCTGGGGTAGGTTATGCCATAATGTACAAGTATGCACAGCATATTAGCACATTAGGGTACATTTAGCACATTAGGGAGCCCTCCAGTGCTGTGCTGTGATCAATCCGGCAGGGCCCGGGAACTTCCAGCTTCACCCGGTCTTCCTTCTGGGTTCTGTGCCTTCGGTCACTTGCCTTGGCCAGGCTGCATTGATGTCATTCCCACACATCCTCATGTGCATCCTCTCTCTCTCACCCCCCCTTTCTCTCTCATCCTCCCTCCCTTACCCCTCACACCTCTTTCATCCACTTTCTTTCTCTCTCTCTCTCTCTCTTTCTCTCTCTCTCTCATCCTCCCTCTCTCTCTTTAATTTGTTTTAACAAAAAATAGTTTGCATTTTTATTTATTTATTGTTTATAAAAGGCCCCCTCAAAATCCTCAGCGCCAGGCCCATGATGTTCTTAATCTGGCCCTGACAATGCCTCATGGGATGTGTAGTTCTGCAACAGCTGGAGAGTCATAGTTTGAAGATTCCTGATCAATCTAGCATGTCTTGAAAAAAGGTGTTTTTTCATTTGCCTTATATAAAGAGATATCTTTAGGAAAATAGAAGTGGGTCATGGCACATCTACATTCCAAATTTGGCACTTAAGATGGCCATGGCTCATGCATGAAATAGTGGGTGTGGCTTAAAGGGGCATGGCTCAAAGGGGGTGTGGTTAGAGTCTGAGATGAACAAGGGATGGAGGGAGAAACAAATGGAGAAACAAAGGGATGGAGGGACAGCAGGCCCAGATCCTACACCACAATAGAAATATGAGCATTTCAGAAAATTTAACAATCAGCAGATAAAGATACTTCAAACACCTGGCTTCAATCATCCTGGCACCATAGTTGTTATGGTATCAGGATGATTGAAGCGCATTATTATTACATTGTAATATAAAATTAAATAGTTCAACTCGCCATAATGCTGAACCAGTGGGAGCCCCGAGTGTGTCACTTGTCACCAAATGCCATCAGGTGTCCCCAGTAGAGTCCCTCCTTACATTCCAGGTGACCCCCTCAGTATGCAGTGTTGCAGTGTAGGGGTCCCTCTATAATGGGGGTAGGTAAGTGTAGGGGGTCCCTCAATGAAAGGGGGTAGGTGAGTGTGCAGTGTAGGGGTCCCTCTATGACAGGGGGTAGGTCAGTGTGGAGTGTAGGGGTCCCACTATGACAGAGGGTAGGTCAGTGTGGGGTTTAGGGGTCCCTCTATGACAGAGGGTAGGTCAGTGTGGAGTGTAGGGGTCCCTCTATGACAGAGGGTAGGTCAGTATGGAGTGTAGGGGTCCCTCTATGACAGAGAATAGATCAGTGTGGAGTGTAGGGGTCCCTCTATGACAGAGGGTAGGAGGGTAGTTCAGTGTGGAGTGTAGGGGTCCCTATATGACGGGGTAGGTCAGTGTGGAGTGTAGGGGTCCCTCTATGACAGAGGGTAGGTCAGTATGGAGTGGAGGGGTCCCTCTATGACAGAGGATAGATCAGTGTGGAGTGTAGGGGTCCCTCTATGACAGGGGGTAGGAGGGTAGTTCAGTGTGGAGTGTAGGGGTCCCTATATGACGAGGTAGGTCAGTGTGGAGTGTACGGGTCCCTATATGACAGGAGGTAGGTCACTGTGGAGTGCAGGTGTCCTTCTATGACAGAGGGTAGGTCAGTGTGGAGTGTAGGGGTCCCTCTATGACAGTGGGTAGGTCAGTATGGAGTGTAGGGGTCCCTCTATGACAGGGGGTAGGTCAGTGTGGAGTGTAGGAGTCCCAGAGAGGGACCCCTGCAGACAAAGGGGGTGGCTGACAGACAAGGTGGTGGCTGACAGAGAGGGGGGTCAGACAGAGAGGAGGAGGGGGGTCAGACAGAGAGGAGGAGGGGGGTCAGACAGAGAGGAGGAGTCGGCTGACAGAGGAGGAGGGTCTGACAGAGGAGGGTCTGACAGAGGGGGGCTCACAGAGGAGGGGGGGTCTGACAGAGAGGAGGGGGGCCTGACAGAGGGGGGTCTGACAGAGGAGGGGGGTGGCTGACAGAGGAGGGGGGTCTGACAAAGGGGGGGGTGGCTGACAGAGGAGGGGGTCTGACAGAGAGGGGGATCTGACAGAGGAGGGGGGTCTGACAGAGGAGGGGGGGTCTGACAGAGAAGAGGGGGGTGGCTGACAGAGAAGAGGGGGTGGCTGACAGAGGAGGGGGGTGTCTGACAGAGGAGGGGGGTGTCTGACAGAGGAGGGGGGTGTCTGACAGAGGAGGGGGGTGGCTGACAGAGAAGGGGGGTGGCTGACAGAGAGGAGGAGGGGTGGCTGACTGAGAGGGGGGGGTGGCTGACAGAGAGGAGGGGGATGGCTGACAGAGAGTAGGGGGGTCAGACAGAGAAGAGGGGGATCAAACAGAGGAGGGGGGTGGCTGACAGAGAGGGGGGTCTGAAAGAGAGGAGGGGGGCGGCTGACAGAGGAGGGGGGCAGCTGACAGAGGAGGGGGTGGCTGACAGAGAGGGGGGTCTGAAAGAGAGGGAGATCTGACAGAGGAGGGGGGTCTGACAGAGAGGGATGCGGCTGAGAGAGACTGACCTCAGGAGACAGAGACACAGTGTGAGTTAGGACTCACTCCGGCAGCATACAGGGCTGGTGAGATTACCCACAGACACAGTCCAGCCCTGCATCCGCATGTGACCAGCTCCTCCAGGCTGATTGGGAAACCCAGAGAGTTTAGGGGATTCCAATAACATGTTGACTGCTGAACCACATTATAAAAGATGTATTTAATATACAAGCCTATGGTTTTAGCCATAGGCAGGGGAGCAAGCATATACAGTACATACAGTACATGGTGAAGTCATTGCTCTATCTGAGGCTGGGAGCCTTAAAACATTTATACAATTCTAAAAGGGGGGTGGAGATCTTGTGAGTCTTCTTTGAAGGTCTGATCAAGTTGTAATTATATTTATATTAACAAAGGGATGGTCACTTCGCACCTAGGTGTCACTTCCAGATTCTCTGGGAAAATACCCCTCACAGCTGGGGGTGTGATTGGCATTTAGACACTCTCAAGACAGCTATGAAAACACATCCTGTGTATTTGAAACAAATACACTTGCTTAATCAGAATACATGTTTTTGATAATCATGACAAAATTGTTTATAAATAAATGGCGATTCCATTTACCCGCTCAATCCCATCTTTTGGTCAAATTAAAAATTGACCACATAACTAACAAAACATAAGATAACAGCACTAAACCAAACAATTCACATAGTGGTTGTGGACAGTTGGGTTCTTGACTATTCAGTGTAGAGATTCTTTTGGTGACAGTTAAAGCTGTGTAGGGCCTAACTAGATGTGAATATTAATTGTCAAGATAATGGGGAAGATGGAAAAAACGAAGTCTCATAAAACATATAAAACCTAACACAAATGGCATTTTAAATAAAAGCAGATACAACTACAATTCCTATCAATCGCTCCAACATCTCTCTAACTGCCTAATCTTAGTTGAAATATATATTTTTTCTAGTTCATATTCCTCCTAATTTATGTACGCAATTTACTTCTGCAGAAAAACCTCATTTTGCTTTTTGAAGGCTAAACAAAAATGTAAAAATACAAAAAATCACTAAAATAAAAAAATTACACGTTGATCTAACAATGTATGAAGAACGCCAAGTCTTTTGTTGATTCCTCCGCTGTAACTTTGACAGCTAGTCTATAAGACTCCACTGCAACACCTTAAGAACGCATACAATGTTCATACATAATCTTCTTTTCTTCAGGACTATCGCAGTCCACATGACAAGAAACTTCCGGTAGGTGTGCAGATCTTTTTGCGTTTTTGATTTTCTTCTTAGACAGCTGACATGATAAGTATCAAAGTTCTTCAGACATTTACAAAGCTTTTGAAAGCACTCTTTTCCATCGATGCTGTTTGTGGCTGATGTCAAAAAGCCACGAAATCAGGGAGGAAATTTATGAAGATGGCGTCACTCAGATTGTTAGTCCAACATTTGATCATTAACAAAAATGCCCATAAAGCCGTTGAGTTTTTTACTGCTGAAGTAAATTTATGTTCTAGAGGCAAATACGATCTAGAAAAAAAGAAAAACGTAAGCCATTATCATTCAGTATAAAATATTATTCAACTGTCATTTAATCTAGACTATCCTGAATTCAATGAAACATTTATCATGAACAATAGGCTTCTCAGAGGGGGGGCTGCTATCATATACATCTTGGATCAGTGATCCTACAGGAACGTAGACAAGAGAGCACAGAATACAGGATTTACAAGAATGACAGGGGTATAGTGCAGTACTGGGGTTCAGGGTTCACAGGAAGTCAGTTTCACAAGATACAGTTGATATACAAGGGTTCTAAGGCCGGAAGGATACCTAATGGTACTATCTGGGGAGAACACAGCATGTCTGCACATGCAAAAATGGTGAGGGCCCTTGAAAGGGCCGAGGCGCAGAGTCTAAAGAACTGCCTTGTCTTCTCCAGAGCTCTTAATGGTAGAGATGGGTTGTGCTGCAAACAGTTCCCCGGTTGCGGCCCTCTTACTCACCCAGGTTTGTGCCTGGACACACACACAGACATTGGGGACAGATACACAAAGACACATAAGACGGCTAGAAATGAAACTGCAAACAGTCACACAGGATTCTATAAGTGAAGTTGCATGGTGTCACCGAACAGGAAACTAGCTTAAAATAGACTTGGAGACACAAAGGCAGACTTGCTTGGGACATTGTTATTGAAAGCCTAAGGCAATCTGCTTCAGCTTGAAAAGGCAGTACTGGCTGGGCAAGTAGCTAATTCAATTAACAGGAGGTCTAATCTCAACCGCAGACCTTATAAGTTAAAGCATTGGAACTAAATGCTAATAGTAATACATCACACACATAGGTTGGACTTAATGGACTTCTCAACCTCACCTACTATATAATGCCAGCATACCTACTGATAACACTCAATGTAGTAATACTGACATACATGTAGTAATAATACATTCATTACTTTTTTTTTTTTTTTTGTCATCATAGTTTAAACTAGAGCAGCAATTATTCAATTCAATCTTAATAAAAACTTTTCATCATAAAATAATATACAAAAACTATATAAGGCTCAGTTCCCACTATTGCGACTTAAAGTTGCAGAAACTTTGAAAAGGTTCTTGCGCTACCTTGATGCGACTCTGATCTAGAGACTGTGGAGATGAATCAAAGTCACACTCCAGAGTCTCTGAATTATGTGACTTTGGGGGGTCACTATAGTGGAAACGTAGTCTAAGACAGGAGATGCTTAATTATCTAGGCCAGGGGTGCCAAACTCAATTTCATCGTGGGCCCCATCAGCATTATGATTGTCCTCAAAAGGGCCGGTTGTATCTGTACGATTAGATGTCCAACACATCCCCTCCCCTTACATTAGATGTCAAGAGCCACCCCACCATAAGAAGTTGAGTCCCCTACTCTCCCTAACATCACAGTGCAACCCTTTTCCTTATGCTACTGCTGGGAAGAAGCTGCATGCATTGCTCGAAAGCAGAAAGTACAGGGTCTGAAGGAGGACCAGAGGAGGGCTGGAGCTCTCCTGCAGCTGCAGGAGAGGTGTGAGGGCCACATGAAATGGCCTGGAGGGCCGGATTCAGCCCGTGGGCCTTGTTTGACACCTGTGATCTAGGGCATTGAAACTCTTAAAATTTCAAAGCTCATATACGTCAGATCATAACACAACAAAAAAAGAAATTTAACACTTCATACTGTAAATAGGAACAAGAAACTGGGCAGTATAGACTCAGATGGCTGCACCAATATTTAGCTAGTGGGGGGAGTGAAACCCATAAATGTTTACATATGAAAAAAAAAAAAAAAAAAAAAAAAAAAACTTTAGAACAATACTTCCATTGTTGAATTGTCTTTGAAGGCTGTGGTCTCCTGTTCTGAAGACCTTAAATAAATCAACTCAGGACATAGAACTAATCTGAGGAATAAGCATCAACATTTTAGTAACAAAACACATTATATTTTCCTCCTAAAAATAAAACAAACATTAAAGATATTTAACATTTTCTTTCTTAGATATTTTACCAGTGCACTTTTTCTAATACCCCAAAAAAAAAAAAAAATTGTTTGACGTCAAACTAAATGTTACCACGTGGATTTTATGTATGGTATACCATTACTATAAAAAAAACTATTATTCACCATGGTTAAAAATGAGCAGCTCAAAAAAAAACTGATTTTTTTTTTTTTTTTTTTTTTTTTTTTTTAAGTTCCTCTTTGTCGACAGTTATACATCACCATACTGAGCATATTGGAAAACTTCTTCAAAAACAGTCTATGGAAACAAAGATTACCATTAATACACATAAACATGTAAATAAACATTATTGGGAGGTATTTAACCTTTAGGCAATATTACATTTCACACTAATTGATGGTAGTATTACTCCCCGGTACAAATGTACTCTCGTCTATTCTCCTATAGCAGTATTTCCCTTTACCTGGATATTGGAGTGTTAATCTATACTGTTCAATAGAAAAATTGGCTTTACATACATCTCTAATATTAATGTTAAACTCACTAGTCTCATTATCCCAGTAAAATGGAGTTGTAGTCAGCAGATAGCCTTGCTTACCATGCTCTAGCTGTGCCCCACAAATCCAACAGTTGGTCTTGTTTAGCATAAAGGCATTTACATTAAGTAAGGAGAAATAATGATTTTGATCAACATGTAAAGCAGAGATTAGTGTTGTAAAAACAACATGAGAGTAATACCACCTTCATTCTGCAGGTTCTGTGACCTTTTTTCAATGGCTAGTGTGTATCCAGGAGTCTTTGGATTAGAGTTTCACTGCTGTGTGTGTCACTAGTTGCATCTGAAATGGGCCCTCGTATCTGGGTTCAAGCCCTTTTTCGTATATATTTCTTTGCCACCACCCAATCTCCTGGGTTTAGAGGTATACTGCTGCCCGGCCATAGTAAATGCAAAATAATGCTGACACTCTATGGTAATAGGAACAGAAAAATATGCATTAGCCAAATCAATAACAAATCATGTACCAACCGATATACAGTTGGTTATCCTGGTTCACCCTTTTTTTTTTTTTTTTTTTTTTTTTTTTTTTAAACTGTAAATAGAGGAGTATTTGCAGGTGAAGTACATTTGGCAACTACATCCTTTTCCAGATATCGGTCAAGTTGTAATTGTATCCCTTCTATTTGTTGTGGATTCAGGGGATACTGGGGCTTACGTGGAAGGTGAGCTTCTTCCTTTAGTTTGACATGTACAGGTGTCACATTCAACAATCCAACATCATACCTGTCAATTGCCCATAGAGTTTCAGGTACTTGACTCAAGTCAGGAATGTCAGCTGTATCTACACATTTAGCTAGTAGTATGGCAGCAGAAGCTTGATTTAACACTTCATCAGATAGGGGGGTTGTTACTTTAATTCCATTTGTGACAACACATCCGACCCTAAAAGATTCTCAGGAGTAGATGAGGACACTAAGAGACTAGTAATGATCTCTGTTTGGTTTCCTAATTTCAGTTTAACAGGTTTGGTTTCTTGAAGTGGGCATGGAACTCCTCCCAGTCCAATTACATTAATTATTTTTCCTCTCAGTATACTAGAAGGTATATTTTCTGCTTTTAGAACCGTTTTGGCCACCCCAGAATCCACCAAACAGTCAAAATTAACATGTGGAAAATTAGAAAAAGTAGGGGGTACAAAAGCATCTTGACTGTTATTACCTTTGAGAGAAACATCAGCATACATAATTTTCTCAAAAGCTTTATTAGACACTGGTTGGCCTTCTTGTCAATATCTACCCAGGTAAGAGGACTCCCTTTGTTCTAGTTCAGGTTCATTTTGAGGTTTAGCTTGATCATTCTTGATTTTTTTTTTTTTTTTTTTTTTTTATGACCACTATTTTCAGGTACAAATTTACCATACATACATTACTCTCTGTGGTCTGGCTTTCTCTTTTCTATGTTTCTAGCCAAATCCATTATAGAAAAGGACCCCATTGTCCTCCATTCTGGTCTTATCTTTATTCTGTCACTCACTTTTTTGTTAAACCCACTCATCAAAGCACTTCTAAGGATACCATCAATCACTTCCTCATTTGCATTCTGACAATATGCAGCAACTTGCTCACTCATCCTTTGAAAGAACATATCACATGTCTCATTCGCACCCTGGGTTGTTTGTAATGACCAGCCCAATCACCTTCCTTGTTTTTAAACTTTAATGATCAGTAAAAGGCTTTCTTTACGTCATTACTCTTTTTAACATTTTACTTTAATTATTTTTTATCAATTTTATTAAGTGTATTGGGTGTGGCTTCAATGATCACATTATTAGCCACCCAGCAAGCATTTAATTTAAAGATTTTTTAGCTCACAGTATATAGATTACCTTTTCTTTTAGAATAAGCAAATATAATATTTTTACGTTTGTTTTTTCATATTAAATTTACCACAGTGCAAAATGACTACACAGTGCACATGGTTTTACAATTTTAAGTCTATATTTACCCAAATTCTATAGATCAAATTGTTCACGATTTTAAGTTAGAAATAAAAATTTTAGTCTCTATAATTTTAATAAATTTTTACACTTTACTGACAAAATATTTTTCTTGCTTCTAAATGTTTCAGTGACTTGTTACCTGGAATTGCCCTTGCGGCAATGTCCCGTTACTTTAAAACATACATCACAAACATCAAAACAAATCATCATGCCATCCATATTCATACTGTGTTACTATTATTTCATATTCATCAGTCCCTAACCTCAAGGAGCTTACAATCCTAAGGTCCCTAACTCACATTCATACATACACTAGGGACAATTTAGACAGTATACAATTAACCTACCAGCATTTCCCCGGAGTATGGGAGGAGACTGGAGTACCCGGAGGAAACCCATGCAGGCACAGGGAGAACACGCAAACTCCATGTAGGTAAAGTTATGGTTTGAATCAACTGTTTTGCTGATACAGAACTTTGGGCATGTTAATACAACTAACATGACATAACAATCCATGGATCTCATACACATATACAACAAACATAACTCTCACACTTACCCTGTAGACAAAAATATTATGCAGGACAATAAGTTTCTTTCATTTCCTCTTTTTTTTTATAGCCTTTTAGTGGTACAACACCCCTGTGTGCTTTTGTTCCATTCCTTGAGGGACTCGGCCACTCCTGTTCCCAAGGTGAATCCTTGGCAATCCAGGAGAAGCTGTGGGATCACACAGACCCCAATCTGAGGTGTACTCGGTGGTACAATTCCCCATCTCACACGGTGGTGAGACTTCCTCAAGAATTAATCTATTATTAAATCCAATGGTCACACAGATACAATTTTACTTAATAATAGCAGGAACTGTATATCTGGCCTCCAATCCTGGCCAAGGATATGTACCAGATACACTGTACTAATCAGTCACACAGACCGACAGGCACACAACTGAGGGGGGGGGTGTTAGTCACAGAAGCTGCTAAAAAAAAAAAAAAAAAAAAGAAGGAAGATGTAACACACTCCTTTCTAAAAAAAAAAGGAAACAGTCCACTTATATGCAAGATACATGGCAGCACATATGATAGGCACACAACTGAATAGGGTCACACAGACAGATTAAAACAGTTCACAAATGTTACAAGCACTCCTTTAGACAAGCCACTCATGCAGGACACACAGCATAACAAAAACATGTCAATAGGAGAAAATTCTAGTATAGAATCTGATAGTTCTGCTTCCTAAAGTCTTCTACATCAGCTTATAGGCACTGTGCAGAATAGGAGAGATAGTACATCTGCTCATGGTGTAGTTTTATGGAGAACTACGCAGACGCGAAACGAAAAATAGAATTTCATTCAAAACTGGTACTATGGTTTCAAGCAGCACTGTTTTTTAAGCAGGCCGTCACCCTCAGCAATAAACCAGGGCCTCACCACACATAGCACCTTATCAGCCACAACCTATGAATGATCCCTTGAGTCCGAAGACCCGATTCTTGACCTGGCTGGTCACCCAGACGCAGGAAATGCAAAAATCCTAGCTAAGCACACATTGCACCTGAAATAGGGCAAGTCATTCACACAGAACACACACTTGCAAGGACAGTAATAAGTACAGATAGTATGGAAAGTAAAAAGAAACATAACAAAATTCAACAGTCAAGGTTCTTGGAAAGAGTACTTCTACATGACACCGACTTACAGAAATAGGCACAGCACAAGGTGAAGTCGCAGTAAGCAAAAAATTAGCTTACCTTTAAGTGAATTCCCAGCTTGTGCTGCTCCATTTCTTTGCAATGTCTGTAGAGTTTCTTTTCCGGCATTCGAAGGACCATTTTGATTGGGAAACCCAGAGAGTTTAGGGGATTCCAATAACATGTTGACTGCTGAACCACATTATAAAAGATGTATTTAATATACAAGCCTATGGTTTTAGCCATAGGCAGGGGAGCAAGCATATACAGTACATACAGTACATGGTGAAGTCATTGCTCTATCTGAGGCTGGGAGCCTTAAAACATTTATACAATTCTAAAAGGGGGGTGGAGATCTTGTGAGTCTTCTTTGAAGGTCTGATCAAGTTGTAATTATATTTATATTAACAAAGGGATGGTCACTTCGCACCTAGGTGTCACTTCCAGATTCTCTGGGAAAATACCCCTCACAGCTGGGGGTGTGATTGGCATTTAGACACTCTCAAGACAGCTATGAAAACACATCCTGTGTATTTGAAACAAATACACTTGCTTAATCAGAATACATGTTTTTGATAATCATGACAAAATTGTTTATAAATAAATGGCGATTCCATTTACCCGCTCAAGGCGAATCACATACCCTCATGTCCTCCATCTTCCATCCTGCACATGACCTGCTCGGCCAATCACGGGACACCCCTACGCTGCCCATTGCTGAGGTTAATGTTCTGGTCTTCTGGAAAATGGCGGCCAGCGGACCTCTAGCGAAAACAAAAAAAGGATATCCTGGGACATTTCCCGGGAAACACTAAAATCGGGAAAAGGGTCTAAATCCTGGGAATGTCCCAGGAAATTCAGGACTATTGGCAACTATGTTATTTGCGCTTCAATGTGCACTGGTTCGTGCATTCAATTAATTACTTTTCCGGTGCACCAATTAATGTATGAGCTGGTGCAGTGCCTTCTTAGTAAACCACTCCCATCATTTCCATTGATGCTGAGCATTGTGAAAGCTGCCCATTACTATAGAGCAGGGATCCTCAAACTACGGCCCTCCAGCTGTTGTGAAACTACACATCCCATGAGGCATTGTAAAACTCTGACATTCACAGACATGACTAGGCATGATGGGAATTGTAGTTCCTGAACAACTGGAGGGCCATAGTTTGAAGACCCATGCTATAGAGCGCTATGTGAACTTTACATTTCTCGAGAGTGTGGTAGGAGCTGCAGGTTGCTAGAAAATGCCATTAACCTGCAAAAAGAGCTACAAGGACTTCTTGTTAACAGAGAGTGCTATGAGAGCTGCACACTACTGGAGAGTGCTACGAGAGATGGTTGTAAGAACATTGCATTATGGGAGACTGCTGCAAGAGCTGCAGAATGCTAGAGAATGCTACACAAGTGCTATGGGAGCTGTGCCAGTCAGGATCTTTGATTTTGCCCAGTTTTGGCAATCTAAAATGTTTCAGGCACTTGGGAACTGTTCAGAAAAATGTGCCCCAGCAGCGCAACGATGCTCGTTGTCAGTGCATTGACTAGGAAGGTGACACAGGTAGCAGTAGAACTGCAATAATGGACAGTGTTGTCACTCTTTTGGCTTTGTAGAGGTGTGAATCCCAAAGATGGCAGGTATTTCGCCCTGTATTTCAGTCACTAATTTCTTTTCAGAAACCAGCACAACAATCTCATGGAATGAGGAGCAGTCAGTGATCAGCAGCCAGAATAATGGACAATTATCTCTGACAGTTTTAGGTTGCAGCCAGCACTGACTAGAGACTGATAAAGAGTTATTTATAGAGTGGAGATATGGCTGCTCTTTGGCCAGGGTGTCAGTGGCATAATCTCATCTTCATATATGGACCAGAAAAATGCCCTCCACTTCTTTGTGGTGATATCATGTTATCAGTATGTCACCCCCCAGCCAGCTTCGCCCCCCAGGGATGCAGATCTGAACAGCTCCTCCATCTGCTTCATATTACCAGCGGCTAATTCCGATTAGTGCACTTTTGTAAGAATTCATCTCTGAAAACACATCTTCACTGACTATCAGGCTTAAAGTGTACATCCGAAAAATGATCTCCTATTATCTGCATACCTCCTATCTTTTTAAAAGGGGCAGAATGTGGTGCGTGTAGCAAGTGTAACCATTGAAAAGTGGGTGTGGCCATATGGGAGTGGTTTAAAGATCCCACTTCCAATAGAGACCTCTTCCCTCCCCATCGGTACAGACCTCCCCAAGTACAGATCTCCTCCCTCCCCACCAGCACAGACACCCCCCAGTACAGACCACCCCCACCAGCACAACAGACCCCCCCCAATAGAGACCTCTCCCTCCTCCCAGTACAGACCTCCTCCCTCCCTACGCATACAGCCCCCCTTCCAGTATAGACCTCCTCCTCCCCCACCAGTACACCCCCATACAGTACAGACCTCCTCCCTCCCCACCAGTACAGACCCTCCTCCCAGTACAGACCTCCTCCTTCCCCACAAGCACACTCCCATACAGTACAGACCTCCTCCTTCCACACCAGTACAGACCTCTCCCCTAGTACAGACCTCCTCCTTCCACACCAGTACAGACCTCTCCCCTAGTACAGACCTCTTCCCTTGCCAGAAAAACAGACCCCACCCCTCCAGTACAGACCTCCTCCCTTCCCAGCAGTACAGACCCAACCCCTCCAGTACAGACCTCCTCCCTCCCCACTAGTACAGACCTCTCCTCCAGTACAGACCTCCTCCCTCCCCAGCAGTACTGACCCCACCCCTCCAGTACAGACCTCTCCTCCAGTATAGGCCACGTCCCTCCCCAGCAGTACAGACCGCATCCCTCTAGGACAGACCTCCCCCCCACCCTATCAGTACAGACTTTGATAAAGTACAGGCCTCTCCTCCCTTCCCAAAAGTACAGACCCTCCCTCCAGTTCAAACCTCTTCACTAGTACAGATCGCCCCCACCCCATCTCCAGTACAGATCTCCTCCCTCCCCACCAGTATATACCTCCCCCTAGTACAGACCTCCTCACTCTCCAGCAGTACAAACCCCACCCCTCCAGTACAGCCAGACTCAGTGAAAGGAGACTTCTGCAGCATATTTAGCAAGTACAGAATCACAGTATAGATAAAATAACATGCAAAGTGGTTTCAGTTTCTCTTTAACCGCTTGCCGACCAACGCACACCGATTTACGTCGGCAGAATGGCACTGGTGGGCAAAAGGGTGTACAGGTACATCCCCTTAAAAGAAGCGGTGATGCGTGTGCCCGCCATCGTCTCCATGACCACGGGTCCCGCGGACTCGATGTCTGCTGGGTGCCTGCTATAGTGTCACAGAGAGGTAGAACGGTGAGATGCTTTTGTAAACAAAGCATTTCCCTGTTCTGCCTAGCGACAGGACAGAGATCACTGCTCTCTGTCATCAAGAGCATTGATCGCTGTCATGTGAGGTGTAGCCCCTCTCCCCCACTGTTAGAATCACTCCCTGGGACACACTTAACCCCTTCACCGCCCCCTAGTGGTTAACCCCTTCACTGCCAGTTTCATTTACACAGTAATCAATGCATTTTTATAGCACTGATCGCTGTATAAATGACAATGGTCCCAAAATAGTGTCCAAAGTGTTCGATATGTCCGCCATAATGTCGCAGTCCCAATAAAAATCTCAGATCGCCGCCATTACTAATAAAAAAAAAGAATAATAAACATGCTATAAATATATCCTTTATTTTGTAGACGCAAAACAATCAATATACGCTTATTGTGTGTGTTTTTTTTTTTTTTTACCAAAAATATGTAGAAGAATACATAAACTGAGGAAAAAAATATGTTTTTTTAATATTTTTTTGGGGGGATATTTATCATAGCAAAAAGTAAAAGATAATGTCTTTTTTTGTTTATAACGCAAAAAATAAAAACCGCAGAGGCGATCAAATACCACCAAAAGAAAGCTCTATTTGTGGGAAAAAAAAGGTGTCAATTTTCTTTGGGAACAACATTGCATGATTGTGCAATTGACAGTTAAAGTGACACAGTGGCGAATCGCAAAAAGTGCTCTGGTCAGGAAGGGGGTAAAATCTTCTGGGGCTGAAGTGGTTAAGCTCACTCATCGGGAGAACAGTGGAATATAGAAATGCAGTGGCAGCAGAAAATCCTTCTTCTGGCTGGAGCAGAGGAAGAACTTCACTTAGCGTGCCATATGAATGAGCTGGAGGGATATTTGCATATGAATGAGAGAGTAACCCTCATTCCTTTGTAAATCCTGTGGTCCGTCATTAAGGTGCCTGTTCATTCATATGCAAATCTAGTGGTAATTTGAACATTATTGCACTGTTGACCTAGTGTACAGGGATAGAACTTTGCGAGTCCCTGTACACAGGACAGCGAGAGTAGGGCCAAAATGTGGGATAGTCCCACACAATTTGGGATAGTGGGGAGGTATGTTATTTGTTCCCCTTTTTGGTCTATTTTATATTCCATTGAAAATGCTTTGTTTTATCGGTTGGTAAGTGCAAAAATAAGAACCTGTTGATCATGCCAGTAATATTGTGAGCTGATAACTTCTCATGCTCTCTGCCTGTGATGTACTGTCATCAATTACATTGTTGCCAGCTATCGTCATGTACTACAGAACACCTCCTCTGTATGTTTAGAAAGAGAAGGAGAGTTGTTCTGTATCCCTGTCCTAGGATGACAACATTGCTCCTTCATAGATAAAATACGATGAGTAAGTGTTGTCACTCAATACAGGAAGTGTGTTATTGGAAGGATCACCAGGTGAAAGAAAAGGCAGTAAAAGCCTAAAACAATAAAAAAAAGAAAGCAGCCACCACATTTAAAGGCTAGTAAATTTTAATATCTTACATTTTTGTTCTTGCGTTTAAGTAGCACTCCAGCCATCCCTGCAGTCTTCAACATACATACTCTCCTGTACTAAGATGCCTTATTTTGATTTCCCTACACACTGAGCTGACTAGCTGTAGAAAGTCAGATAGAGCTGGCCTCATTTCCTGGCTGGAGGACATCCATCACCATCTAGATCTTTCCTCCCCACCTTTGACTGCCCCTGCACACAAATAGAACAAACGGCAAGTTAACTTGAGCTGGGAATTTTTCTTTGTTATTGTTTGGTCCTGCACACAAATACATGCATAAATGCCTGCATGTACACGGCCATTATAAATTCATGGTCATATAAAAAAAAAAATGCCAGACGCCCTTAAAGCGGTTCTCCACCCTGAAGTGGAAGTTCCGCTCATCTGATCCCTCCCCCCCTCCGGTGCCACAATCGGCACCTTTCAGGGGGGAGGGGGTGCAGTTACCTGGATAATCCAGGTATCTGCACCCACTTCCGGGACAAGACCCCCGCAGACGCCCCGCCCCCCCGTTGTGTTCTGGGAAACACACAGTTCCCAGGACACAGCAGGGACCAGCAGAGACACGCAGCGCGACTCGCGCATGCGCAGTAGGGAACCAGGCAGTGAAGCCACAACACTTCACTTCTCGATTCCATGACAGAGGGCATCAGAGAGATGAGCGATCGCTCGTCATCTGCCGCCGACATCGCTGGACCCTGGGACAGGTAAATGTGAATTTATTAAAAGTCAGCAGCTGCAATATTTGTAGCTGCTGGCTTTTAATATATTTTTTAAAGGTGCAGAACCGCTTTAACAGTGGCATTTTTTTCTGCCCATGTGCATTACCCTTACTGTTTAACTATTTAAATGTCAATGAAACCTGGAATTAAAGTGGTTGTAAACCCTTACAACCAACTTTGACCTACAGGTAAGCCTAGATTAAGGCTTACCTGTAGGTCCAAGAAATATCTCCTATACCTACACAGTTTAGGAGATATTTGCTGAAAGATAGGCACCGCTGTCTATGGCGCATGCGCCGTAGACAGCAACGCGCAGGCGCACTGAGCGTGCCACGGTCAACGGCGATATGCCACGAGTGGCGGTTCCCATGCACATGTGCGGGAGTGATGTCATTGCGGCTTCGCCGAATGACAGCGGCGGAGCAGCGAGACCCACCGAGAAGATGGATGCGCTGGACTACAGGGGACATCGGTGACTTCGCTGGCTCCTGTGTCAGGTAAGTGACACATAATGCACTACTATGCGATGCGATTTACCTTTGCAGGGAATGAGAGAGGAAGTAGACTCATCAGGGTTTACTTCCTCTTGAAAGAGGTTGTAAACTCGGGTAGGCAAAAAAAAAACCTCCAAGACAAAGGCATAATGAGCTACTAGCTCATTATGAAATACTTACCTTAAAATGAAGCCCTACAGTGCCACCCGCACTCCTCTCACATGGCCGACCTCTTCCTGGAGTTCCTTCTGGGTTCACGGCCCTGGCACTGTAGCCTGAGCCCCAATGACGTCACCCCCGCGCATGTGCACAGGAGCCGCCGTGCACGTCACAGAGCGCGGAAGGACCCGTGCCTCTTCCTTCAGACTGCATGTGCCAGTGATGTCACTGGCCGCATGCAATGGAAATATCTCCTAAACGATACATGTTTAGGAGATATTTTCACTACCTATAGGTAAGCCTTATTATAGGCAAATATCTGCAGAGGGAGTTTATTTCCTCTTTAAGAAGAGTACTAATGCAGAGTGCTGTGATATTTTTAGGAAGCTAAGTACAGCACCCTACCATGATTTGCATATAGAAGCAGTGTGACCCAGTGATGATGATGATATTAGTAAATCCCCCACATATCCTAAAAATACGTATACAATCATTTATGGGAGCAAATTAGGCCTAGGGGCATACTTATAAAGCAGCGATAGTGACATTCAACAAACATTTATTGCAGGTGAATCAATTGCTATCATTTAAAACTCAGGTACTAGGAAGATACACCTACACAGAATGTATGGTGAATGTCACGTTCGCTCTTTATAAATATAGAGGTATTGTCAAATTAACTGATGCTGCTAAATTTGGCTTGGACATCTAGGTATCAATGAGCCAACCTCTGGTCACAGAAGCTTTAAAGTTTAACTCAGAGCACAAAATGTTCTATTAAAGTGTTCCTAAACCCACAAGAGTAAAATCAGTCTGTATATGCAGTAAGATATGCTTGTTATACTCACTGGAACCTATGGGTTAATCCTCCACATTGTATAAAAAGGCTGTTTGATCCTGTCTTCTCTGATCCTCTCCTTCTTCCATTCTCCCCAGTCCATCTGATAGTACAGAGCCTTTAGAGTCACTCTGCACATGCTCAGTTTGGTGTGTATTGCTAGAGAGTAGGGATGGTAGGGTGCATGTGATCAGCACAGGGCCAATGAGAACTCTCAAGACAGGGTTTCAGTAGTCATGCAGCCTCATAGGACAGTTAGAGGAGAATCAAAACTTGTCCTACAAGCTCTAACCAGACAATGATAGAAGTCACGAGACTGCTATACTGCTAATGAGAAAGGGTATTTATCAGTTAAATTAATTGCATTTCCATGTTCTGCGTACTGTGGAAGACCAGATATAGTGACTGCAGGGTCCTGGTTTTACTATTTTCCCCAATAGCCACAAAGGATATAAATCTGCTTTGTGTGCCCCAAACACTTTTACAAACTCAGATATTGCCTTGTAAAATTAGCAATGATACCATCCCTAAATTTTCTGTATATGATCTCTAAAGTGAGCAGAGCTGTGGGAGGGGCCCAGCAAGCTCCATCCACTACAGGAAATGACAGGAGGGGGAGGAGACAAGACCAGTCATCCTGCACAAGGAGAAAGAGCAGCAGTGACCGGTCTTTATTACAGGAAGTTCTTACAGAGACAGTTTCACACTGGATTACTGCACAGATCTGGAAGAAGTACACAAAACATATCAAGATTCAAGGAATAATACACATGATTCTTGTATTCAGATGATATTTGATTATCCTGGAGTTCAGCTGTAAGCAGCAATCAGATTCTATAAATGTAATGAGCAAATATGGCTTTAAAAACTGCATATATGCATAATTATAAAAAATGCACGCAAGACTTTTAAAAGATGATCATAAGATATTTAAGACACATTTCATGTACAATAAGCTGGTACTGTGACCAGATAAGGAAAACAGACATTTTTGAATACATAGTATCAATATTTTATGTAGAACTATAAATAGCCTGTGAACATGCAATACATTGCAGGTATCGCTTTTATTAAATGACATTCCAATATAGGCCCCCACGGGACATACTTTAATTGATACATAGCTGTAAACTGTTTGTGAACTTTGTTTTTTCAAGTGTTTAACCAGTTCAGAATGAGTAAAGTGCTCCTGTTAGTAAAAAATGGGCATGTTAGTTGATTGTACCAATTAAAGTGTTGACAGACATTCACACATTGCGGGCTGTGGGTGCAAGTAATAATGATCATAAGAAGAACAACAACAATACAACAATAATAATAATAATGATAATAAAGATAACACCACAAAACTAAATAAACTATTACTGTATCCTGTAACTATGAACTGTTTTTTTTGTAGCACTGCTGCCACCTTGTGGCAAAACATGATAATTACCGCTCAGTGGACAGCATGAAGTTGCATTTGTACATACATTTAACCATATGTGCTTTCAGTCATGATTGCCGCAGAAAGGCTGCCAACAGCCTGTTTTTGCACTGTATGGCCTCAGGGACCACAGCTATCCACACACAGGTGTCATTTGCAGCCGCAGGAATCAGTGGATTTCGGATGCTGGGATTCACTGCATGGTTAAAAGTCCATGTGAATGCAGCCTTAGTGAATATTTCATTTGTGATTTCATTAAAGCCCAAAACCAGCTAGAGCACTGACCAAAAAAAAAAAACGTTTTTTCAGTAGAGTGAGGAAGGGTTAGAAATTCCGGTAAAATTTGTAGTATTTGTATTGCCCTCTGTGCCTTCTCATTCAAGTGACAACCACACTCCCTATTTTTTGTATGGGTGTCACAGGGACAGGAAGTGAGGAAAAATCTCCACACAGAGAGAAATAAAAACCTGACAGTGATTTTACCACTTCACAGTTTACATCTTCACAGTCAAAAATTGTTGGCCAATTGTTAGGCTTTCACTTGTCCTATTCCACCTATATGACACATTTTTTATTGAGCGCCATTAACGTTCAGACATTTCTGATCTACGACAGCAGAAAAAAACCTAATTTTTCAAAACTGTTACTAGCAATTGATTCCAAGCTTGTGCCACATCCAAGCAAACTGTCACCTTTGTGCGTCTTTTAAAAGTTCTATTTAAGACTCTAAAGCTGGCCATACACTAGTAGATTCTTGTTAGTGGGGTGAAATTGACGTTAGACTTTGACTACAGTGACGAGAAAATTTGTAGGAGCAGGATGGAAATTTTTTCTCAATTTTTTTAACAGTGTATTTGGCTTTCATTTGGGAAAGTCCATTGATTTTGAGATCAAATGTTAAAAAATGTCATGTCATGAAATGTACAGATAAGAATTTTTTGATGAATGTTAATATGAACATTAATTTGAATACTACTAGTGTATGGTCAGCTTTCAAGCTGTCCCCATTATTTTCTAATGTACCTGCTTGTTCTTTATTGGCATACCATTTTTATCCATATCTCCATATTTATCCATTTGTATCCATATCTCAATTGGCATACTATTTTTATCCATATCTCTTTATTTCTTACATTGGAAAAACAATTAATCCAAATCTCGGATATGTTTGGAAAATTCCCACACCAGTACATATCTTTGGGTTCACATCTTCTATGAAGCTCAATGCACACTGTTATCATAGTATATAAAGCCTCCCAAGCAGCTTTCTGCAGTGGCCTTCACTGGGATTTCAGGACAGGTAGTCATCTGAGCATATAAAATCTGTTCTCCTCCTCCGCAGGATCAGAACTTTATCTTATGCCGCATACACACAACCGGGCTTTCCTGCAGACTAGGTCCGACGGTCTTCCCGACTGACTTTTTCATCAGAGTTCTGATGGGCTTCCGAACAAACGGACTTGGCCACACACGAACAGACTAAGTCCATTCGAAAGTCCGTTCATTTTGACATGATGATGTAAGACGGGACTAAAAAAGGAAGTTCAATAACCAGTAGACAATAGCTTCCCTTGCGATGTGTTTGGTCCATCGGACCAGCATACAGACAAACGGTTTTCTTGATAGGAATTGAGTCTGTCGGACAGATTTGAAACATGTTCTATTTCTAGGTCCGTTAGATTTTTTAAATTAAAAATGATCGGATTATCCCACACACGTTCGGATTGTCCGACAGACTGATTCCATCGGACCTAGTCTGCCGGAAAGTCCGGTCGGGTGTACACGGCATTAGTTATTTTAGCGCTGAAACTTAAAACCTATCTAGCCGAATAATATATATATTTTTGGGCTTGATTAGAGCAGGAATTTTTATTGCTGTCTTTTCCCAGTGGCAGTATTCCCTATCCTGGTGTCCAAGAGTGAGAAGATCTGTCCTGTAGGGAGACAGAATACAATGAAAGCCTATCAGAGGCTCTCACCCATTATTGATAACACTGGCACTACCAGATTGCTATCAACCACACTTTAAAGGACTTACTGTTTAGGCAAACAATTGCACTTTTTGTTATAAAAGTTTACATGAACTTTGCATGCGGAATATGATATAAATAATCTTATAAAGTTGTATATAATTTAATGTTGAGACAGCGCTGGGTACATATACAAATATACCTGAAAGGAGCATACCACCTTTTCAACTCAGCAGCAGTCTTCTAAGTTTAATCACCAATATCACATACACATTGCAGCACAGGAATCATATAATTTAGACATTTTCGGAAATATGGTTGCTGCGACGTGTCGAATGTTTGGTACTAAAGCAGGCCATAGATGATGCAATTTTCTTTCCTGCAACCAAGGATTGCAGGGAAGAAAAATAGCTTGATTCCCCCTTCAACACAGTCAGTGTTGATCGGGGAATCTCTCCCATAGAGCTATTGTGTTCTCCCAGCGGGGTTTGGGCACAGGGGGCCATCCCTGGTGGGAGAATACAGTGATTATTGCTAACGGCTATAGCCGCTGGCAATATTTGCATGTAAACATCTGACATGCTGATAGTACCCAAGTCGATCGACAGATAAAATTGGATACAATCAGCCTGCCCATATATTGTTCAAATCTCGACTGGTTCCTGCTGAATAGGGATGGCCGAACGGTTCGCCCGGCAGTCGTTTCGCTGCGAATTTTGGCTGTTCGCGGTCCGCCCGATCGGCGGACTATTGCTGCCGTTTGCCCGGCGGACTTCCGTGTTTACTGTGTAAAAGAACTTTGACATATGATTACACATCCATCATGGGGTACAGGACAGCCAATTGAGACATTACAGCACATGGACACTTGGACATTCCCCCTAACTTATAAATACACCCGATCCGGCGGCCATTTTACATTCTTTCTTCTGTCACTATAGGGAGAGGTTGCTGTGTGGAGCAGGGAGAGATTGCAGTGACCCAAATCGCTAGCTATTTGGTACACAAAAGTTCTTTTCAGGACTGGTATAGGTGTTAGGTGTAGTTCAGGATATAGGTTTGCTGTGCTACTGATTGTTGAGTTGAGTGTCTTTTGTCAGTTGAGAGAAAGGGACAGGACGGTGTGTGCTGCAGTGACAGCCAGTTTAGTCATTAGCTGTTACTATCAGGTCCACAAAAGTGCTATTCCAGTTATTGTTCCAGTAGCCTCTGTTTTGTCAGTTTATATAGGGACAGGCAGGAAGCTGTGTGTGAGGCAGTGAGGGTCAGTTTAATCAGTAGCTGTTACTATATTAGGTCCACAAAGGTTCTTTTCAGGACTGGTATCAGTGGTATGGTAATAGGCTTGTACACAATATTCTTTCTTCCAAATATAGAAAGAATATTATACTTGACTGCTGCCCTTCTGCTGCAGTCTGCTAATCAGTCAACCCTATACTGCAGCAGTCCTTCATCGGTATAGGGACTGACGTACAGTCTGCTAATCAGTCACACACAACCTACTTGTTCCACAAAGGTCCTTATAAGGACTGGTAAGGTATAGGGTGCTACAGTACATAGGGTTGAGTGAGGTACACTCTGCTACTCTATAAGGACTGGTATAGGTCCACAATACATAGGGTTGAGGTGCACTACTGCTGACCGCTGCCCTATACTGCAGCAGTCCTTCATCAGTATAGGGACTGACGTACAGTCTGCTAATCAGTCACACACAACCTACTTGTTCCACAAAGGTCCTTATAAGGACTGGCAACCTGGTGTAGGGTGCTATAGTACATAGGGTTAAGTGAGGTACAGTCTGCTACTCTATAAGGACTGGTATAGGTCCACAATACATAGGGTTGAGGTGCACTACTGCTGACCGCTGCCCTATACTGCAGCAGTCCTTCATCGGTATAGGGACTGACGTACAGTCTGCTAATCAGTCACACACAACCTACTTGTTCCACAAAGGTCCTTATAAGGACTGGTAAGGTATAGGGTGCTACAGTACATAGGGTTGAGTGAGGTACAGTCTGCTACTCTATAAGGACTGGTATAGGTCCACAATACATAGGGTTGAGGTGCACTACTGCTGACCACTGCCCTATACTGCAGCAGTCCTTCATCGGTATAGGGACTGACGTACAGTCTGCAAATCAGTCACACACAACCTACTTGTTCCACAAAGGTCCTTATATGGACTGGTAACCTGGTGTAGGGTGCTATAGTACATAGGGTTGAGTGAGGTACAGTCTGCTACTTTATAAGGACTGGTATAGGTCCACAATACATAGGGTTGAGGTGCACTACTGCTGACCGCTGCCCTATACTGCAGCAGTCCTTCATCGGTATAGGGACTGAGAGTTTTGTCACAGGGTCATTTAAAAAATGACAGGCAGAGGAAGAGGCAGGCCCTTCCGCAGGGGTGGTATACAGGGGTGGGTCATATTTCTACTGGGGCTGCTTATTATGAGGCGCTCCCACCATCCCTGTGCTGTGCTGACTTCCTCCTGGGCCTGCTTATTAAGAGGGGCTCCCACCATCCCTGTGCTGTGCTGACTTCCTCCTGGGGCTGTACCTCTGCTGTGCATATTATGAGGGGCTCCCACCATCCCTGTGCTATGGTCATTATGAGGGGTTCCCACCATCCCTGTGCTATGCTCATTATGAGGGGCTCCCACCATTACTGTGCTCTGCTCATTATGAGGGGCTCCCACCATCCCTGTGCTGTGCTGACTTCCTCCTGGGGCTGTACCTCTGCTATGCTCATTATGAGGGGCTCCCACCATCCCTGTGCTATGCTCATTATGAGGGGCTCCCACCATCCCTGTGCTATGCTCATTATGAGGGGCTCCCACCATCCCTGTGCTGTGCTGACTTCCTCCTGGGGATGCTTATTATGAGGGGCTCCCACCATCCCTGTGCTGTGCTGACTTACTCCTGGGGCTGTACCTCTGCTGTGCATATTATGAGGGGCTCCCACCATCCCTGTGCTAAGCTCATTATGAGGGGCTCCCACCATCCCTGTGCTATGCTGACTTCCTCCTGGGGCTGCTTACGGTGCAGGTGTCAGTGCTTTATGTCCCGCTGCTGATGTCAGTGCTCTCTATCACGGTGCTGCTGTCAGTGCTGTATATCACGGTGCTGGTGTTAGTGCTTTATGTCACGCTGCTGATGTCAGTGCTCTCTATCACGGTGCTGCTGTCAGTGCTGTATATCACGGTGCTGGTGTTAGTGCTTTATGTCACACTGCTGATGTCAGTACTCTCTATCACGGTGCTGCTGTCAGTGCTGTATATCACGGTGCTGGTGTTAGTGCTTTATGTCACGCTGCTGATGTCAGTGCTCTCTATCACGGTGCTGGTGTCAGATGACTCTATCATGGTGCAGGTGTCATTGCTGTATGTCACCCTGCTGGTGATCATCTCCTGTACCCTCTTTGCCTACCCTGACCTTCCCTCTCCTCCATTGCCTTCATGCGCTCCACAGTCCTGAATTGTCACAACAATTTCCCATATAAAAAAAGAATGCTTGTAGTTGTCGATCCCAGATTCACCTCATACATGTGTTATTTTGTGTCTGCAAATTTGACCTGTAGGTTTGCAAAGTTCGCCTCCCATTGAAGTCAATGGGGCCCGCCGCGAATGTTCCGGTTTGCGAACTATTGGTCCACGAAACGTCCCGTCGGAAGTTCGTCCATCACTACTGCTGAACCAGCCAAGATTCGAACCATCTATGGCCGGCTTAAGCTAACGATTCCCAATACTGATGGTTCTCACTAGTATGCTTCATCTTTATATTTGAAACCTTCTACCTGTTCTCATACGATGAAAAGATTCCATCTGACCTTTTCTGCCGGAAAGTCTGACCGTGTGTACACGGCATAACAGGCATATTTTGAGCTCAGCGTTTAAAGTCAGGAAAAAAAAAACTTCTGGTTTGCATTTCTGATTGGGGCTTTCTGGCAGAAAAAACACTAAACTTGCCTTAACTGTGTACAAAAACGCTATATATGAGTGCTTTTTCTGCCAGGAGAACAGTCTTTTTTATTTAAGCCCAGTGTGCATGGAGCCTTGGAATGATGAGCAAGATGACATCTTCTCAACTGCAACCAAAGCAGCACCCGTGCCATTCTGTATGCCTAGGGAAGGACAGGCTGGGTCCACAAATCAAGGTGTTCATAGACAAAACAGGCAGTTCATTGTGCAGGCACCCTCCACCCTGAGGTATGTTTATTGGCTGGTCTCCCACATCCACCCAAGAGTGATCAGACAAGTGGTATCATCTGCTACCCATGGGCATTACCCAATCCACCATAAGTTTGGCACATCAGGGGGCTGTTATTGCACATTGATGGCCGGCTCCTGTTTAACCGACTTGGGCTAAATACAAAAATGGATTTGAGATCATTATTTTAGCTTGCTGCATTTACATCAATATGACAATAAGTCATTCATATTCAAGAAGCGGAATACCATCAAATGTACAATTCACTCTGCTTATGTCAGGAATTAGGATATAGCACCCACAATAGACAGAAATATTGCAATATACTAAGATGGCTGGTAGAGTGTGCCTGGTCACATGATGCGGCCCCTACAGACTGTGCAGAGAGTGACTACACAGAGGACTGTCCATTGTATTACCATCCTGGGGTCACGTGGGAGGTTTTGTGTCATCTGTTGCAGCGTCTGATTGTACGTAGACTAGTAGGCATGCCGTCACACCCCTGCAGAAGAACACACGAGAAGTGAGACTCATTTTACAGCAATCTACAGCAGCACGGAAAGTGTTATAGTCTAAAAGGGAAACCCCAAGCAAAGAGCTCATTATGCAAAAAAAACTGCAAAAAAGAATTTGTTACACCATTCATTATGAGACTTTATCTCTGTGTAGGAACTTCCTGTAATAAAGACCGGTCACTGCTGCTTTCTCTCCTTGTGCAGGGTGAGTGGTCTTGTCTCCACCCACTCTTGACGTTTTCTGCAGGCAGCCTGTAGTGGGTGGGGCCTGCTAGTGCAAGAAAAAACCCTGAGGGCCTACTGATCCTAGTTATGGATGGGCACAAGGATTTTGGTGCAACTGATTTTACTGTGAAATTAATGTTTTCACAGTCCGTGAAATTTGGTTGGGAAAAGAGATTTCCTTGTTTTTGCTTTCTTTATTTAAAGGGCATGGTTTAACCACATAAGCCCGGACCAATATGCAGCTAAAGGACCAAGCCCCTTTTTCCGATTCGGCACTGCGTCGCTTTAACTGACAATTGCGCGGTATGCGACGTGGCTCCCAAACAAAATTGGCGTCCTTTTTTTCCCACAAATAGAGCTTTCTTTTGGTGGTAGTTGATCACCTCTGCAGTTTTTAGTTTTTGCACTATAAACAAAAATAGAGTGACAATTTTGAAAAAAAAATTCAATATTTTTTACTTTTTGCTATAATAAATATCCCCAAAAATATATAAAAAAAAACAATTTTTTTCCTCAGCTTAGGCCGCTACGTATTCTTCTGCATATTTTTGGTAAAAAAAATTGCAATAAGCGTTTATTGATTGTTATTTGCAAAAGTTATAGCGTCTACAAAATAGGGGATAGTTTTATGGCATGTTTATTAATATTTTTTTTTTTTACTAGTAATGGCAGCGATCAGCGATTTTTATTGTGACTGCGACATTATGGCGGACACGTCGGACAATTTTGACACATTTTTGGGACAATTGGCATTAATGCAGCGATCAGTGCGATTAAAATTGCACTGATTACTGTAAAAATGTCACTGGCAGTGAAGGGGTTAATCACTAGGGGGCAGGGTAGGGGTTAAGTGTGTGTGTGTTTTTTTTTACTGTAGGGGGCATGGCTTGGCGTGTGACGTCACTGATCGTCTTTCCCTATAACAGGGAACAGACGATCAATGACAGGCTCACTAGGGAACATGGGAGAGGTTTGTTTACACTTACATCTCCCCGTTCTTCAGCTCTGTGACCCGATTGCGGGACACCGGTGGCGATCGGGTCCACACCCACGGTCACGGAGCTCAGGCCCGGGTCGCTAGTGTGCCGGCGGCACTTAAAGGGCAACGTACCTGTACAGGAGGGGGGGGGGGGGCAGAGCTGTGGGAGGGGCCCAGCAAGCTCCGTCCACTACAGGAAATGACAGGAGGGGGCGGAGACAAGACCAGTCACCCTACACAAGGAGAGAGAGCAGCAGTGATCGGTCTTTATTACAGAAAGTTTCTGCACAGAGGTAAAGTATCACACTGGATTATTGCACAGATCTGGAAGAAATACACATAGCACACCAAGATACATACAATTGAGTACTGTCCCTTATACTTTTTTTATTGCAATTTTTCAGGACAAGCTTTCAGGGTGTCCCCTTCATCAAGGTCCAAGCAGTACTAATACACAAAGTTTTAGACAATCTCTGGGGGGGAAAAAACCCCACAAACTCACAGCAATAAATTAGGATTTTTAGTGAGATAAGACAGAGAGAGTGCTATGGGGGGGGGGTAACAGTCACAAAGGGGTCATAAAACTGTAGGTTAAAGATTAAAGCCGGTGTTCTGGCAGATAGTGTCCTGCCATCATATAGTGTCCGCCCCGCACTGCGCATGCGCAGTACGGGGCAGAAGAAGCTTCGGAAAATCTCTGAAGATGAATGGCGCCTGCGCCGTGAGTGGAGGTGGTAGCCCCACCATCCAAGCGGACATATGGTTGTGAAAATTAGAGGGCCCCTTGCGGGCGAGCTTCGCTCGCAGCGCTTCGTGCTCGGCCTCGCTGTGCTCGGCTCTTTTATATTCCTACTCTATGTCCACTTGGATGGTGGGGATAGAACCTGGACTCACGGCGCAGGCGCCGTTCATCCTCGGCTATTTTTTCGGAATTTATGTGTGCTGTATACTGCGCATGTGCAGTACACAGCGGACACTATCCGATGGGGGACCATATATGATAGGACACCGGCCATAGATGGTTTGAATCTCGACCAGTTCCTGCTGATTCTAACCATGTATGGGCAGGCTGAATGTGCCCAATTTGATCAATCGGTCAACTTGGGTACAACCAGCCTGATGGATTTTACAAATGCGATTATCGCTAGGGGCTGGTATAGCCATTAGCAATAATCATTGTGTTCTCCGGCTGTCAGCACTATCTGATGGGGATATTGAGTGAATTTCTTTCCTGCAACCTATGGTTGCAGAAGAAAATAGCTTAGTCTATGGCCATCCTAAGAAAACCCAGGTCTAAATCCAGCCCATTATCTTTTGTGTTAAATAGAAATTTCATTCTTAGTTCAAAAGTTTTCCTTTCCTGAGTGGTTTTAAAATACCCTTTAAGAACTAAAACTTTAAGATCTTTCATAGTGTGGTCCAGTGGGGAGAAATGATGCCCCGCAGGTATGCAGAAATCATCTTTCTTATGTCCCTTCATGGTGTGTCTGTGCAAATTCATCCTTGTTTGGAACATCTGTCCTGTTATGCCAACATAAGATCCTTTGCTAAATTTTTTGCATTGGATGAGGTACACAATATTACTGGAGGTGTTGTATGATACCGTTATATTGAAGGTCCCTTTTGTGTGTGACACTTTTTGATAGAATAATTTGGTTGCACATTTTACGTTTTTTTTGTTTCAGGGCCTACTTCCTAGTTTCTAAATCTCTTTCTCTGTCTTATCTCATTTACTATCCTAGTTGAATCATTTGCTGACCATGCTATAGCTGAATGACAACAGCTACTGTGATCAGGCAGCGTGCTCTCTGATCAGTGTAAGGAGGACACTGCTGATCATAGATTGAGGTAAAGAGTCAATCATTGGCTCTTTACCATGTGATTAGCTGTGTCCAATCACAGCTGATCACGGATATAAATAGAAGCCTGTTATCAGCACTCCTTTCATCGTGCTGACAGCATGCGGAGAGAAGAGAGCCAATAACTGGCTTATTTAAAAGAGACCTGTACACTGATAATCCAGACACTGATTATCAGTGTTCTGCTTATCAGTGCAGTCCCAAAACAGTGCCCGCCAGTGCTGCCAATCCGTGCCCATTGGTGCTTCCTCATCAGTGTTACCTATCAGTGCCGCCTACCAGTGTTCATCAGTGCCGCCTATTAGTGCCCATCAGTGCCGCCTATCAGTGCAGCCTCATCAGTGCCCACCAGTGCAGCCTCATCAGTGCGCTGATGAGCTGATGCACTGCTCTACCTTGCCAGACACCACCAGCCACATCATTTTGACTCCACCTTTAAGATCCATAAGGTACATCCAGATATCTGGCTGATGGATACAACCATCTTTAACCCTTGACGTTATGGATGTTTTAATAATTTTTCATACACGCTCTCTATCAACCGGACCTGCATCAAAGTACTATTCTACCTCTCATCTATAGCTACAGTCTATATAGATTTATACCATTAAGTTATACAATAAAATAAGACCATCCCACAATATACGGACCCCTGGCTGATGTCATTCACATTCTCTGTTGCTTGTGCGCTGCTCTGGCGGACATAGCTTTCTTTTCATTTTTGAGTTATGTTTTTTGTCTTTATGGGTAGAGCATCAACATTTGGGATATAAGCTACAAATCTGGAACCCGCAAGTCCTAAGACCCTGAAGAAGATCTGCATATTGTTTTTCGAAATGCATTGGACAGTCTGTCTGTCAAAGCTCTGGGCTTTTCCTTGCAGCTGGTTTCCATTTCTGCTCCCAATATTTGTGTTTGTTGCTTATATCCCCATGTTCATGTTGCTACATATTATCAATCTGTAATAAATTTTGAATATATTTTTTTACCATCAAACTGTTTGTGGCCTGGTTTAAAGTCCCAGTCTGAGGAATTCATGTTTTGATTCTATGTATCAGGTAGGGTAGGTAGGTGTAGGGATGTGGCCCACAATCAGTTTAAGCAATTAGTTGCGGTAGAGGGTGTCTTTAAACAGCAGTGCCCATCAACAGTGGCGTAACTAGAACCTTCAGGGCCCCGGTGCAAGAAACCATGAAGGGCCCCCCTGAACCCCAGCCAGGGCCCTTCCCTCTGAGTCCGGCGGTGGAACTCCAGGGCGTGGTCACAGGTATGACCTTTGTGAGCCCTGTAGTTCCACCACTGGTATCGGTATTTTTTTTTATTATTTTTTTTTAATTTTTAGGTGCCCCATTGGGGACTGTCCCTAGGCAGGATGGGGTCCCCGTCCCCAGAAGAGATGAGGTCCTTCTATCCAGGGCAGATGAAGTTACTGCCCCCAGGTGAGAAGGGGTCCCTGTCCCCAGGGGAGGTGGGGGTCCCTGTCCCCATGTGAGAAGGGGTCCCTGTGCCCAGGGGGAGATGGAGGGGGTATGTAATGGTGTGTGGGGATGGGGTCCTCTCACTCACCGTGACCAAGCTGTAGGCCGCGCACTCATCCATGTTGGCCTGGGCTCCATCCAGTGTGCTGGACGGGTGATCAGCATATCTCCCAGAAAGACCTTTCATCATCTGTGTATGACAGGGGAGGAGGGGGGCTGGCAGACAAGCCTGCAGTGCCCTCCGGGGGGCTCTCATAGGGCTGCACTGCATTTGTGTGCTTAAAGTTTGTTTACCCGGGAGAAGTATGCAGTGCAGCGTGGGCCGGACTCGGGGGGGGCGGGACTCTGGCTGGGGAGAACAGACATCGGACTGAGCGGCAATGCATGGAGCAGGAGAGGGGTACTCTGAGGAGCCTGCTGAGGACACAGGTCATGCGGGGAATGCACAACTAAAGAGCAGCCAGTGCGATAGTCGAGCATGGAGCTCTGATAGTCACCCTCCACCTCCAGCGCACTCATCCATGTTGGCCTGGGCTCCATCCAGTGTGCTGGACGGGCGATCAGCATATCTCCCAGAAAGACCTTTCATCATCTGTGTATGACGGGGGAGGAGGGGGGCTGGCAGACAAGCCTGCAGTGCCCTCCGGGGGGCTCTCATAGGGCTGCACTGCATTTGTGTGCTTAAAGTTTGTTTACCCGGGAGAAGTATGCAGTGCAGCGTGGGCCGGACTCGGGGGGGCGGGACTCTGGCTGGGGAGAACAGACATCGGACTGAGCGGCAATGCATGGAGCAGGAGAGGGGTACTCTGAGGAGCCGGCTGAGGACACAGGTCATGCGGGGAATGCACAACTAAAGAGCAGCCAGTGCGATAGTCGAGCATGGAGCTCTGATAGTCACCCTCCACCTCCAGCCACCCGTGTGCATGGTGCACTGGTACCCCTAGCTGCCTATGCTGCTGCCGGCCATATGTAGAGGGGGCTGCATGGGCCCCCTGCATCACAGGGCCCGGTTGCGGTTGCAACTGCTGCACCCCCTATAGTTACGCCCCTGCCCATCAGTATAGCCTATTAGTGCTCATCAATGCCCATCAGAGCTGTCTCTTCAGTGCCATTTCATCAGTGCAGCCTATCAGTGCCCATCAGTGCAGCCTCATCAGTGCACATCAGTGAAGGAGAAAAATTACATGTTTGCAAAATGTTTTAAAACAGACTATGAAACTGTTTATTTTTTCAAAATATTTTGGTTTTTATTTGTTTATTTAGCGGAAAAAAAAAAAAAACCCAGTGGTGATTAAATACCACCAAAAGAAAGCTCTATTGTGTGAAAAGCATGGTAAAAATTCTGTTTGGGTACAGTGTTGCATGCCAATTTTCACGCAATTGTCATTCAAAGTGCGACATCACTGGAAGCTGAAAATTGGCCTGGGCAGGAAGGGGGTTTTTTCCCCTCAGAAATTGTCTTACATTCTACTAAAACTTTGTGTATTAGTATAGCTTGGACCTTGATGAAGGGGGCATACCCCAAAAGCTTGCCCTGAAAAATTGTATGTTAGTGCAAATAAAAAAAGTATCAAAAACAGTACACAATCCACTAATATGGCTACAATCATCTCAAGCAAGAGGGAAGATGCTGCACATAGCCGGATGAAGAAGCAGTTAACCAACCTAATCACAAAGGAAACACAGATCAACTGTGACATCTTCTCTCTCTCTCAGAACACATAAAGATTAATCTCATACCACAAGGTTTCCGGATTAAAAATCCTTGTGCAAATACAATGAACTCTCCTGATGCAGAAGGACTTTGCAGACATTCCAGTGAAAGATTAATACCTTGCCGACGTCATACGTCGGCAGGTTGGCTCCCCTGCGCCAATTGAGCGACTCACTGTATAGTGAAGAGTGAAGCTGATACATGCTCGGGTCAGAGGCCCCTCCCCTCTCCACTGTATACACTCAGGAAGAGTATATACAGTGGCTGGATCCATGCAGCAGAGTCCTGGACAGTCAGGAGGCAGCCATCAACACTTTTCACCCATCAAACTAAAAATGGATTATTCAAATATACATGTCGATTTCCTAGACCCTACAGTATACATCAGAGATGATAAACTCCACAGGTCAACAGTGGCGGCTGGTGCTCAATATTTTGAGGGGGCGGCAAGCCAACGGACCCCCCGTGGGAGACGGGCAGGAAGGTGGCGATCCCCCCACCCCCACGCGGAAGACAGACGGGAAGGTTGCGATTAACCCCCCACCCTCACGGGAGACGGACGATCGGAGGCCTCCTTACTTTAGGAGGTAGGGCTGCTGTTCCTCGCTGCTACTCCTTACTCCAGGGACTTTGCTTCTCCTCTAGGCTGCACAGGAAGTGGGTCCTGAGACCCGATTGGCCTGGAGTCCTAAGACCTACTTCCTGATTGACCGGGAGGAGAACCAAGAAGACAATAGCAAATATTAATTTGTTATTGTCACACAACTGGGTGGACTCAGGGTGCAGTGCTCTTCACCTCAAGCCCACCCTTTTTTGAAGCAAATTAGAGCCTTAGGCTCTAATCATGTCTAATCCATGCATCCGGCACCCTGCATGTAGATTAGGGGCCCGTTGCATGGATTAGGGGGGCGGCGCCCCTGTGCCCCATATGGACAGGCCGCCACTGCACCTCAATATACAGGAAACCTAGTGACAGATGCCATTATCTCCATAGTTCCAGTTTTTACCCTCTACACACTAAATGGGCCTGTCAAGTTCTCACGTACCTGACCGAGGAGCCAGATGTGCAGAGGAAGGCCTCCCTTAGGTATCTGGTTTGTGACCCCTGGTAGAGCAGACAGGAGTGCAGAGTGGTATGAGTGCCTGGCGGGTCAGTTGTAGGACGGGCAGCCCCCAAGGTCCAAGATGCTGAAGAGGTGACCACCAACTGGAAGGAAGATCCGAACAGCAGACGGACTGGAGGCTGGAGCACCCGATATCCTCACACACACCCAGATGCTGTATCATACAATCCGTACATCGTTCAGAGGGTAGTGGATTCAAGTGGAAGCATATAGGCTGGTTAAAGCACAGGCAGGAGATGCAGGAGCAGAGCTTAGGTAAACAGGTCAGGTCACAGGCCGGGTCAACAACTGGCATGCAGCAAGGTATCCAAGGAGCAGGCAGGTTCTAGGTCAGAGTCAAGCCGAGGTCAGATGCAGGAAGAAAGAAGGGGAAATCCAAAGGTCAAGCCGGGTCGTTAAGAGATCAAACACAGACGCAGGTAAACAAGAGCAGGGGTCACAGGGAGCTGCAGATCAATCAGCACTGATCCTGTGTGCATCCCCCATTTGGCGCTGAGTGCCGTGCGTGTGGGCGAGCACCAGCACTGTGTTTTCTAGCGGGAACGTCCTGACAGGGCCATCATACATAGCCAGGCCATCAGATACCACTGAATATGTTCAGACCCAGAAGACCATCTCAGAACACTAGCAGACTCTTTCCATAAGAGGGATTACAAGGACAAAACCATCATTACCGGCATAAACACAGCCTTAAAGTGGTTGTAAACCCTTACAAACCACTTTGACCTACAGGTAAGCCTAGATTAAGGCCTACCTGTAGGTCCAAGAAATATCTCCTAAACCTATACGGTTTAGGAGATATTTACCCGAAGACAGCCACCGCTGTCTATGGAGCATGCGCCGTAGACAGTGGCGCGCAGGCGCACTGGACAGGCCGCAGATCACTGCGATATGCCGCGAGTGTCGGCTCCCTGCGCATGCGCGGGAGTGACGTCATCAGAAGTCGCTTTGGGATCCATGGCAGAGGCAAAGAGGAAGACGGAGGACCGCTTTGGGGGCTTCGTTCTCAGGTAAGTTATTCATAATGAGCTAGTATGCTATGCATACTAGCTCATTATGCCTTTGCCTTGCAGGGTGTGTTTTTTTTTGTTTTTTTTCCCCTTTACTTCCTCTTTAAAAACTCGAAGAGAAAATCAACTCCAATACAAAGAGAAAAAACAAGTAACCATGTACCTCTAGTAATCACATACAATCCAGCACTAGAAGGTATAAGAAAGATAATCAAAGATTTACAACCCATCATAATAGAGGATAAAACCTTAATACTGGCTTTCAGACAACCACCCAACTTCAGACATAAACTAGTCAGCAGGAAACTTCATTCTGATTATGAAGTCACAGATTAAGGAACTAGGTCCGGCAACAAAAATGATGTAAACTGTGCAACCAAATTAATCTACTCAAAAAGTGTCACACACACACAAAAGGGACCTTCAGTATCCCAAGATCATACAACTGCACCTCCAGGAATGTCGTGGACCTCATCCAATACAAAAGCTGTAGCAAAGGAACTTGTGGTGGGGTAACAGGACAGATGTTGCAAACAAAGATGAAATTGCAGAGACACACCATCAAGGAA
Source organism: Lithobates pipiens (assembly GCF_037356315.1). Classification (NCBI taxonomy): domain Eukaryota; kingdom Metazoa; phylum Chordata; class Amphibia; order Anura; family Ranidae; genus Lithobates; species Lithobates pipiens. Next base: position 480,806,609 of record NW_027507903.1, on the reverse strand, counting down.
CATAAAGAAGAGGATTTCTGCACACCTGTGGGGCATCATTTCTCACAACTAGACCACACTATTCAGTACACACTACACAGTGGTTATAGCCACTAAGCCCTTGTACACACGGTCGGAGATTCCGACAACCAAATCCGTCGGAGTAATTCCGATGGATTAATTCCGGAAGAGGTCCGGAAGTGATGTTGCATACACACGGTCGGACTAAGTTGTCGGAAAATCCGATTGTACATAACGTGATGACGTTATTTCGTTACGACGGGACTACGTTCAGGCTAGTAGCCAATAGCGTTGGTCTAGGAATTTGATCTGAGCATGCGTGGCACTTTGTCCGTTGGAGTAGGCTACACATGATCGGAGTATGTCTGATTGGAGCATTTTGTCGGAAAATTTTACCGGCAAGTTGGAAAAGTTGGTCCGTCGGATATTCCGATGGAAACAGTCCGATGCAGACCACACACAGTAGGAATATCGACAAAACGTTCCGATAGGACACATTCCGCCGGAATCTCCGACCGTGTGCACAAGGGCTAACAATAATCTCTGTGTTCACCTGGCCCACCACCCTTTCCCTGCCGGGAGAACACAACGGCCCCACAATGGGGGAGGGATTCCCCCCATCAACACTGACTGATTTCCTTTCCTGCACCCATTCGCTCGTCTATGGCCAGCCTTTTCTCACTAACTATCCTAGTTTAATTATCATTGCTGTGTATGTTTGTTTGTGGTTTTTTTTCCACTCATAGAGTGCCTTACTTCAACATTATGCTAAAACTTGTGTATTGGTACTGCTGGGACCTTGAAGAAGGGGACATACTCCGAAAGCTTGTCCTGAAAAATTGGATGTTAGTGCAAATAAAAAAAGTATCATGGACAGTACTCAATTGTATTTATCTTAGATCAGCTTTCTTCAATGTATACGGTCCAACTGAGGATGATTTTGAAGTGCTGCTATCATTTTAAAATGTCCCCTCCATATTCACTATGGGGTTTTCCCATCCCTTATATACGCACCAGCGGAAAGTTGTGTTCCCGTATGCACATTTGACATCATCCCAGGACACCTAGAAGAGAGGCAACTATTAAACTTGTGTCTAAAGAACTAGTTTAACCATTTAAAGACCAGGCCTCTTTTTCAGACTCTGTGTTTACAAGTTAAAAACATGTTTGTTTTGCTAGAAAATTACTTAGAACCCCCAAACATGATACTTTTTTATGTTTTTTTTCTAACACCCTAGAGAATAAAATGGTGGTCATTGCAATACTTTTTGTCACACCATATTTGCGCAGCGGTCTTACAAGCGCACTTTTTTTGGAAATAATTAAGGTAGCCCAATTTTTTTTAATATTGTGAAAGATAATGTTATGCCGAGTAAATTGATACCCAACATGTCATGATTCAAAATTGCGACCACCCGTGGAATGTTGTCAAACTTTTACCCTTAAAAATCTCCATAGGTGACATTTAAAAAATGCTACAGGTTGCATGTTTTGAATTACAGAGGAGGTCTAGGGCTAGAATTATTGCACTCATTCTAACGATCGTGGCGATACCTCACATGTGTGGTTTGACCACGGTTTTCATATGCGGGCACTACTCACGTAAGCGTATGCGCGCAAGCTTGTTGGGACGGGGTGCTTTAAAAAAAAAACATTTTTTTTTCTTATTTGTTTTATTTGATTTTATTAATTTTTACACTGTTTTAAAAAAAATAAAAAAATAAATAGGTCACTTTTATTCCTATTACAATGAATGTAAACATCCCTTGTAATAGAAAAAAGCATGACAGGTCCTCTTAAATATGATATCTGGGGTCAAAAAGTCCTCAGATCTCATACTTGGACTTAAATGCAAAAAAAAAAAATTGTAATTTGAAAAAAATGACAATAGAAAAATGGCCCTTTAAGACGTATGGGCGGAAGTGACGTTTTGACATCACTTCCGTCCTGCTATGGTATGGAGATGGGTGGGGGCCATTTTAGCCTCACTCGCCTCCATACCCAGCCACGGACAGGTCCTGATCTCCTCCGCTGCTGCCAACGGCTCAAGTAAGCGGCGGAGGGCACGGGAGAGTGGTGGGAAAGGGGGTGGCCCCTCTCCCGCCGCTGATAACGGTGATCTCACGGTAAATCCGCCGCAGAGACCACCATTATCGTAAACAGAACCGCTGTTTCCAAAGATGGATTCCTCAGTAACGGCAGCAGCTGCTGCCGTTACTGAGATATCCATCTTCAAAGTGCTGATGTATATGTACAGGAGCCGGTCGGCAAACATAATACAGCAATCCACCAATAAAAGTTTCACTATCAGCATCCAAAGCGCAACCTATAATGTCATGTTTAAAAGGTAATTTTACTCAAAAATGATATTCCAGTTTTGTGTGGTTGGTTTTCAGAGATACAAACTACTGCATGAAAAAGTGGGGGTTAGGTGCAGTTTTGGTTGGTAGTTGAGTAGAGTGTTAAATATATTTTACAGTTTTAACCTCGCTAAAATGTATACACATCAATCATTAAATATTAAAGTGGTCCTACAGGCTGAAGGTCATTCTATGCATTAAGGTAAAAACCCTTCTGTGTGTAGCGGCTCCCTTCAGCAACGCCCCCCCCCAATCCTTACCTGAGCCCCCGCAATCCAGCGATGTTCATGATAACCCTGGCTGTATAAAGACTCTTCCTCCATTGGCTCCCACTGCTGTCAATCAAAGCCAGTCAATCAAAGCCAGTGAGCCAATAAGAAGAAAGTGGGGGGCAGGGCGCATAACATGTTTGTTATTTAAAAAAAAAAACTCAGAAGTGTTAATATCACTTTGAAGTCATATTTCCATAAATTGAAGAGTAATTCATGTTTATAACTCCTCTACTTTTCAAGGACAAATGTAGTGAATTGTCAGAGCATGTTCCATGAACACTGTCTCACCCTGCACACGCTGGAGTCGTTGAAGAAATACCATCTGCCATCTTTGTGACTGTTGATGTAACAGCAGAAGTGACCAAGACCGCCAGTGCCAGAATGTGCCACGACGGCAAACAGGCGATAATTATAGCACAGCTGAAAGACAACAAAACAAGGCAGGTGAGTATAAATTTACCTTGGGGGGTCCCAGGAGATCCCAGCGATAGGATTGCACAGGGGAATCACTGAGCACACAGAGACATATTTACTGCTGAACTCCACAATCACAGAAATTCTGTCTGGGCGAAAAACAAAAATACAGCACATCCCTACAATGATGCATATTTCCTTATGTTTTATCCCTTTAAAAGCACTGCAAGTGCACAAAATGCCTGTTGATTTTCCCAGAAATTAAGCCTATTGTAACAATATAATTACATTGTAATTATAAAGGAAGGCCACAGAAGCCATGGGAAGGGTACCCACAAAACATTTAGACAAAGTCGTCTGATTTGTTATGCACAGTGCCCAATATGAACGCAATTTATGGTCAGTCCAGTTCAAAGATGGTCAGGTGGCAATGTTACCCAGTAAACAGACAACAAGAAAGAGTGACACCTTTATGTCCGTATCGGAGGGGCAGAAGGTCTGCAAGGAACTCTTGCTTTCTGATTGCCTGGGAAATATAACAGCGGCAATTCAATTCAGCAACTTAAAATAAATTATCTCATTTAGGTAGAGTTGGCTTTTTTACATAGTAACATTTTTATCGTAGACATCCAAATGTAACAAAGAAAATAACAAATAATATGGCTTTTGACATGGATACATTCAAGAGTAGATATAATGGATTAAGAAGAATTGTTCTTCCAGCAGATGTAGTGAGACAGTCAACAGTAAATGGCTTCAAACATGCTTGGGACAAACAGAGATCTATAAACAGACAATAAAGTTAACAAAACAAAAAACAAACAAAAAATAAATAACAAAAATGGGCAGACTTGATGGACTACTTGATCTTTTTCTGCCGTCACTTTTCTACTTTCTATTGTACATAAGACCATTAGAACTGGCTTCTAATCTTTGCAGTGAGAAGGCCCTACCCGCAAGCACAGCCTGAATCAAACAACAACGGTCCATAATGGCTGTATATGTTACTGGTCACTCTTTCATAATGTTTTTGCAACTGTATGCACGTTAAATAATCATGATTATGCTTTAATCAGGAGCCTTTCCATGCATGGTGCCACCCAGAGTATTTAATGTCATTGCAAAGTCAGTGTTCACAATTACTGTCAGCCCTTCTGTTATAACAAGCTATACTACACAGTGTCTGTGTGGTTTTTTTTAATTCTGCTGCTAAATACCTTTTTTTCACATCGCCAATGTGTGGTCATGTGACAACCCATCGCTCTCTTTCCCTGATCTAAGGACTACAGTGGAAGGGGCTGAGATGTCAGCTGGGGCAGTCAAGTGACTGCATATCGGCAATGTGGAATAAGGTATTGAGCTGCAGAATTTAGAAAAAATGTATACACTTTGTAGTATGTCTTGCTATAACAGAGGGGGCTGGCAGTAATTGTAAAAACAAACTTTATTGCCACACGGAATAGCAGCAGGAGGGGTGAGGAGGGGCAGCTTAAACACAGGAGCTGGCAAGCAGGGAGGGGGAGAGGGGGAGACTGTGGGCTGGCGGAGGCACGTAAACTGACCATGGTATCCTGGATCAGCAGCCATGATTACCATGGTCAGCACACCTCGGGGGCACAGGAACAGGCAGATTCCACCAGGTTTTTTACAGCATAACAAGGGAAAAATAACAAAGCAAAAGCCCTATGCAGTTTAACATATTTTAAAGGAACAGGATTTTTTTTTTTTTTAGAGTTACAATCTTTAAAACGACCTTCTTCGCCCCAGCATAAGCCACACCCCTTATGCACAGCTCTGCTAATGCATATCTTAGATGGTGCAGAATGATATATTGTCTCACCATAGAATATTCCTCTGGCGGTAGGTGTTCTGGATCCAGAACTTCATTGAGATCAAGAACTGGTGGGAAGGACAGCGTTCTGTTGACCTTCTGCAACGGATTTTTTTGGCTCAGGCGTTTCAAGTGAATGTTTAGTGTGCGTGGCAACGATCTTAAGTGTGTCACCTGTAATACAAGGATTATTTTTTATTATTATTAATAATAATACTTTTCCTGTTCCAATAATGTTTATTAAGGAGGTTGTAAACCCCAAAAAGAAAAAAGAAAAAGTAAGACAAAAGGCGTAATGAGCTAGTATGCATTGCATTCAAGCTCCTTATGAAATACTTACCGGTACCTTAGAATGGAGCCCTCCAGCGGCGCTCACACACTGCTGTCATCTTCCCCAGTGCTTCTTCCGTGTTCACAGGCTCTGGTGCTGTGAATGGTCACAGCTGCGATGATGTCACTCCTGCGCATATGCGCAGGAGCCACCGGTGACAGCACAGGGCTCTGAAGAAGCGGCACAGGTGGCCGTTCCTTCTGAGCGCATGTGCAGATGATGCTATCGTTTGCATATACAGTAAATATCTCCTAAATGGTGCAAGTTTAGGAGATATTTACAGTACTTATAGGTAAGACTTATGATAGGCTTACCTATAGGTACAGACAAACCAGGGGAGTTCACTTCCTCTTTAACTGCAAACAAAGAAGAATGAGCAGGCTTATATCACACCCACGCAGGGGCCAAGTTGTACATACACATGCAAAATAAGCAAGCTGAAGTTATTTAAACAAAAGAATCATCACAGAATAGTAACTAAGATGCAGGAGGGCTAATACTGAGAATAGGATACATCAAACTTCCAAGGCAGAAATGTTGCCCTCCCAGAGGCGATAACACTATGGAGGGTGTGCCACCCAGAGATAAGAGAATATACGCACAAGACAAAAAAGGAAAAAAATGAGATGAGAACAAAAGAGAAAAGTAAGGTGGGAGGAGGAAGTGGAGGGGCGAGAAGGGGTAGTGGAACTCTACAGACAAGAATATTATTTTTTAATCCGTTTGTCATATATGTTCAAATATGAATTGGAATATTTGAATATAAGGTATGAATATTTTTGTTTTTTTAACTATAACTGCATATTCATACAATTCATACAAATATCGGAGCCATTTGAAAATGCAAAATGACTACCTGCAGTGCTGTTTCATGAAATAACTAAAAGTCAAACAAATGTGTTCCCTGTATGAACAGAAATATATTTAAAATATAATTTAAACTATAACAATTCGATATTACTATCCCCTGTATGGTCCATACTATAGCATATTCATTAAGGTACTTATGAGTTGGTGGGAGATCGTTGCAGAGGTTGTTTTCATCACCTTTATGATGGCCCATTGTCATACAGTGCATATGACCTTCAGATGATTAGGGGTCATATCCAATAGGTAAGAAGCTTGCAATTCATGGCGGTGAGTGGGAAATCACTGTACTGAATATGCATGAACATTTTTCACAATTGGATGTTGTGGACTTTCACTATATTAACATTTTGGTGTTATTTTCACAGGTTGAATATATAATTTATTTACTGGAATATTCATGCTAATAAAGAATTCATTTATTGTGTTGGATTATGCAATATAATTTGAAAGGGCAATGCAGCAATTTCTTTAATACATGACAAAGGATTCCCAGAACACTCAGAATTATCTAAACAGACGGCACAGGGGTCGCTGTCTGCCTCAAGACTTAGCTTTGTCTGACTGAAACCCTGAATGGAGCCGTTTTATAAGGCCAGAGTGTGTGTATATTTTCGCTTAAGCTATTGAGCTCTGTACATCAGGTGATAATAAGATGGAGGAAAACACATGAAAAGGAGACTGAGGCTAGACAAACGAATACATAATATTTACCCTGACCACAATAATTAGGAAAGAAAATACAAAACCTCTATACATTCCCATTTACTTGTGTCTGAGTGGGCTCTTGAACATTCAGTAAATGGTGACTTTTGAAGGACATGGCCTGGTTTTAGGCAAATATAAGGAGGCAACAAGTACCTTCACTATTCTGCTACTTTTACATTTGAGGCAGGCGTTTCTGTCGTCATGTGTTTCATGTGACCGAAAGTATCTCCACAGTGTGCGCTCCTGATAAAGACACAAACATGGCATTTCACATTAATATTGAAAAAAATAAAAATAGCTTTACAGAGTTTACAGACCAATCACATCAGTTCCTGCCCTCAGAATGTATTTTCTCTCACAGTACTCCTTATGCATTCATTTGCTTTTCTCTCCAGAAGGATGAAACCATCTTTATTCAGGCAAATCTAAGGTCACCAACTACTTTCTGGACTGGGATGCAGACTCCTCTCATCTTGTGACAGTCACAGTGCTGTAACATGATTGAGAGGGAAAGGGAGACAGTGGAAATTCTTTATCCTGCCTGCAGCAGACTAATAAAATCATCTCAGCCTAGGCAAAATCACTGGACTGGACTTTTTTTTAAAATAAAAATAACAAACATGCCTATACTTACCTGCGCTGTGCAATGGTTTTGAACAGAGCAGCCCTGCTCCTCCTCTTCTGGGGTTCCCCGCCGGTGCTCCAAGCTCAAGGAAAAGGCAAAAAGGCAAAGAGAATATACAAATTCCATGCACACAAGTGAGAACTGAACCCAGAACCCCAGCTCTGTGAGGACACACCATCATTTTTGTGGGTTGTGGGAAGAAACACAAACATTGGAAGAGCCTCTAAACTTTAAGGTGATGCCCAATGGAAATCTTGGATCAAAGCAACATAAGAGAAGAGTACAATCTGAATTATCCACCATGTTTGGTCAATCTCCATTACATATAGGAATATCTTAATAAAAGGAATCTGGTCCAGTTTTATCTGGCAGCTGTGGTAACACAAACCCCCAACCCTGTTGACCCCCACCCCCTTCTCCCCTACTACTTACCAATGTCAGTTTCCTGTGGAACTTGGAGTAGGAGATTCGGAGTGGAATAGCTAGGAGGTCGTTGTTGGATGTCCTCTGCTGGGAACACCTCTGACATGTGATACGTTCCCCCAATTTAATGGTATACAATGCTCTCATCGACTCTGCCTGCCACAAAAAAGAACAGTAGAAGTAATTCCACCAAAACCCATCTTTTCTCAACAGATATTGCATACACATTGAAACTCCTAAGGTTTGACCTCATATTAAATGGTTTTGGTAAATCTGAAGGAAAAACTCAGCAGAAAAACTAATAGTGTGTATGGGGCTTTACAGGTACTTATATAGTGCTGCCAATTTACACAGCACTTTACATATACATATATATATATATATATATATATATATATATATATATATATATATATATATATATATATATATATATATATATATATAAAAAGTATATTGTGCATCTACATCAGTCCCTGCCCTCAAGGACCTTACAGTCCACAGTCTACTCACATTCATACATGCACATACTAGGGCCAATTTAGACAGGAGCCAATTAACCTACCAGCTTTGGAGTGTGGGAGAAAACCCATGCAGGCACAGGGAGACCATGCAAACTCCAGGCAGGTAGTGCCGTGGTTACGATTCAAATCAGTGACCCTAGTACTAACCACTTAGCCCACCTGAGACCTTAATGTAATGGTTGTTTCCAGAAGGTATTCAGAGCTACCACTGCTTAGGTCCTTGTAAAAAGCTGACTAAAGACATCCACCCAGAACTGAAACATAAATTTTCTATGGAGAGGGCTAAATCTTTTATTTGTAATGGACTTCTAAATGACAAGATATATATACTCTTCATAAAAAGATAATTGAAAACAAATATAACTTTCACATAATGCAAATTTCAGGCTGAATTTGCTTAATAATTGCCCCCTTCTTATAAAAACATGTAACCTGCCCATTCAAAATACAATGTGATTGGATCATCTGCTGCATTTTGGCTAATTTGTAAAGGTAATATATGCAGTACAAGGAAAACCCAATCCAATTAAAAGGTACGTAAAAACAGTGAGAGTGATGGAAACATTTTCTTTACATCCAAGCAGATGCTACATTGTTCACTTGGTTGGCTTAGAATAAAGTCCTTCCCCATATCCCTTACCCCATATCTGCAACACCTACCAGTTGAGGGTTGGGCGTTGTTCGAAGTAGAAGGCTCAGTAGGGTAGAAAAGACTTCAGCTACATCATGCTGGGTATATACTGCAAGATAGGACAATCAGAACTCAAGAACTTCAACCACTTGTAATCCTCTCCCCCGAAAACAATGCCCTATAACCCTAGTGATTTCCCCTTGTGACTCACTAACCCCTCCCTGAAGTAAGGCTACCTCTATATATTTTACTTTGCACGCCTACATGTCTGCTTTTATTTTTCCTGACATATTCATTGTTTAATCATTTACAGTATGTCAATGAACTGCATGCCATGCTTTGCCTAATTTGTTGTAGTTTATCCTACTCTATCAGTCATCCTTACCCTTTGACCCACTACCCCCCCCAACTCTACCCCAAATTATGATTGCACCGTAATGTTTTTGTTACAGCCTATTTATTTTGTTAAAATACTTATGGCTCATTCATTTATGATAATGAGCAGTGTTTCATAGATGTAATGGTCTATCTACAGGCTTATCTTCCTCTGTCTGTCAATCTAGCCCCGTGGTCAACTACCCCTGCCCTAAAGCCTCATACGCACAATCAGACTGTTGGTCAACAAAGCGTCAGACTTTTGTCTGAAGTGCGTGTGTCAGGAACTTGTACACAATTGTTGGCCAACAAACACGAACATAGTAACGTACTACAAGGAATTTCAGCCTTAAGCGCCACCCTTTGGGCAGCTTCTGCTAATATTGTGTTTGGTAAGAATTGATTCCGAGCATGCGTGTTTGTACTTTGGACTTTTGTGTGACAACAATTGTCTGTAGGAGCGTACTAATGGTCGGATTTTAGGCCAACAGTCTGTCATCACACAATTCCCTGCCGAAAATCCGTTTGTGTGTACGAGGCTTTAGACTTTACAATTATCACACTACCACAAATATACTATTAGTTTTACTGTCAGCTCATTTACATATTACATTATATTATTTACATATTAATAAGCTGCATGACATAACTTGGCCTTTGGTATAGTCCAGTGATGGCGAACCTTGGCACTCCAGATGTTTTGGAGCTACATTTCCCATGATGCTCATGCACTCTGCAGTGTAGCCGAGCATCATGGGAAATGTAGTTCCAAAACACCTGGGGTGCCAAGGTTCGCCATCACTGGTATAGTCTATCCGCAGGCTTCTCCCCCTCCATCTGTCATAATTCCCAGTGATGCACCTCATTAAAAGCAGGACTAAACTCTGTCAATCAACACTAACTTTTTTTAATCCTTATGCTACTAGCATTAATAAATAGGTAGGAAGGTATATTATATATTTACTTGTTTTTTTACATTGCTTTTTTAGGTCAAAAATAATGTCATAAATCCCAGGAGTCTTCATGGGCATTTTTTTCCTTTTATCTGAAAGAAGGGAGGGAGGAGGGGCTTTCTCAGCTCAGCATGCCCTCCCACCTGCATGCCTGAGCTAAGGGCAGATGAATTCCAGGAAGTAAATGCTACATGAATCATTTGCCCTTAAGTAAGATGGCCATGGCCAGAAATGCTGAAATGCTAGGGGGTCGTTTTTTCAAAGTGATTTTCAACATAAAAAAGCTAGGAGACATGAAGGGATAGGCGAGTTGGCTTTGAATATTACAAATAAATGAAATGGTGTTTTAAGTTTGTGATGCTCAGATACAGTTATGTTCCACTTTTAATCCCCCCATCACAGCCCCAAAATTCACCAGTTGCTCTGAGAATCTGCAGGTAGTGTAGGAAGCGGTACGGGGACACTGCATCTTCTTTGCTGTTCTGCATTTCTTCAAAGAGCGCCAGCAGCTCATAGGGTAGTCGGCTGTCTGGGGGCATGTTGTCATCTGGGTCACCAATCCTGTGTGGAGGACACAGGAAGGATCTTATTAAATAAAATGTAAAAAAGTCAATCATTTATTAAAAGTCTCTGTACCCCCTCTAACCAATGGAGTCCTGCTCCCGGGAACATCACTGAGCCTGAAGCAGGGACTTTCCATGATAGATAGATAGATACTATCCATCTATCCATACATTTTAATTGTTTACATTAATTAAAAATTCAAGACTTTTTTTTTGTTGTTCAAATGCAAAACTCAAAGAATAAAATACAACAAAAAAAGTGTAAAAGCAGTCATAAAGCAAAGAATAATCACTTAGAGGCCATACAAAGCCCTTCCAAGACTAAAAATTACCCCAACCCACCATAATTTCAACTTTTCCACTGAATCCAGTGCATTTCTTTCATTGTAAGCTCTAACGAGCAGGGCCCTCTGACTCCTCTTGTACCGAATTGTTTTGTAACTGTACTGTCTGCCTTCATTTTGTAAGGAGCTTTGAAAACTGTTGGCGCTATATAAAACCTGTATAATAATAATAATTTACCCAATAGGCAAAATGCATTGCAGCCCTCAAAAAACTGCAACTTTAACCAAAAATTTTGGCAAAGTAAAATGTAGGAATCGGGCATTTTTACTAATGTCTAATCTTACATAAAGATTATTTATTTTATTTATTACAGGTATTTATATAGCGTGACAATTTACATAGTGCTTTACATATATATTGAACATTCACAATCAGATTTATTTGTTGCCTTGCCCTGCAATTTAACTATTTTAATTTTAACTTCAATTTAAATATATTCAATACACAATGCAAAGATGCAGTAAATAGTTTTAACACATAGGAGCCAATGAGAAGTTTTGTTCTACCACGAGTAAGGCTGGCCATTCATAGAGGGCTCATTGTGCCATTGTATTCTGACAGCAGGAACTCCTCCACTGTCAGAATACAGAATACTTTGATCATTGGGTGCATCCCATTGGCTGCAGCCACTGTTTGAGAAAAAAATTCCAACAAATCTGTTCGACAGAAGTCAATTGTTAGATCAACTTCTGTCAACCCTGATGGGTTTTACTTCCTCTTTTTTTCCCTGCAAAGGTAAAGCATAATAGGCTACTATGCATTGCATAGTAGCCCATTATGTGTCACTTACACTTACCTGAAACCGAAGCCTGCGATGTCACCGCTGTCCCCTCTTCCACGAAGTGTCCATCTTCCTTCCGGGTATCGCAGCTCTAGCGCTGTGATTGGCCGGAGCCGTGATGACGTCACCCCAGCATATGCGCACGGGAGCTGCCAGTTACAGCGCGATCTCCTGTAGAAATGTCACGCATGCCCCGTAGACATCAGTGATTGCATTTTTTGCAAATATCTCCTAAACCATGGAGGTTTGGGACAGATTTCAAGCACCTACAGGTAAACCTTATTCTAGGCTTACCTGTAGGTAAAAGTGTTACTAAACTCACAACAGTAAAATCAGTTTGTATATGCAGTAAAACATGAAACATCCACTGTCCCCAATCTATCTCCTGATAGAACGGAGGCTTGGAGTCACTCTGCACATGCTTAGTTTGGTGTATATTGCTACATATATATATTTTTTTTTCTTGGGAGGATGCATGTGATCAGCACAGGGCCAATCAGCACTGTCCAGACAGAGGGTCAGGAGTCACACAGCCTCAAAGGACAGTCATAGGAGAATGAAAATTCCTCCTACAAGCTTTAACCAGTCACTGATAGAAGTCACAAGACTGCTGTTTACTGCTGATGAGAAAAGGTCTTTAGCAGTTTATATTTACTAAGATAATTGCATTTCCATGTTCTGCGTACTGTGGGAGACCAGATATATAGTGAATGCAGGGTCCTGGGTTTAGTAACACTTTAAGAATACTAGCCCATGATTGGCCACCCTTGTGCCGCGTACACACGGTCGAACTGTTTGACGTACTTAGTCCGTCATACAATCCGACGGACAATCCGGCGTACTTTCCACTGAACGGACTTGACCACACACGGATACACAAACAGTCCGACGAAAGCTTGCGCGATGACGTACAGCACGTACGACGGGACTAGAAATAGGAAGTCCAAGACACAGCAAAGCCCTGTAAATCCTTTCTGGGCTTGCCCCATTCTTAGTCCGTCGGACTAGCATACTGACGACCGTATTGTCCGCTGAAACCAAAGTACGACGGACAGATTTTTGGAAAAAACGAAATTCTTAGTACTCCGGACTGCACGCTGAAAAAGTCCGCTGAAGCCCACACACGAGCGGATTGTCCGCTGACATGTGTTTCAACGGACTAAGTACGTCAAACAGTTCGACCGTGTGTACACGGCATTAGTCTCAGTATATTGATGTAATTGTGATATGAAATAAAATAATGCATTTCTTTGTTGGGTATGAATGCTGATGGTGTATCGCAGAACGCAGTATGGAGGAGTGTGGAATATGTGTGAGGTCGGCAGCTTAAAAAACCCTCATTGTTCTATTACACTCAGACATTGTTACATGTCAGAACCAGAAACTTATCAAACATGTTAATATACAAATGTTAAGCCCTTACTGTTATTATTTTCTATGTCTAAACCCAGCCAGCATTTTTTAAACAGTACAGAATGACATTGTTACAATTGTTATTGTAGCCAACTAAATTGCATTAATTCCTAAGATAATTTTTATATAAATACAGTAATTGATAGTCTGTACCAGCCTATCCCTAAATGTTTATGTTTTAGTTGTGAATAGAGCAGGGTAAGGTAGAACTTTTGTCAGATTTCAGATTATCAGATTCTGCAATTTATACAGCATTACCAGGTGGATGACACCACATACAAGAATACAGTGGTGTCTTCTTATTGGACAGTACATGAGCAGCAGGAGACTGTCATCTCTTTGCTTGTGGTCCTATTACCATGGTCCTTGTCAGCACATTTGCATGAAGCACACCACATAGGACAGTCAGAGGAGTGTCATTTTAAACAGAACAGATTATAGAAAAAAAAATGTATACATTTGATCTATAGTAGTATTTTTTTGCAAACTAACATTGATTAAATGTAGGAAAAAGTGTGTTTTTCTCATTTTACTTTTTCTGTCCATGGATTGCTACTAAAAAAATTATTTTTGCAATACAATATCCCCAAACAAAAGCCTTGTTTGTCTATAAATACTGTATATACAGTGTTACTTTTGTATCTTGACTAATGACAAAGGTCTTGCCAACATAAACAGGCCCATAGCAGAAATGTAACAATTACTCTGGTCCATGGGGGAAGGGAGTTGTAGAGGTGTGAGAGCTAAACTGCTTAATGATGTACGTATTAATAAATGCAGAGCTGTATTTATTTGCATCTTCTAACCATTCCAAATCCCAACTTTATCCAAAACAACAAAAATAAAAAAATAAAGTCTTTGCTGCAGATACATTTTAAAATACAAATTTGTATCGTCCTCTGCATCCTTCACTGAGGAAGTTCATAACCTCCTGGAAAGTGGCGGTAATGTGAGGGGATTCTAGGCAAGAAACTGTAAATATGCCCCCATCAATCAGTACAGTGTTGGTCCTGATTGAGTGGTGTCTGTAATTCTGTAGAAAAGCAAACGCCTTAAAATGCGTTGATGCGGACAAGGCCTTTAGCAACATTTTAGCACCATAAACACCATATGCAGCATTTCTCACCTGCACAGGATCCCTGTAAACTCCTTATTCATATAGAGTGTCTGTAGCAGCGGATTGAGGCAGCTTGTCGTCCCGATATTGCACAGTCCAGTGGCTCCTGTATAGGGTGGAGACCGCAGTGGTTAGGGACGCCTTAGCCAATACAATTAGGAAATGAAAAGGATCTAAACTTCTTTTATTATTTATTTACCTTTGTTTCAATCCTGTAGACAATATGAAAGTGAGACTCCAGTCAAAAATCTTTTTTCCTGACAGACTCCATGGCAGCCTACGTGTGGGTTAACCCCGCCTCCTCTCCAATGTTATAGGACCCCATTTCAATAAATTTGAGCTCAAAGTCAGAGACTGCGTTCCTTTTTTGTCCTCCTCATTGGACCTACAAGCGATGCACTTACATTTACAGATGTCCTAAATCGATCGAGGTTGGCGTTGGGCATTCGTTTCCAGCGGTGTCAAGCCCAGGGACCAGCCATGGGCGGGTGCGTGGCTTCAGGGTTCTGTGTCCAGTGGTGGGGACGGCCTGGGTATGCCCAGGAGTAAAGGATCAGCTGGCAAGGTCTGAAGCTTCGAAATTCCATGGCAGCAGTTTTTGTTTTCTGTCATTGATCCCCCTCATGTAGTTCCTGGTCCTGTTTTTTTTTTGGTCTTTCCTCCCCTGGAATACTTCCACGTTCCAGGACGCGGCTCAACCTTCCGGGTCATGGCCCCGGTGGGCTTCTGCGCATTGCACGATCCTCAGATGGTTTCACACATGCACAGTTTGGCCAGGGACCTGGCGACTGCGCAGGCGCTCTATGGCAGGTCGTCACTGCGCAGGCATGGACAGGGCACAGCAGTGATGTCATTACGGTGGGAAATTTAAATCCCTGCTAGCCCCTATCACATTGGCGATTCCTGTGGGCAGCCTGCAGCAGCTCCCCCAGGCACCAGGCACTGTCATTCTGTCACTGTGCCCATCTGTCACTCAGCTTTCATTCTCAGTCAGGGATCTCTTACACGAATCGGCTGATGTCGGTCAGTATTTGTCTCTTACCTTCAGGATCCTGGCCATATCCCCGCCGATCCTCCTAGGTGCAGCCTCACAGCAGATTCTCCGCTCACACTGCGGCCATCCGAGCAGCAGAGGCAGCCTCACCCTCCTCCCTGGCCAGCCAGCCACCTCCCCGGACACATGGGGGTCCAGCTGGGGGGGTCACAGCATCTTTTCCGCCTGAACCGCTGCCAGCCCATCCCCCCCTGATGTCACCCCCAGATCCCTTGGGGTACGGCAAGGGGGCGAAGCGCCAACAATACAGCACCAAGCTGTACCGACACCGACCTCCTCTATACCGCCAGTCCTTCACCACTGCCCTGAGCCTCCAAACTGGAAATATGGAACCCACTATACCGAAGCCGCCACCCTTCACTCTGGTCTCCGGTACTATACTCCCAGAGCACACAGCAGTGAGCCAGGAAACCGGAAGTGGTGCCACAAAAAGTACCACCCACCATCCTCCAGTCCCAGTCAACAAAAAGATAGGAAAGGAGGCCAGATAAAGGCAGTAGAGTGGGGAGTGTTCAGGGTGCATTGCTTGCGCCCCAACCACACCCTAAATAGGAGCAAATCAGCTGATTGCAGGCTGGGAAGCTTCCCATAGCCTGCCGCATATCCGACACCTGGTCACTCCCGAGCGCCCCCTACTGACTGGCCGTCACTGAGGCTTATAGAGCTAAGGGCTTGGCTCCTCCAGAGGCGGTGATGTCACACTCCACCAGGGGTATGGTGGCTTCCATGGCAGCAGCCCGACATGTGGCTCCAGATGTCATCTGCAAAGCAGCCTCGTGGGCCTCCATTAATACCTTTATGTCACATTAGTGCATAGAACCTGCTTCTCTATCATCTGTGAAGTTTGGTTTAAGAATCCTGCCGGTTGACGGGGCAAATTAAATTTATTCTTGATCAGCATACCCATCCGTGTGGCTTGGCTGGTTATTTCCCACACGTAGGCTGTCATGGAGTCTATCAGGAAAACAGAAAATTTCTTATCAAATACTTACCGTAATTTTCCTTTCCTGATGGACTCCATGGCAGAGGGAATTCCCACCCATTGGTCAAGAGTTGGCTACTTACGGAACATAGTCTCTGGCTGTGAGCTCAAATTTATGGGAATGGGGTCCTATAGCATTGGAGAGAAGGCGGTGTTAACCCACACGTAGGCAGCCACGGAGTCCATCAGGAAAGGAAAATTACGGTAAGTATTTGATACAAAAGTTTTTTCAGTGTTATACAAAGTAGGAAAAGGTTAAAAACTATGAAGTTTTTAATATTCTATTGGGATTTTTTTCTTACCTACTGGGATGGTGACAGTTTTTCCAGAACAGCAAATAGGAAATGCAAAAATTGATAGCTGTTATCAGTTTAGGAATATAGGGGAAATCTCCCAATGATGACACCCGCCCCCTCACCTTGGAGTGATTGCCTTCATTTTGCTGTGGTGTCACCAGGACAGGTAGAAGGAAGAAATTTCAAAATCCAGACAGAGGTTCTAACCCTCACCTCCTTCCAGAAAAAATGCCAGATTGAGGTGCCTCCTTCCTGGCTGGAGGATGTCTAGCGTCATGTAGCCCTTTCCTCTCCAGATTTACTGTCCCTGGCCTGCCCCTTTAATTAATTGGATTTCAGTTCTTTCAATCATGGAGGCTCAGCATCATAAGTGGGCGTTTTTTAAGGTGGTCCACACAGCCTACCTAGAAATGTCTGCTCCTCCAGACTGACATCCACTCATCAAAGCATTTTGTTATTTTTATAATTCTTCAAGAACCAGCCCACTTCTTGCATCAACGCTAATGGCTCTTGGGATGAGTACTGAGGCAGGGTGGTTTGATGTTTCCATCCAGGGAAAAAGCTAAATATTAGCAGGTTAAACTGCAACTTTTATTATAAGTATAAATGGAGAAATGTATAACAATGACCTTTTTCTAAAAGTGCTAATCCAAAATTGGCCATGAATAGATTTCTTTAGTTCAGGGCTTAAAGTAAATGTAAACCTGATTCATGAAATTTGAGCGGGGCACATATATCTGCAGTGTTTTCTTATCTCCCTTCAAAACACTATGTTCTGCAGCTTTCTCCTGCTCTGTTCTTCTGTTATCAGCCTGATAAAAGCAGTCGGAGTTTTGTGTTGGGGAGGATGCTATAGATTAGCAGAGTGCTGAACCATTAAACCATCAGTTCTGAAAGTCTCTACCCATGAGGAGAGGGGGTGTGTGCCTTTCCTCCAATCAGCAGTCTTGGCTGTATGCCCAGGCTTCACTGCAGTCCTGAAAATCTCCTAAGGCCTTGTGTACGCTGCTGTTGGTAAACAGACGTTCAGAGGTAGTTGGATGCTTTTTTTCAGCTGCCCCTGAACCCATCCAATGTTATCTTATGTGTACATGTACACAGGTTTGTTTATTGTCGCTTTTAGGCTTTTTAGAGGCTTTTAGAGGCTTTTCTTTGAAGGCAAAAAAAATGAGTTCAAATGCCGAAGCTTCCGACGTTTTAGACGCCAAATGCCTCTAAATGCATCTAAACGAGGTAATGGCATTTAGCCGCGTTTTAAAGGTGCCCTATTATTTTTCACATTGCATAACTTAAAAATGATAGCAAATGATGAAAAACCATTATTTTTTTTTTTTAACTTGTAATTGCTTGCAAGTGCAGAAGTAAAAATGTATATTTCCCAAAAGGGTTAAAAACCCTTACAAAAGGGTGGATGGGTAGGAGCACATCATATTGGTAATATGGCAGGTGTTGCGGCAGTGGTAGTCCCAAGAAGTCTCAGGGATATCCGGAGGTGTAATTCTATGGTCTATGGTAGCATATTCTGAAGTGGCCGGAAGATGGAAGCCACAACTCTCCTGGATACTGGGAGGACAGCTCGGCTGTCTGAGACAGCATGGAAGCCGAAACCAGGAAGTGATGTCAACGGGAAGGGACCAACAACCAGCGTGCACAGCAAACCAGAAGTGATGTCATCAACATGCAACGCATTTTGGAACAGCTAATTGGTTCCTTCTTCAAGCAATGACTGATTTTTTTTGGAGTGGGGGGGCGGGCAGCATTTCATTCTTGAACCCAGGCAGCACAATGTCTTGTCCTTCCGATTTTGTTTGGACCAATACTGTTACTGATTAAATGAAAATCTGGTATCGTACGAGGAAAATTTTTGATGTTTTCCTCTATGAATAATTTCAGATGAACTGTTGTGATCGGCTCTCGAAATGTTGTGCACTGACGAATATTCTGACAGAATATTGTACAATTGCTTAGAAAGCGTTATTTTTCGTCCAATTTTCTGATCATGTGTACTAGGAGTAAGAAGATTTTAGTAAGTCTTTTCATCGTCCTCCCATAACTCCTTTCTCTCTTCAATGAGCTCGATTGTCTCTTTTTGAGGTATAATTATCCTCCTCATAGGACTTTTCAGAGGTTTGAATACCTAAAGCCAAAACTTTTGTTCCACTTTGGACAGAGTAGAGTATTGTGTGGACATTTGTCTTTTTTTTTTACATTAGATACACTTTCAGCTGATTTGTGAAACAAATCTGAAACTGAAAATGCAGCCAGTGTGTTCCCTAATTGCACCGTGGGAGGCAGAACAGGGTCATGTGCAGTTAGAGGCCCTTGGAAAAGCCTGCTGAAATGTGGCTGTAATTAAATATGTCAAATCTGGACTAAAGGTGTTGTGATTGGCCTTTCAGTGAAGGTTTAAAGCAGCAGTTGCCTATAACTAGTTTTAGGTTATCTATTATAATTAACCGTGCTGTTAGGTGCTGTTAGGTTGTCCATCCCTGCTGATTGGCTGAAGGCTGCAATCTTTCCTCCTAGCATGAGCATTAGATCAAGCAAAAGTAGTCACTCACCATTTCTAAACCTCCCTGTGGAATAGGACAGGCACTTACTGGGGGGCTGCACCCCATTAACATCTGGCAGTGCTTCTTTGGGCTCCATTACAAGAATGTTTACATAGCTTTCCTCCTGCATCCTGCTCCATAGGTCATGGCAGGCTCCACCTAGATCAAAAGATATGTCATTATATTTCTATGTAAGAAGTGTCATTTTATAACACACACACGCCATATCTTATAATACAGTGCGCCCATTGTGCTTGCAACACTGGATTTTCTCAGGAAGAAAGCAATACATTCTATGCCACATATACTAAAACTGCCTTTTATCCCTCTGTGCAGACTATGCAAACCCGATTCCTATAGTAAAAATATGGAACAGCAAACAAGTAACACTCAAAATTTGCATTAAAAAAAAAATTACTATGGAGGTGACAAAGGGCTATGTTGTACATTGTAATCACATGAAGCATACCATGAATATAGCTTTTTAGAGTACGGAGGGTCAGCAGCTGTCATTTTATACTACCAAAGTAACTAAAGCTGACCATATACATTTCAATCTGATTCAGGACTATTTTTTGATATATACTTTATGCTGGCCCTTACCATTGATTTTGGTACATTTAAAGCTGAACTTCAAGCAGATATTAAAGAAATTAATGCAGATCTGTTACAATGTACATCATTCAGGGCCCATATACAATACTGCATGGTATATGTGTTGCTGTATTGCAGTGCCATGCATTTCAAATGGTACCCCAATGCACTAAGGCCCCTTTCACACTGGGGCAGTGGGAGCGTCGGCGGTAAAGCGCCGCTATTTTAAGTGCCACTCTACCATCAATTTCGCGGTGCTATTCGGCTGCTAGCGGGGTGCTTTTACCCCCCCACTAGCAGCCGAGAAATGATTAAAACCACCCGCACTGCCCATTGATTTCAATGGGCAGGAGCGGTGGAGGAGCGGTATACACACCGCTCCAAAGATGCTGCCTGCAGGACTTTTTTTTAGCGTCCTGCTAGCGCACCGCTCCAGTGTGAAAGCCCTCAGGCTTTCACATTGGAGACACAGGAGCGGCTCCTTCAGGGCGCTTTGCAGGCGTTATTTTTAGGGCTGTAGCGCCTGCAAAGCACCCCAGTGTGAAAGGGATCTTAGACAACACACTTGTGTTGCATTGTCATAAATAGCCTATGTCTGATTTATGACATGTTAGGATTCCTTGGCAGCCCATTATTTCAATAGGCTGTGTTAATGAAATTCACGTTATTGTACGACATAATGCATATCAACACAGCCTGAATGCACTAACACACCACAAAAATGGAAATGGAAATGGATCAGATGCTTGCAGTCCCTGTACAGCAGAGCTCAGACTGGAAGAGGGAGAAGTACTTATGTGCTAATATGAGAGATACTGATAGGAGGAGAGAGCGGAGTGACCATCATTAGTCTGCTGGTTCTCCTTTCACTGTCCAGACAAAGGTGGTGGGGGTGGTGGGGGGGGGGGGTGGGACAAGGTCTGTAAGGGCCAGTTTACGCCACATGAAGTTTCTGTTTCAGTTTCTCTGCATCAAACATGCATGGAAAGTAGGTTATATGGTTTTCAATGGCATAGTTCACACCAGTGCTTACAGTTCCAGTGCGTTCTAGTTCCAGAAAAAACAGTAGAACCTGCTGGATTTTTGCTGGACTGGAATGTTGTAAAACGCATCAAAAAAACGCACCTAAACACACCAAAAATGCACTGGAACACGTCCTTATTTAAGGTTAAGAAAAAAGAGGGGCAAAAACATGCACTGGACACATCAAAAGCACACCTAAATGCACCAAAAACGCACTGAAACACACATGTCCTCATATAAAGTTAAGAAAAAAAGGGGGGGGGGGGATGCGCTGGACATACCAAAAACGCACTGGAACGCATCAAAAACATATCAAAATTGTGCAAGCAGAAAAGCATCTGGAACGCATCCGGACTGCGTTTCTATGGTGTGACCTGGCCCTAAGTATTGCATTGCTCTCTGAAGAGTGATCCATGTTCGGGTCACTCTTCAGAGGGCAATTGACAGGCAGTGAGGAGGCAATTTATTACCTCCTCACCCTCCGTTTTAACCCCTTACACCCTGCAACCATGTACATTGCACGCAGTGGAGGGAAGGCTACAGGGCACCCCCTATCATTTGAACTGGTCATGTACATCAGGTGGTACAGCCCACTGATTGCAACAGTGAGGATCATTTTTGTAGAACCTCACAGCCGCGGCATATGTACAGTTCCCTTTGCAGGTAAGGAGGAGGGGTTGAGGGGTGGTAATACCGCGGCTCAAGTGCACATTATTTTTTTACTGTCCCCCAAAGTTTCTTTAACTGTCCCCCAAAGTTTTTTTTTACTGTCCCCCAAAGTGTAAACGAGTCCTAAGACTAAAGACGGCTCACACGTGAAGGTTGGCCATTCTCTTCTGTGGGATAACGGGAAATGAATGCATTGTAAGAGATCTCTCCCCGCTTTCTTAATATAAAAATCTCTTTCCGTCATTTCTGTCCCGTGTCCCTCTATGAATATCTTGGTGTGCTGACTAATTCCGGCTAGTCAAACAGTCCTTATCTCTAGACCAATAAATGCCGTTCTCCTGATTAGACTCAGGATGTAGGAAATGATTAATGTTAAATATGTCACATGTATGAAAGTAAATCAGCCGATTGTATTGTTTTGTGTGTCATGCAGCCCAAATAGATTAACAAAGGAACATTTCTACTTGGAAAGATAGGATGTGAATACTAAAGGACAAATTTAGAAAGCAGTGAAGGTGATGTTGGCCAGACATTCACTGGTGGTAAAACAATCAATGCCATTTAAAATCACATGCACCATGAAGATTCACCTGCAGCGAATGTTTGGTGAATGTCAGGTTAAAGTAGAATAGAGCTGCACGATTAATTCGTTACAAAAATCGCGATCTCGATTCAGCCCCCCTCACGATCTTAATCCGGCATTTCCACGATTCATGTAACAAGTGCTCTGCTCAGAGCTGTCAAAGAAAAAAAAATAGACAGCCGGTGCAGAACGAAAAAAAATTGTTTCGTTTCATTTCATTTTGATTCGTTATTTACGTAAATTTTTTTAATCCATTTAATTCGTTTTCTGAATTAATTTTGTTTATTCGTATTTAAATCGATTAGAATTTTCTAAATTCTAATAGTTTTCAAATCAATTTAGAATAGTTTTCAAATTTTAATAGTTTTTCATTTTCCAAAGGGAATAAATAATAGAACAGAAAATAAAGGAATAGAATAGAAAAAAAATATAATAAAATAGAAAAGAATATAAAAGAGCAGCCCTTTTCTGCTCAGAATTGTCAAAGAAAAAAAAAAAAAAGACAGAAAAAATAAAATAGACAGCCAGTGCAGAACGAAAAAAAATTGTTTCATTTCATTTTGATTCATTATTTACGTAAATTTGTTTAATCCCTTTAATTCATTTTCTGAATTAATTTTGTTTATTTGTATTTGAATCAATTAGAATTTTCTAAATTCGAATAGTTTTTAAATCAATTTAGAATAGTTTTCAAATTCGAATAGTTTTCCATTTTCCAAAGAGAATAAATAATAGAATAGAAAATAAAGGAATAGAATAGAAAAAAATATAATAAAATAGAAAAGAATATAAAAGAGCAGCTGTTCTCTGCTCAGAATTGTCAAAGAAAAAAAAAAGAAGACCAGTTAAACACTTGCAGAATGAAAAAATTTGTTTTGTTTCGTTAGTTACATGAATTTGTTTAGTTCAATTTGTTTAATCCCTTTAATTTGTTTTCAGAATTTGTTTTGTTTATTTGTATTGGAATTTTTGGAATGTGAATAGTTTTGGAATTCGAATAGTTTTCCATTTTCCAAAGAGAATAAAATAGAATAGAAAATAAAGGAATAGAATAGAAAAAATATAATAATAGAAAAGAATATACCAGAAAATAAAAGAATAGGATATAATGGAATAGAAATGAATAGAATAAAATAGAAACAATATACCCATATTCTGAAATTCAAATAGAAAAGAAAAGAATATAATTCAAAAAGCAATAGAATAAAATAGAAATAATATAACCATTTCCCAAAATTAAAATGGAATAAATTCGAATTTCAAAAGAACAGAAAAGAATAGAAAATAACAGAATAGTATAGCAAAAAACATAGAATAGAATAAAATAGAATATAACCACCTTCCTATTCTAATCTATTCTCTTCTCTTCTATTCAAATTCAAAATGATTCTATTGGTTATATTCTTTCTATTCTATTCTTTTTTAATTCTATTCTTTTTTTTCATTCTTTTTTTTTTATACGTTATTAAACACATAAAAACATTCCACATCATTTCAAAACCATATATATATATACAAAACATTCATAATAAACAATTTAAAAACACAAATATAGATCTATCTCATAATATACTCCAAGTTGTTGGAAATATTCCATCATCTCCATCATCAAAGAGCCCCCCTCCCACCCAAAAACAAAAACAACCCCCCCTTCTATTTTTTTCTATTTGTTTATTCTGTTCTATTCTATTGTAGTTTTTCTATTCAAATTTGAATTTATTCTATTCATATTTTGGAAGATGGTTATATTCTTTCTTTTCAATTTTTTTTTCTATACTATTCTGTTATTTTCTATTCTAGTCTATTCTTTTATATTCTATTCAACTTCAAATGTATTCTATTTGAAATTTGGGAAAAGGTTATATTCTTTTTATTCTATTGTTTTTTAAATTCTATTTTTTTCTCTTCTATTATAGTCTATTCTATTCTTTTTTTTCTATTCTATTATTTTCTTATGTATTTGAATTCAAATTTATTCTATTTGAAATTCGAATTTCAGAAGATGGTTATATTCTTTCTATTTTATTCTATTCTTTTTTAGTCTATTCTATTTGTTTTTATTCTATTCTTATATTTTCTATTCTATTATATTTTTTCTATTGTATTCATTTATTTTCTATTCTATTTTATTCTCTTTGGAAATTGGAAAACTATTCAAATTCAAAAACTATTCAAAATTTATTTGAAAACTATTCAAATCGATTTGAATATGAATTTCATTGTATTTTTTTTTTTCCGTTATTTCAGATCCGTTTTAAATTTGGTACTATTGTAATCCAGAAATTCGGATACATCCGAATTTCCGAAAAACTAAAAATTTGTCCCAATTTCAATTCAGAAAAAAACAAACTGCACATGTCTACAGCCGGTGTTTCGTCAGAACAGCCAACTCGTCCAAATGTTCAACGAAGTCACTTCCAGTGACTCTCCAGCATCAGTAATTGTAGAATTGAACGAGTTTGCTGTTTTGACATAACATCGGCAGCATATACACAATAGTACATGCTATAATCAGTGGACATTGTTAGTCTGCCCGCTACTAACAAAAAACATGGCCGCCTCCAAGGCGGCGACAACTTTTTCTTCCTTAGCCACTGCTCTGTGTAAGCAGCCGTCGTCATGTACCCTAGTGTATACTAGACATGTGCGCCATCAATAAATTAGTTTTGTTCCGTTTCTTATTAGCCATTAATTCGTATTTTGTAATTCACGTCCGAAATTCTATTTGGATTCGTACGAAATACGAATTTCAAACGTTCGTTATGATGAATTTAAAAAGCAAAAAATACTTTTCTCAATATGGCAGTCGTCGGACTCATTATGCTCATTATGGAGGCTCCTACCATCCCTGTGATGTGTTGACTTCCTGGGTTTGCACCCCTGCCGTGCTCATGATGAGGGGCTCCCACCATCCCTGTGCTGTGCTGACTTCCTGGGTTTGCACGCCTGCTGTGCTCATTATGAGGGGGCTCCCACCATCCCTGTGCTGTGTTGACTTCCTGGGTTTGCACCCCTGCTGTGCTCATTATGAGGGGGCTCCCACCATCCCTGTGCTGTGCTGACTTCCTGGGTTTGCACCCCTGCTGTGCTCATTATGAGGGGGCTCCCACCATCCCTGTGCTGTCCCGACTTCCTGGGTTTGCACCCCTGCTGTGCTCATTATGAGGGGGCTCCCACCATCCCTGTGCTGTGCTGACTTCCTGGGTTTGCACCTCTGCTGTGATCATCATGAGGGGGCTCCCACCATCCCTGTGCTGTCTTCCTGGGTGCGTACCCTGCTGTGCTCATTATGAGAGGCTCCCACCATCCCTGTGCTGTGCTGACTTACCTGAAGAAGTCAGCACAGGGATAGTGGGAGCCCCTCATAATGAGCACAGCAGGGGTACAGCCCCAGGAGGAACTTCCTCCTGGGGCTGTACCCCTGCTGTGCTCATTATGAGGGGCTCCCACCATCCCTGTGCTGTGCTAACTTCCTGGGTTTTTAACTTCATCATAGCGAATAATCGTAATTATTATGACAATAATAAAATGAACATTCTTATTTTGTCTGATTCTGAATCTCCCATCGACTACCAGTACCAGTCTCCCACTCCCATATTAAAAAAGGTAATTTTTCCAACCTTCACTCAGGCAGAGTGAAAATCTCTGATTGGTTAACAAAACCACAGTCACGTTTCTGTTGTAACGGAATTTGGATCCGAAATTCGTCAACGAAATTTCGTATTTCATATAAAATTCGGAAGCATAGCAATTCGTATTTTGGATGCTTCCATATGTATGAATCTTCAGAAATTCGTACAAAACAAATTGGACATGTAGTGTATATGCTGTTTGTTGTGTCAACAGCCAAGTCGTCAAAATCTTTATTTACTGATGCTGGAGAGTAACCGGAAGTGACGTGCTTTTGAGATTTTGACGAGTTGTCTATTTTGACAGAACACCGGCAAAGTTCATCACAACATTGCACAGCACTGAGAAAAAAAGAAACATTGTATAATTTGGTTCTTTTAGATCAAAGGGATGAACTTTAGTCTGCAAATGAGGGCAGTTTAACCCCTTAATGCCTAAGCCCATTTCTGACACTTGTTTACGAGTTAAAATCTGTATTTTTGCTAGAAAATTACATAGAACCTCCAAACATTATATATATATATATATATATATATATATATATATATATATATATATATATATATATATATATATATATATATATATATATATATATATATATATATATATATATATATATATATATTTAGCAGAGACCCTAGAGAAGAAATTGGCGGTTGTTGCAATATTTTATGTCACACTGTATTTGTGCAGCGGTCTTTAAAAAGCAATTTTTGGGGAAAAAATACAATTCAGTGAATTTAAAAAAAAAAAAAAAAAAAACAGTAATGTTTGCCAATTTATTTATTGATTTTTTGTATAATGTGAAAGATGATGTTACGCTGCGAGAACCGTGATCTTTATTCTAACTATAAAAATCATGATTCTCATTTTATCCAGAATTGTTGACGTGTTGGTATGAATATTCATACTAAGCCCTTGTACACACGGTCGGAGATTCCGACAACCAAATCCGTCGGATTTTGTGCGTCGGATTTTGTCCGACGGATTGTGTCCGAAACTGTTGCATACACACGGTCGGACAAAGTTGTCGGAAAATCCGATCTTTCAGAACATGATGACTTAATTTCGTTACGATGGGACTACGTTCAGGCTAGTAGCCAATAGCTTTGATGTAGGAATTTGATCTGAGCATGTGTGGCACTTTGTCCGATCGGAATTCTCTACACATGATCGGAGTATGTCCGATTGGAGCATTTTGTCGGAAAATATTTCCGGCAAGTTGGAAAATTTGGTCTGATGCAGACCACACACAGTCGGAATATCCGACAAAACGCTCCGATCGGACACATTCCGTCGGAATCTCCGATCGTGTGTACAAGGGCTAAACTAAAAATAAACAGGTCAGAGATCAGATGAAGTCTGACAGTTACAAAAAATCACAACTAAACTTTGGAAAAAAAATAGACGTGAATAATGTGCAATACATAACAAAAACATAAATGTGCAAATCAATCACAACTGCCTGACCCCACACCCAACACACTCAGGAGCTTGGAGACAGAATGTGACATAAGACAGCTGATGGGGCAACAACGGCCTTAGCAATGACATATTCCCATTGTGATAGCATGTCAATTCTAAAACTCAGCATGGAAATACATTGAAGGAACATATCTGCCCAGTTTCCATTCCAAAAAATCCAATAGTAATCTGGTATTTATGAAATAGCTAATCCACAGCCTGGGTTTCTGATGGCCCGGAATGCCTTCCTCGTGCTAGTGACCCCTCTAGTGATAATTAAAGATCTATATACAGTAGGGGAATCAGGATCTCCTTCCTTCTGCTGGGGTTCCCTCTAGTAATAACCAGGCATGTACTGGCCATTGGGACTACCGGGAGTTTCCCAGTGGGCCGATGGCTCAGTGGGCCACTCTGATGTAAGGGGGCTGGTGATGGGACACTCTGATGTAAGGGGGCTGCTGATGGGACACTCTGATGTAAGGGGGCTGCTGATGGGACACTCTGATGTAAGGGGGTGCTGATGGGACACTCTGATGTAAGGGGGCTGCTCATGGGACACTCTGATGTAAGGGGGCTGGTGATGGGACACTCTGATGTAAGGGGGTGCTGATGGGACACTCTGATGTAAGGGGGCTGCTCATGGGACACTCTGATGTAAGGGGGCTGCTGATGGGACACTCTGATGTAAGGGGGCTGGTAATGGGACACTCTGATGTAAGGGGGCTGGTAATGGGACACTCTGATGTAAGGGGGCTGGTGATGGGACACTCTGATGTAAGGGAGTGCTCATGGGACACTCAAAATGTAAGTGGGCTGGTCTGGATGAAGTCCAGGGCCAAATTTCTGTCCCAGTCCAGCCCTGGTAATAACTAAAAATATTTTTAGGGGAATCAGAACCTCCTTGCACCTGATGAGGATTCAGTTAGTGTTCAGTAAAGATATATATAGGGGGTATCTGGACCTCCTTTCTCCGGATGATTATCGCTCTAGTGATGACTAAAGACTTAGTATCCAGACCTTCTTACTCCTGCTGCTAATGATCTCTCTAGTGATGTCTAAAGATCTATATAGAGAAATCAGGACCTCCGTCCTCCTGCTGATGATCACTCTAGCGATGACTAAAGACTTATATTGGGGTATCCAGACCTCCTGTCTCCTGCTGATGATCGCTCTAGTGATGACTAAAGAGTTATATTGGGGTATCTGGACCTACTTCCTCCTGCTAATGATCTCTCTAGTGATGACTAAAGACTTATATAAGGGTATCCGGCAGGCCGTATTTAAGGCAGGGCAAAAGGAAGTTTTAGTCCTGTGCTGCTACTAATGCTGCCCAGCTCTGCCCTATTGTTGTGTACAGATGACTCACCTGCAGACCCTGTGTTTACATGTAAATACTGGCATTCATATGTAAATAGTAGTGACATGCATATGTAAATAGCTGAGGCCAACTGCACTGATATGTAAATAAAGGCAACATTCGTAGGTATATCATGCCCCGCTGCAGTGAGAAGATGTGTTGTAACCTATAGCAACCAGTGAGCAGTATTACTGTACAGCAATCTCTAGCAGCCAATCAACAAGCAGAAATGTGCTGTAACCTCTAGCAACTAATCAGTGAGCCTTAAGGAGTGCTGTAACCTCTAGCAACCAGTCAGTAAGCAGTAATGATATGCTGTAACCTCTGGCAACCAATCACAATCGCTGCCTGATCTGATACAGTAAACTGATTTTAAGTCTAGCTGCTATTTATTGTATGTCTCAGAGAAGGTGGAGAGCGAAATTGCATGGGGGAATGGGGGCCCTAAGAAAATTTTTGCCCAGGGCCCAATCAATATTAAAGACGGCCCTGGTATCCGGGCTTCCCTCCTATTGAGTCCTGCTGATGATCATTCTAGTGGCAACTAAAGATCTATATAGAGAAATCAGGGCCTTCTACCTCCTGCTGGTGATCCCTCTAGTGATTTCCTCCACACTTTATTTGTCTTACCCACTATCACACTGCTGGTTTTGTAGGCATCTGAAATGAGCACTCCCAAAACATTTACTTCTGTTCTGGTGAACACTGTACTCCCAGTATTGTACTCCATGAGAGGATTCTCCTAAGGGTAAGGTCATCTGTATAATTGAACAATACAGATCAGTAAAGGTTTTCTAAACTGCTCATTCGAATATACATCCCCAACTTCCCTAACAACCATTAATGGGCATCCTACGAGGCAGCTCACCAGAACCTATAACAGATAGAAACACGATGTGTTCCTGTACACACCTACATCACCACCTTTGCCAACCCGATCACAATGATCTTTGCTTCTGTGCGCAGCCATCTATGGAGAGCTTTGAACTCTGGCACAGTTTCAAACTTTGCAGTCACATCGAAGCAATTCATACCGAGTCACAAGTGAACTGGGACCTTTTCCAAAGTGAACTGGGACCTTTTCCAAGTGATCCGTGGCACCAGGGCCAGATTAAGAACATCATGGGCCTGGTGCTGAGGATTTTGAGGGGGCCTTTTATAAACAATAAATAAATAAAAATGCAAACTATTTTTTGTTATAACAAATTAAAGAGAGAGAGGGAGGATGAGAGAGAGAGAGAGAGAGAGAGAGAGAGAGAGAGAGAGAGAAAGAGAGAGAAAGTGGATGAAAGAGGTGTGATGGGTAAGGGAGGGAGGATGAGAGAGAAAGGGGGGGTGAGAGAGAGAGGATGCACATGAGGATGTGTGGGAATGACATCAATCCAGCCTGGCCAAGGCAAGTGACCGAAGGCACAGAACCCAGAAGGAAGACCAGGTGAAGATGGAAGTTCCCGGGCCCTGCCGGATTGATCACAGCACAGCACTGGAGGGCTCCCTAATGTGCTAAATGTACCCTAATGTGCTAATATGCTGTGCATACTTGTACATTATGGCATAACCTACCCCAGAGCCTCTAAAAAGTAGTAATGTTAGAAAAGTTTACTACCGCTTTAATATCACAGGAGCCTCTCATGGGGCCCCCTACTGACCCTGTGGCCCTTGCATAGTTGTCAACATTTCAAAAATATTTTCAGGGACGCTTTTTTTACAAGTGCTATATTTAGAGTAGCTGACATCCCCCTATGTTCCTCTATACATCACAATAGTAATTACAAAATTAAATAAGTAATAATAATGGGGCAGAACAAATATGAGGACTGTGAGATTTCCTTTAGTTGAACTAACAAAAGTGTGCCCATTCTACAGCTGGTAACATTGAGGATATTCAGTATAATTTTAAAGAACAGTTTTTGTGGGTAAGAGGCATAGGGGAGGAGTATGGATGGTATAAAAGTGGGAAGTATGTGCAGGTGAGGGAGAAGAATGTGGAGGGTCTAACAGTGGGCACTATGTACATGAGAGGAGTGCAGAGGGTATGGCAGAAGGCACTATGCACAGGAGAGGAGTGTGGAGGGTATGACAGTGGGCAGTATGCACAGCAGAGGAGTGTAGAGGGTATGACATTGGGCACTATGTATAAGAGAAGAGTGTGGAGGGTATGACAGTAAGCAATATGTACAGGAGTGTGGAGGGTATGACAGTGGGCACTATGTACAGGAGAGAAGTGTGGAGAGTAGGACAGTAAGCAGTAATTACAGGAGAGGAGTGTGGCGGGAGGGTATGACGGTGGGCACTATGTATAGGAGAGGAGTATGGAGGGTATGACAGTGAGTAGTATGTACAGGAGAGGAGTGTGGAGGGTATGACAGTGGGCACTATGTATAGGAGAGAAGTGTGGAGGGTATGACAGTGGGCACTATGTATAGGAGAGAAGTGTGGATGGTATGACAGTGGGCACTATGTATAGAAGAGGAGTATGGAGGGTATGACAATGAGTAGTATGTACAGGAGAGGAGTGTGGAGGGTATGACAGTGGGCACTATGTATAGGAGAGAAGTGTTGGAGGTATGACAGTGGGCACTACATATAGGAGAAGAGTATGGAGGGTATGACAGTGAGTAGTATGTACAGGAGAGGAGTGTGGAGGGTATGACAGTGGGCACTATGTATAGGAGAGAAGTGTGGAGGGTATGACAGTGAGTAGTATGTACAGGAGAGGAGTGTGTAGGATATAACAGCGGGTGTTATGTATAGGAGAGAAGTGTGGAGGGTATGACAGTGAGCAGTATGTACAGGAGAGAAGTGTATGACAGCAGGCACTATGTACAGGAAAGGAGTGTGTAGGATATGACAGCGGGCATTATGTATAGGAGAGAAGTGTGGAGGGTATGACAGTGAGCAGTATGTATAGGAGAGAAGTATGGAGAGTATGACAGTGGGCACTATGTATAGGAGAGAAGTGTGGAGAGTATTACAGTGGGCACTATGTATAGGAGAGGAGGATGAAGTAATCTGGGAAGGAAAAACTTAAAGGTTTGTGGAAGGATGTTTAGGAACTGCGTAGTGGTTAAGCAGGCCATACATGGATTGAAATTACACCAATTAAGCAGAGACCAGCCATAGTCGATCTATGTATGGGCTAGCTGGTTTTACACAAGTCAACCTATTAACCGACTTGAGTACAACCAGCCTGTCAGGTTTCCCCCAAAACAATCAGTGCTGCCAGCTATAGTTAGCAACACTAATCATTGTATTCACTGGCAGAACACAATAACACTGCGGGAGTGATTGCCCCATTCACAGGGCAGCAGGTGAGAGGGTACATGGGAAAAGACTGGGGTAAGATACTAGTCAGTCCCTGGGTAGGCACTGGTTAGTATCAGAGCCAGATACACACAGGTTACATACGCCACGATCGTTAGAGCGAGAGCAATAATTCTAGCACTAGACCTCCTCTGTAACTCTAAACATGTAACCTTTAAAAAAAATGTAAAGCATCGCTTAGTACACAACAAAAAATCGTGCTAACTTTAGTGTTTTTTTTTTTTTATGAATGAAACAGTTTCTTTCCAAAAAAAAGTTTGAAAAATTGCTGCGTAAATATCGTGTAACATAAAAAGTTGCAAAGACCACCATTTTATTCCATAGGGTGTTTGCTAAAACAATATATAATGCTTGGGGGTTCTGAGTAATTTTCTAGCATAAAAAAAAAAAGATGATTTTTACATGTAGGAGAGAAGTCTCAGAATGGGCCTGGGTGGCAAGGGGTTAATTATCATAAGTAATATACAAATAATTCTTATAAGCACTGTGAGTTCATCCTCTCGGTCTGCTGAAGAGTGTTCCAGCTTGTATTTAAACTGGCCGCTCTGTATGTAGCATCTGACAGGCTGCGCAAGGAGCCCCGTATCTCCGGAACCATAGATGATAGAAGCCCCATATTTTAACCAGTGCTGGGGTGGGTCTTTAGCTACATACCATCCAAATGGGGTCTCTTTGACTCCTGATCGCCGAGCTATAATCTTTGAAGTCTATCTTTTTTTTTTTTTTTTTTTTAGCAAATGGGCCTATTTTGAGAAAGGGGCCTGGAGCTGAAGCTCCAATAGTCCCTATGTTAATCTGGCCCTGCGTGGCACGGTACACTTAACTGTTCCTGGGCACGGTTTGTAGCACTCACACTACACACATGAACTGGACCAAGGAGGTGAACTATGCCTGGGATCAGTTAAAACTGGCAATGTGATTGCAAACATAAATATCAGTTTTCAGTGGGGTGACCCTTTCCATTTAATTATTTTTGTTTTTGTTACTAACATTCAAAATTCAAAACAAAAATTGTATCTATTCCTTATGGCACAGGTATGCAATCAGGAAATCGTGCTCTATATACAGTAGTTGGTAGATCTAAAGGAGACCGTACAGTCAGATTGTAACATGTATGGCCAGCTTCCCAAGAGGGCTCCCATCTCCGCTATAGCTCAAACTGCCTAAAATAGGAACGTCAGCACCAATTTGTCTCTTCTGTGTGTCCCACTATTGAAGACATATTGTACAATGTTACTTTCCTTCTTTAAAGCGGGAGTCCGCGTTTTTTTTTTTTTTTTAAAAGCCAGCAGCTACAAATACTGCAGCTGCTGACTTTTAAAATCGTGACACTTACCTGTCCAGCGCGCCCGCGATGTCGGCACCCGAAGCCGATCTCTAGATCGTCTGTCGTGTGCTGCCGCCGCCATCTTGGGTATGGGAATCAGGAAGTGGAGCCTTTCGGCTTCATTTCCCGGTTCCCTACTGCGCATGCGCGAATCGCACTGCGCAATAAGGACGGTCCCCGCTGCCTCTGGGATCTGTGTGTTTCCCAGCAGGCAGCGGGGCACTTGCGGAAAGGGGCGGGCACTTGCGGAAAGGGGCGTAATCTACACCCCTTTCCGCAGAGAGCTATCCCGGAAGTGGGTGCAGAATACCTGTACTGTACAGGTATCTGCACCCCCCTCCCCCCCGAAAGGTGCCAATTGTGGCACCGGAGGGGGGGAGGGTTCCGATGAGCGGAGGTCCACTTTAGGGTGGACCTCTGCTTTAACCAGTTAAAGTGTTTCATACCCTCATCGTGGTATGTTAGTCTCATTGTGTGGTAGGCTTTAAAGAATATGTAAACCCAGCATTTTATATTCCTGATGTGTGCCTGCTGTACAATGTACTTGTATGAAAAAGTATCCTGTTCTCTTTGTGTTGCTTCCTTTGTGTAAAATCCCTGGTGTTCCTGCCAGTCCCTCTGCTTTCTTATTATAAACTGACCACGCTAAGCATAAGAGCAAAGCATGGTCAGTTCCATAGCTATGCTGGGAATTCAGCCAGCTCTCCTCCAATGATCAGACTTGTCCTGAGCCCCACCTACACAGCCTTTCACTGGGAAGATCAGTGTGCTGCTTTTTCTCTTCCCCCCAGCTCTTAGGCTGGATTCACACCTATGCATTTTTTGTGCTTTTTGCATTTTGCACTACAGTCCATTTAACATGGTCTCCTATGGAACATTTTCTGTAGTGTAAATCTGCAAAATGCAAAAAGCACTAAGCGGTACCGATGGGGGGGTCTGCACCAAGGTGGGGGTGTCTGTACTGATAGAGGGGTCTGCACTGAAGGGGTGTCTGTACTGAGGGGGAGGTTTATACTGAGGGAGGGGATCTGTATTGAGGGAGGGGGATCTATACTGCAGGAGAAGGGTTTGTAGTTAGTGGAG
This sequence comes from Lithobates pipiens, assembly GCF_037356315.1. Classification (NCBI taxonomy): domain Eukaryota; kingdom Metazoa; phylum Chordata; class Amphibia; order Anura; family Ranidae; genus Lithobates; species Lithobates pipiens. The sequence goes on along the minus strand of NW_027507903.1, from coordinate 480,772,135 downwards.
GGGGGGTCTGTACTGAGGGGGGACTATAGTTGGTGAGGGGGGTGACACCATTTTTTTTTCGCACCGGTTGACACCAATCCTAGTGACGCCACTGCACCTATGCATTTTTCAGTGATTTTTCAGTTTTGCAGAAACACACTACAGTCCATTTAACATGGTTTCCTATGGGTCATGTTCACATCTGTGCATTTTATGGAAAGGGCCAGGGACTTTTTTCTGGTTTTTGGTTCCATAAACTTCAATGGATCAAAAATGTGTATTGGAAAAATGCAAACTGCACCTGGCATATGCAAACAGAAACCTGCGTAGGTGTGAACCAGGTCTAAACATTTTTTTTTATATATACATTTATACACAAAGCCTTTTTATACAGACTTTTTCAACCAGGGTGCCTTCTGGGTTCTTTGGGGGGGCCTTGGCAAAATGCCTAAAAGTTGCGGCCTGCCTTTTTTTGATACACAAAGCCACAGATTTTCTTTGTGCAGCATTACAGCCTTGGGCATTTTACTGGCATCATTGGTTGAAAAGGAGTACATTGAGCACCAGTACACCATCCTTGTTTGACCCCCCCCCCCATGCTCCTCTATGTCAGCACTGGGGTCATGTTAGCTGTGTGGGGCAGAGAAATTAGGAAAAAGAAAAGCTGGAATTCTAGTTACTACCAGTGTGCAAAAGTGTATTTGCTTTAAAAGAATAAATCACCTGTAATTTTGTCTTATGTGCATGGATGCTGTTGCAATAGGTAAAAATATAATTTTTTTTTCGTTTTTTTTTTTATTTTAGGGCTGCCTTGAGACTGTACAGAATTTTAAAGGGTGCCTTGACTGTAAAAAGATTGAGAAACCCTGTTTTACAAGAAGATAGTTTCCAATCACTTTAGGGGCATAGGGCATACCTTGTGGCCTCCTCAGTGTAGCCGCCGATATCTGTCCTTCAGACAGTTTGATAGGTAAGCTCCTGCTGTAGTCATAGCTGCTCTCAGCAGCCAATTCAGCTATGATTGGCAGAAACAGCTATTCTCTGCCAATGTCTGTTCAATAAACAAACACTTAAGCACAGCAGCTTGTCAGGTGGCATTGAAATAGAAACCGGCCAGTGTTCTGTCAAATAATGTCCCCCCATCGGATAGTGTCCGGACCGTACGGAGGACCAGGAGACTCCGAAAGTCTCAAAAGACGAACAGCACCTGCGCAGGATCAAGCCCCACCATCCAAGTGGACATACGGTAGCACTTAGTAAGAGGGCCCCCCGCGGGCTCACTTCGCTCACCACGCTTCGGGCACGGCCTCGCTTCGCTCTGCAATTTTTTATTCTAACTCTATGTCCACTTGGATGGTGGGGCTTGAACCTGGACTCAGTGCGCAGGCGGCGTTCATCTTCAGAGACTTTCGGCGTCTTCTTGTCCTCTGTACTGCGTAAGCGCAGTACAGGGCGGACACTATCCGACAGGGGACAGTGTTTGACACTACGCCGGCATTCAGCCCATGATTACTGCAGCCGATATGACAGCCGCCCATTCGCGTGGAAGGGGCATGAATAAAAAAGGTCTGTTGACCGACTCCCAATCAGCGCCAGCCGTCCCCCTGTCAGAACACAAGAGAACAGCAGGGGAGATCGCTGTACTAACATCAGATAGTTAGTACAGTGGCTCCAACCTGAGCTGTCAGGTTTTTTTTCATTCAGCTTGCTGGGTTGAACGAAAAATAAAAAATAAACTGGTAGTGTGTACTATGCTTTATACAGATGGGTTAATTTGCTCAAGGAGTAAATAATGTTCACTTTGCAAAGTCAATTTTCACTTTGCTTAATAAATGAGAAGTAAAAATAAATTTTGCAAAGAATATGTAGGGAAAATGTAAAAAAAAAAGGATTTTTCCTTGTCCATGATTGGATGATTGAAGTCAGTACATCTTTATTTCAACCACTCAGTACATGAAAATTCACACTGTTTGCAAAGTGAATATGCTGTACACTTTTAGTAAATCAATTTCACTGCAGCAATTTGCAGCTGTCATAGAAATCGACATAGGCGTGTGCAGGGGGTGTGCCAGGTGTGCCTGGGCACACCCTAATCACCCTGTGCGGTGCAAATTCCCCTTGCTGATATTTCATCAAAGCCTCCCAATGGGGTTCCTAAAAAATATTGTAAAAAAAATAATAATAATAAAGTACTGACACTGTTCACTGCCCTACTGACACCAGCCTCTTCCCTACTGACCTACTAACTCCATCCATGTTTTAATACATTTGGGGTGCACACTCTCAAACAATAGGCTGCGCACACCTATGGAAACTGATAAGAATGAATATGAATAACAATGGCAGCAGCGGACAAATAGTCGTACCTGTACGTCCCCTAGTGGGGCTAATGGACATGCGTGCGTCACGTACAGCGTGACTGTGCCTGCGGGTCCCGCAATCATGTCATGGAGCCACAGAACGGGAAGATGCCTATGTAATCCCGTTCCCCGTTCTACCTAGTGACATGACAGGATGTACTGCTCCCTGTCATTGAGAGCAGTGATCGCTGTGTGAATATATGAAAATATATGAAGCACATATCGTTACTTACTCAGAGTTCCCCTTCAATATAAAAATGTATTTCTGAGCAAAATGTTTCTGAATTCTTTTGGTATCATGTCAGTGGTAGCCCATCCCCCCCACAGTTAGCATCACTCCCTAGGACACACTTAACCTCTTGACCGCCCTCTGGTGTTTAACCCCTTCCCTGCCAGTGTCATTTACACAGTAATCAGTGCATTTTTATAGCACTGATCGCTGTATAAATGACAATGATCCCAAAATAGTGTCAAAAGTGTCAGATGTGTCCGCCATAATGTTGCAGTCATGATAAAAATCGCAGATTGCTGCCATTACTAATAAAAAAAATTGAATAATAAAAATGCCATAAATCTTTCCCCTATTTTGTAGAAGCTATAACTTTTGCACAAACCAATCAATAAATTGCGATTTATTTCTTTTTTACCACAAATATGTAGAAGAATATGTATCGGCCTAAACTGCGGAAAATAATTTTTTTTATATATTTTTGGGGGATATTTATTATAGCAAAAAGTAAAAAATATTGCTTTTTTTTCAAAATGTATGCTCTTTTTTTGTTTATAGCGCAAAAAATAAAAACCGCAGAGGTGATCAAATACCACTAAAAGAAAGCTCTATTTGTGGGGAAAAAAAGGAACGTCAATTTTGTTTTGGTGTAACGTCGCACGGCTACGCAATTGTCAGCTAGAGCGACGCACTGCCGAATCGCAAAAAGTGCTCTGGTCAGGAAGGGGGTCAAATCGTCCGGTGGCTGAAGCGATTAAAAAAAGAATTCATTGGAAAATACATTTACTTAAAATCTAAGAAAAAAAAAAAAGTGTTATCGTTTCAGAGTTTCTTCAGCAATTCCTGTGTAGGGAAAAAAAAACAGATCTTGCGCTCATTAACCCTTCTTCTCCTTTGCTTTTTTTTTTTTGCAAATTTTGTTTTTGCTTTTTATTGTTCATCCTGAATTTTTTTTTATGTTTTCCTTCATTTTGTTCTATTTCTTTTTTGAGAAGTGTAATTAAGATGCACGCACAAAATTTGCATTTTGCATACACATTTCATTTGAAAATATTGTCATGCTCCATATCTATGAACTTTATTTTGGCGTCAAAATAAATGGTAAAGTGTTAACATGAAATATCTTTCATATGTTCACTGGTCAAACACACTTCTTTTGAAAATGTTTTAAAAATCTTTGAAAACAATACCGCCAAAAGAAATGTCTTTCAGTCTCTAAAACATTTTCAGTCTGACTTCTGGATCATAATGTAAATAACGAATTTATTGCTGAATAAATAGGCCTATGGTTAAAAAAAAAAAAATGTAAATTGCAAGAGCTGCGTCTCCCATGTTAGAATATATCTAAAATATATAATGCGTATATAGTAATAATATATATATACACATATATAGATATATAAATAATAACAATAAAAAAAAAATATATATATATATATATATATATATATATATATATATTTATTTAAAAAATTATATATATAATGTATACACACACTACATGCAAATTGTAGATATAGATATAGGTATACCCAAATGTACACATACACACATTCATATTCAGGCAATCAGTATCAGTATCAATGAACTAAATTTTGCATGACAACAGAGAACAGCATCTTGTTGCATCTTGTATGGTTTGCTATGAACAATGTCTAGATCTTTCCATGCAAATGTATGTATTATTCCATACTTACAGATCACACAGAGGAGTCAGGAGGCTGCAGAGTGGGTTTTGGAGTGGAGTTCATATTCCTCCTTATATACAGCTCCACAAACACACCCGCTCACACACTCACACACACATTGGCTGATCTCTCTCGCTTAGTTTCATTTCTCTCTTCTGTTCCAGGAAAATGAAACTCAGCGCAGAGGAGATGAGGGGCCCCCAGCTTCCTCAGAGGACAATACGGTGCCCATGGCTGCACCCCGGTTGGCCCTTACCTTGACCGTTAACCCTTCTTGCCCCCCACCTTGGACAATATTCTTTTCGACTGTCAAAATCTGCTGTTCTCAGCGACAGTCCTGGGTTTTAAGCTGCAATTAAACCTATGCAAGGCGTTGCGTTTTATTTCACGCTATATTTTATGAATTTGTCACACGACAGCATAGTGGATGGACTAACTTATGCTCAACCAACGCGCCAAAGTAGCTGCCGCACCTTTTCGGCAGTAATAGCCCGCACACACGATCCGAATATTGTATGACAGCTCGTACGACTTTTTTTCGCTTAATAGTCACATGTAAGAATTGAATAGGTTAAAGTCACGAAAATTCTTGTACAACAGAAAAAAATAAAAAATCGGAAGTGATGTCATGTGTTGTAATGTATTTGTATTGTATTTTCGGGCAACAACTGTAATGAATAAACGAAAATCGTACAATCTGGTATCGTACAAGGAAAATTTTCGTGCTTGTCCGATCTAATAATAGTGGATGAATTGTCATGATCGGCTCTCGAAAGCTCTGTACTAACGATCCGATTAGCGTAAGATTGAGTTGAAATCTGTATTTTTCGTTCCGATTTTCGGATCGTGAGTACAGGTCATAAGGCTGCATTCACACCTCACGTTTTGAATCGCAGGCAGATTTGCCACTATTCCGCCTGCAATTTCAAAAGGCCGAGGTGTGAATGAGAAATCGCAGAAGGCACATTTGAGGTGCCATTTAGCCTAGGTTCAGACTAGTGCAATGCGTTGATCAGCGCGATTCCAGCGCTAGTCCCTGTATCGCTTCTCTCCCTACTTGCAAACCGCTGCGGGTGTCAATACATTGTTAATGACACCCCCAGAACGGTTCACAGATCGCAGTGCGAACTGTGGATTCGTACAGGAATCGGATAGCATAGGTGAGAACACCCATATGATCCTATTTCAGTGAAAAAAGTGAAAAACAAGACCCTGCACCTTTTTCTGTGCGAATCTAATGCGAGTTCAGCCATAAAACTGTATGTCTGAACTGGCATTGCTCAGACATCGCATGTGATCGGTACCTGTGGTGCGGGTGCGAATCACATGCAATGTCTGAAATCACACTAGTCTGCGCCTAAGCTTAACTGGCACCTAAAATCGCGGTGTGGTGCTGGCACGATTGTCACGTGATGAATAGTGCTGTAATGGCTGCAACCCACATTGTGTAAAGCTTGTCACCCCAAAAAAGTTCAGGGGCTGCTTTTGGGCAACATGCTTCACACGAAGCGGGTTTCCGCGATTGCAACACAAAAATAGCGGCAGAACCGCACTGCGATTTTAGGTGCCATTTAAAGGAATGGCATATCAAATGTGTATTCTGCAATTTGTCATTCAAACCTCTGCACTATGAAATCATGGACAGAATCCCACAATTCAAAACACAGAGGTGTGAATTCATTGTAAGCCACCTGCATTTTTGCAAGGCATGTTTTGGTGTATTTTTGCACCTTTTGTCACGCAAATGCTACCTGCATTTGGGATGCAAAAATATGCAAAAATAATAGCAATAATAGGTGTGAATGCAACCTAAAAGGGGTTGTAACCCTCCCCCCCCCCCCCCCAGCCAGGGGCGGATCCAGAGTCTAATCTCGGGAGGGGCACTGCTATAAAATGTTTTTTGGGGGGCAATTTATATGGGAAATGGCTGGTATTGGCGCTTCAATCATTACGGCACCATGGTTGTTATGGTGTCAGGATGATTGAAGCGCATTATTTCTATTAATACATTGTAATATAAAATTAAATGGTTCAACTCACCATATTGCAGAATCAGTGGGAGCCCTGAGGATGTCACTTGCCATGTCGCCTGCCACCAAATGTGGATTGTCACTTGTCACCAAATGCGGATTGTTACTTGCCACGTCACCTGCCACACATTGCGGATTGTCACTTGCCACGTAGCCTGCCACACATTGCGGATTGTGACTTGCCACGTCACCTGCCACACATTGCGGATTGTCACTTGCCACGTCGCCTGCCACCAGATGCGGATTGCCACGTAGCCTGCCACACATTGCGGATTGCCACTTGCCACGTCACCTGCCACACATTGCGGATTGTCACTTGCCACGTTGCCTGACCCACATTGCGGATTGCCACTTGCCACGTCACCTGCCACACATTGGGGATTGTCACTTGCCACGTCACCTGCCACACATTGCGGATTGTCACTTGCCACGTCACCTGCCACACATTGCGGATTGCCACGTCACCTGCCACACATTGCGGATTGTCACTTGCCACGTCACCTGCCACACATTGCGGATTGTCACTTGCCACGTCACCTGCCACACATTGCGGATTGTCACTTGCCACGTCACCTGCCACACATTGCGGATTGCCACTTGCCACGTAGTCTGCCACACATTGTGGATTGCCACTTGCCACGTAGTCTGCCACACATTGCGGATTGCCACTTGCCACGTAGCCTGCCACACACTGCGGATTGTCACCTACTGGTGGTCTTTTGTTGGGTCCCAGAGTGAAGATAGGCAGCAGAGAGATGATGCAATCTCTCTGCTGCACACAGCTTCCTACACAGTGAGGGTGGAACTGGAGGGATGCAGGGCAGTGAGAGATGATGTCATCTCCCTGCTCCCCTGCCTGCTGGCTTCCTGATTGGCCAGCAGCCCTCCTAAGCCGCCCAGCTGCCCCCCCCCCTCACCCGTCCACTCAGCGCGGGTACCCGCGGAACCGACCGCGATTGGACTCGCGGAACCGGCCGCGGGTACCCTCAGAACCGGCCACGATTGGACCCGCGGAACCGGCCGCGGGTACCCTCGGAACCGGCCGCGATTGGACCCGCGGAACCGGCCGCGATTGGACCCACGGAACCGGCCGCGGGTACCCGCGGAACCGGCCGCGATTGGACCCACGGAACCGGCCCGCGGGTACCCGCGGAACCGGCCGCGATTGGACCCGCGGAACCGGCCGTGCTGTCATTAGCTGGCGGTATTCTCGGAGGGGGCAATTGACCCGTTGCCCCCCCCCTGGATCCGCCCCTGCCCCCAGCCTCCGCTTTACTTACCTGACCCTGATCCTTCGCCGGCCAGGAACAAGCACACCAGCTCTATCTAGTGTCTGTATCCTGATTGGATAGAGTGATAGCTGCGCAGCCATGGGCTCCCCCGCTGCTGTCAATCAAATCCAATGACGCTGTGCCGGGGGGGCGGGGCAGAGTCCTGTATTCTGTGTGAATGGACACAAATGTGGGACTCGGGAGCGCGCCTGCAAGGGTGTCCGCCAAGGAGATCGCTTCTCCAACATGGACACTCAATGCAGGGAGGAGCCAGGAGTGCAGCAGAGGGACCCCAGAAGAGGAGGTTTCGGGCCACTCTGTGCAAAACTAACTGCACAGTGGAGGTAAGTATGACATGTTTGTTTAAAAAAAAAAGGTTTACAACCCCTTTAAAGAGTTTTACTTCCTCTTTTTTCCCCTGCAAAGTAAAAGCATCACATACTAGCCCATTATGTGCCACTTAGCTGCAAAGGAAGCCTGCTGATGGCCCTCTTCACCCCTCTTCCTTCTGGGCCACGGACTCCAGCTCTGTGACTGGCTGGAGTCACGTAACGTCATTCCTGCGCATGCGCATGGTAAGCCGCCAGTCACGGCACGAGCCCTTTCTTCAGTGCACGTGCACCAATGAAGTCGGCACAAGCGTATATGGTAAATGTCTCCTAATCCGTGTAGGTTTAGGAGATATCTCCAGTACCTACAGGTAAGGCTTACCTGTAAGTAAAAGTGGTGTAACTAGGTTTACAACTACTTTAAGAAAACACACACACCTTTGCGTCCATTTCAACTGAGCATTTTTTTTGAATGTTTGTTCATGTGTATTGCGTGCATTTTAGGCTTGGGCGTTTTTGTTTTTTTAGCCAATGGAAAGGTAATGACTAGTCAATGAAATGTGAAAAAAATTTGCATTTTGTGCATTAGACATTCGCTTTGAAGTATATTGGGGCCACAACATGTGACTGCCACAAAAGAAGCTCCCCTGCTTTTTCACATGACACTATGCTCAGGTGTGAATGAACACCGTGGAATATAATGGAAATCCTGGTGTCGAGAATTGAAATGCTTCTAGTCAAGCTTCAAATGTGAATAGGACCAATGTGCACACATTCTTACCAGCTTGATTTGCATTGTATTTGGGCAGCTCATTCAGTTTGAGTTGTGATTCACACTGACAGCAGGAATCAAATTGTGCGACTTCAGCTGAACTCGCACATTTTCATTCACGCATGTCAGTCCCGACTTCGGGGGGCGATTTCAGAGACATCTGTGTGGGGTGCTGTACAGATGTCAAAGGAAATCACACCCCGAAATCGGCAAAAGTCGTACAGAAACTACTTTTGGGAATCGGTGCGACACCACAGATGCGGTGTCGCACCAATTCGGACGGTGCCATTGTCAGCAATTGTCGCTGATTTGGCATGTCAAATCACATGCCAAATCGCATCCTTGTGAACCAGGGCTTAATCAACGCACAAAATAACGCACCTGAGCTTTTTTTTGGTAATGCAGCACACCGCACACAGCAATTAACCATTTGCATTGTGTTGTGCTATATTTTACCGTATATGTGCATTGGGGTCATAGGCGTGCGCACAGGGTGTGCCAGGTGTGCCTAGGCACACCCTAATCACCCTGTGTGGTCCAGTTTTCCCCTGTTATTTCACCAAAATCCCCTAGCAGTGCTCCCACAAATAAATTGTAAATAAAAAAAAATAAAAAATGATGTAAAATAAAATAAAAAAATAAAATAATAGAAATAAAAAATACTGACACCATCCACTGCCCTACTGATACTGTCCACTGCTCTACTGACACCATCAGTAAACAGTATATACACATGTACACACGTTTGAGCTAATGCACCCTAATGCAATAGGCTGTGCACACCTATGATCGGGGTACCATTACGAATAAATGGGGTTACTGCGAATTACAGTAAACTCCAAGAGAAGAAATGAATTCGCTATGGTATATCACTTTAAAAGTTCCTGGTTATCAAATCTGCTGCACTGTGACATCAATATCCTTTATTTCCACCATGTAAGCACATACATCTGTTATAGAGGAACTCCAGACAAACAGACTATATCACTTGTTTGTACAGTTATATAATCATTTCAATTATTGACATTTCAAAATTTACATGAATACGTCTAAAATCTTTCAGAGTGAAGTGTAGTTATAACACTGGTATTTGTGGTTCACCGACGCTAGCGGCCTCTGATTCAGTGTCTGCAGCTCTCACTAATGGCTGGTTTCCCAGTTTTAATATTTACATAAAAGATTTAAAATAAAGATCACGTTTGTCATTTATAAGGCCTCATGCACACAGAAGTATATAGTCATTAACCACGCGCCGACCATATACTGTAAATATACGGCGGCAAGCTGCGCTGGATCACGTGCTTAGTATGTGATCCAGCACTTCCAGGTCTGGGGCGTGCGTGCTGCCAACTGCTTGCCCCCGCTGTGATTAGACACAGCGGGAGCTGATTGGTGGATACAGCGGACTCAATGCTTCGGTACAGAGGCAGGACGGTGGTCTGCCTGTGTAAACAAGGCAGATTGCCGTTCTGTCAGTACAGAAGACATGGATCCTGTGTCTTTGCTAAGCAGGGGCACTGATCCATGCCTTCTCTTAGTACAAGCACCTCATCCACAGTAGTAAAGCATTGGTCAGGCACACATTTAACCCTTTGATTGCTCCTGATGTTAACCCCTTCCCAGCCAGTGTCATTAGTACAGTGACAGTGCCTATTTTCAGTACTGATCACTGTATTAGTGTCACTGGTTCCCAAAAAGTGTCACTTAGTATCAGATTTGTCCGCCGCAATATCGCAGTCCCACAATAAGTCACTGATCATTACTAGTAAAAAAAAAAAAAAAATATCCCATAGATTGTAGATGCAATAACTTTTGTGCAGACCAATGAATGTACACTTATTTGAATTTTTTTACCAAAAATATGTAGCAGAATTCATGGCTTAAATTGATAAAGAAATTAGATTTTTTTCAGTTTTTTAATTGGATATGTTTTATAGCAGAAAGTAAAAAAAAAATTTTTTTAAACTTTTTTTTTTTCAAAATGGTCAGTCTTTTTTTGTTTATAGCGCAAAAAATAGAAACCACAGAGGTGATCAAATACCAGCAAAAAAAGCTCTATTTGTGAGGAAAACAAATACATAAATTTTGTTTAGGTACAGCGTTGCACAACCACGCAATTGTCAGTTCAAATAACGCAGTGCCGTATCGCAAAAAATGGCCTGGTCAGGAAGGTGGGTAAATCTTCCGGAGGTCAAGTGGTTAATATGCCTAGCTTTAAAAAACTCTGAAAATTCATGCAGAATAAAACATTCAATAAATATTGTGAGCAAATAAAGTCCTCTGAAAATAATACAGGAAAATATTTTCACCAAAATGAATTTCAAATTAAATAAATTCAAATGCAGCAATCCAATGGTGCAATGACAAAATATTTCCCTTTACCAATATGATTCTTCCAAGTGTAGAAAAATCTTTAATCCAAGGTGATCACCATCACTAATAGAGGAAAATGCACTCACCAGACATGCATGCCTAGCTCACCTATCTCATCTTAAACATCCAAATTTATTTGACACAAGAAATCAAGGTACTCACAAAAGCTGTTTAAGCATAAATGTGTGTTTGCAAAGATATACAGAGAAGCTGCCAGCCACTCCAATTCTTCCCAGCTCACAGAAACAGCAAAAATGACAGGACACAGTTCCTACTCACTTCCAGTGTCAGCTCCACCCCTACATGTTTTGTCTGTGCTGACTACAAGGGGGATGTGATTGTCAGAAACCATGAATCAAGCCGAGACAGAAGTACAGTTAAATTACACTTGTTTATTATTAATAATAATAATAATAATAATAAAAGGTAAACAGAGTAAACATAGTCAAAACATAGCCAGAGTTCAGGAACCGGAACGGATAGTCAAACAAGCCAAAACGTTGGGGAGCCAGAGATGAGAGTAGTAGAACAGCAATCGGGATCTGGAGCCAGAAGGAATGTCAGCCAAGCAAGTCTTTAACAGGAACACAGGGCAGCGTCTCTAGAGATGTGACCAAGGTGAAGGCAGAGATCATCTGGGCTGGATGGCTTAAGTACACAGGACTGACAAGCAGGATATCATCAACAGGTGAGTCACTGTGGAGAGATAGGAGCTGGGAATTAGCCGGCAGCTGAGTGGCCAGCTCAGAGAAGGAAGGGCTGAGCCCAGCCCTAACAGTGCTGAAGTCAGACTCAGAACAGACAAAACATGTAGGGGTGGAGCCTGACATTGGGTGAGTTTAGGGGGTTATATTTATTTATAGCTGCTAGTTATTTGTAGAAGAATAAGTTATTTGCTTTACAATATAATTTTCTCATAGCTTATTATACCCATCAGCATGGAAGCATTTATACAGTTAAAAACTCTGTGTTTTCCTGCATCTGGGGAGACCACAGGTGCAGCATACAGCCTGTCATAGAAGTGAATGGCTGTATGCCCCTGTACTCATGTAAACACCAATGCTTCATTACATTGGCAGTCAACTGCACATACGTGTATGGGAAATGTTTGGCGCCTGCAACACTTCTGTGTAACACTTCTAAAAAGTATGCCATACGCACATGCACGCTTAAATGCTGATGCAATGAGTTGTACTCACAGGGATGTATATCCATTCACTTCTATAACAGGCTGTACACTCCACTTTGGCTTTCCAGCCTCCAAGGAAAACGCAGTTTTTGTTTTAAAATTTAGACATATTTAAATGCCCATATATATCTGTGTACATGTACCCTACAGCCCTGGTGCCCCACCTGCAGCCCTTTTGTATATGATGTGCATGATATTTTGCGCTGTGTTTTGGCGTAGTTTTTCGCAAATTTTAAAACAAAATTTGCAGGCTAAAGGCCCATACACACGTTACGAAAATCGGAAGTAAAATGTCGCTCCGACGAACGATCTCCCGAATTTCAGATCGTTAGTTTGGTGCTTTCCATTTTTGTGTCCAACAAAAGCTGGATGTCCACGTAAAATATATAGAACAAATATGCCATGTATTTATGTCCACATAAAATAGAGACTATAAAATTTTTGTCGTACGTGAACTCAACGTCCGATTTTCGTTTAATTAGTATGGTTTTCGTCCGAAAAAAATCGTAAGAGCAAGACTACGCATGCTTGGAAACTAAATAATACATACAAAACTATTCAACACAACGTTACTTCTGACGTATTCTGTCGTACGAGAATTTTCGTATGATGAGTAGCATCTTCACTTTCGACATGAGATTAGCATGCAACAAAAAACGGCCGTCCTAAAATCTGATTGTGTGTACGTGGATTAACGCTGCACCAGTAGGCACACAACAGTATTGTGAAACTATGAAAACATTCTAGGGTGCTTTCATTCACAAAAACGGTCTCCCTCTGATGAAATTTACAAGTTATTTTCATTCCTGAGCTCAGATTAGAATGAATTAGAGCATTTTCACACTGATACTTATACTGTATACTTTTCACTTCCTAGCCAGTGCAGAGTCATACTAATTGTTATTTTGTACATTTCTAAACTACTGCCAGGAAAGACCAGGTGATAAATAATGAATGGGTGTTTTTTAGTGAATTTGACTTTATTGGTTTATCTCATGTCTTTTTGCGGTATTTTTCTCACTTTTTTAATGGATAAATGAGTCACGTGACCTTCACATGGCATAAGGTAACCTTTAGTGAATTTACTCCATGTAACATTCCACCAAAGGAAGATCGTTCTGTGAATGAAAGCACACTGGAATATTTTCGTGGTTTTATAGTGTTACTGTGTGCATTTATTTCTACATCCGGTACAGTGTTAGCATGTGAAAAAAAGAATAAATTAATAAAATAAAATAAATTGTGAAAAAAACTACGCCAAAAATAACGCAAAATTTAAGTGATAAATATCACAAAACATAAATATTTAACACAATCAGTAAATGACGCATTTTTATTTTGGTGAATAGATTACTTTTGAGATAAGCATTTTTAATTAATGGCGTATTTAATTATCTCTTAGGCCGGACATACACAGTTCGAATTACGACCGGTTGAGCAGGAACCAGACGCGTTTCGAATAATTAATGGGCAGGCTGAATGTACCAAGTCGATTTTTGATTGATTGATGAACTTGGGTACAACCAACCTGCCGGATTCTCTTGCGATTGTCACTAGCAGTTGCTATAGCCACTAGCGATAATCACTGTCTCCTCCCAGTGGGGACGGCTTCCCTGCTCGCCACATTCTCCTGCCGGGAGAAGACAATAGCTCGGTAGGAGGTATTCCCACATCAACACTGTTGGTGGGGGAATAGAGCAAATTTCTTTCTGCAACCCATGGTTGCAGGAAAGAAATTAATTCCGGGTATGGCCAGCCTTAGTGAATTGCCCCTTACTGTAGTTGCACTGCATCATTATTTGTATCATATTTTGGAGGGGTGAAATGAGCGGCACAGATTTGTGAGCACGCTGATGTGTTTGTGATTTATGTACATCAGGTTTATATGACACAGATAGTTTATAGTATTTTGCATTTATAGTGATTCCGTCTCTCACTTTTCTGTACTGAATTATGTGTGGCGCTTTGATGTCATGGGCCTTATTTGAGGCCTCCTTTAACTCATATGTTAACAACTACTGCCCTAGAGCAATCCCATCTCTCCTGTACATATTTACATTGATTGTATATGATACGCTATTAGGGTACATGAACACATGCGGTTTGGTCCTTGTGCGTCAAATAACAGCATTTTTGGCCACCTGAGAGGCAAAGGCAGGGCCAGGACAAGGAGTGGGCAGGAGGGACGGCTGCCCTGGGCACTGTGGTATCATGACAGGTTGGGGGACACCACAAGGAGATTGGGGGAAGGGAACTTGTGTTGGGAGAGGGAATTTGGGGGGAAGCAGGGGGTATGAATTGTTCTAGGGGGAGATTTTGGGAGGTGCTAGGAGTTGTGATTTGGGGGAATTGTGTTGGCAGGGGGAATGGAGCAGAGAATTTGTGCTAGAAGGGGGGATTTGAAGGGTTTGTGCTAGAAGAGGTGATATGGTGGAGAGGATTTATGCTAGGAGGGGGAATATGTTTTTGTGGGGGGGGGGATTTGTGCTAGTAGGGATAATTGGGGGGCATTTCTGGTAGGATTTGGGGGAGGGGGTTGTGCTAAGTGGGTGGATGGGGGGAATTTTGCTGGAAGTGGGAATTTGGAGTGGGGGGGGGGGGGGGATGTGTACTGGGAGGAGAAACTTGAGGGGTAGAAAATTTGTGCTAGGAGTGACTTTTTGGGGGATCGAGTTCTGATTTGTGTGTGGGGGAGTTGTGAAGAGAGAATTTTTGAGCAAAGATTTGTGCTGGGAGTAGGGTAGATTTCAGCTAGGGTTGCCACCTGTCCGGTTTTGACCTGGACAGTCTGGGTTTTGACACATGTGCCTAGGTTTCAACCCAACAGAAACCAGGGCACATTCACGTTTAACCGTTCTGTGACCAGTGGCCACGACTGCAACATCTAGAGTGGCACATCCCGATTTCCATGCATGCCAACAATGTTACACACATGCCTGAGCCTGCGCGCACTGAGCCCAGCTCAGAGATGGGCAGCGGCACCCTATGATTGGCTGAATGGGACATGTGCAGGCAGCGGATACAAGGGTCCGTGATTGGCCCGGTGGAGCTTGTCACAGGTAGAGGGCTGGACTGTGGATGATCACAGCCACCCGGAGTCCCAACTCCCTGCCTGGCGTGCGCTGTGTGTCTCCTCACTGAGGTCTATTTCTCATCTGCCCTCTCACCCCCTTCTGTCAGCCACCTCCTCTATGTAAGCCACCCCCCTCGTCTGTCAGCTACTCCCCCCGTCAGTTACCCCTTCCTCTGTCAGCTACCCCCCCCCTCTGTCGGCTACGCCCCTCCTCTGTCAGCTACCTCCCCCTCTGTCATCTACCCCCCTTCCTCTGTCAGCAACCCCCTCCTCTGTCAGCAACCCCCAAACAGCAAGCACCTCCCCCCTTCTTCCCCCGCTCCAGCGGGGCTAATGTTAGGGTTGCCACCTCATCAATTTAAAACCGAACACATATTAATTGCACAGTTTCTGTGGCTGATTAAGGTGATAATTAAACTCACTTGGTGCCTTATCTGCATGAAATTAGCCTCAGAACCTGTGTAATTCATATGTGTTCGGGTTTAAAGGGATGAGGTGGCAACTCTAGCTAATGTTCGGCAGCTGGGTCACACTGCACTGTCTGTCTGTCTGTGCACTCTCTCTCTTCCACCCAGGAACCAGCACCGATGCCGCCAGAGACAGTGAATGAAGGACCAATAGACTGGTGTCCCAGCAACCAGGGATGCTTTTGCAAGAGAAAGCATGGTACTACAGACTCCGCCCCCTAACAGGTTCACACACACACACACACATCTTTGCAGCAGCCCCTGAAAGGTAAGTTTTTTTTTGTCTCGCTGAAATGGGGGTCTCTATTGAGGGGTGCAGGCACTGTCTGATATTTAATCTGTTATTTTCTTCTCTACTTGTGGGGTACCTGTGGATTGCTTTGATTTTTTGGGCTTTTTTTGTAATTAAAAGGTGCTTGAAAGGGTTGTAGAATGCACAGTGCCACTTTGTGAACAGTTTGTATGGGGTTGAGTTCAGTAGAGCTTATACTCTACTAACACCATCCTCTGCCCTACTGACACCGTCCACTGCTCTACTGACACCGTCCACTGCCCTACTGTCACCAACCACTGCTTTACTGAAGCCATCCACTGCCCTACTGACACCAACCACTGCTTTACTGAAGCCATCCACTGCCCTACTGACACCTATCACTGCTTTACTGACACCTTCCACTGCTCTACTGACACCGTCCACTGCCCTACTGACACCATGCACTGCCCTACTGACACCAACCACTGCTTTACTGAAGCCATCCACTGCCCTACAGACACTGTCCACTGCTCTACTGACACTGTCCACTGTTCTACTGACACCTTCCACTGCTTACTGCTCTACTGACACCGTCCACTGCCCTACTGACACCAACCACTGCTTTACTGAAGCCACCCACTGCCCTACTGACACCTTCCACTGCTCTACTGACACCTTCCACTGCTCACTGCTCTATTGACTCCGTCCACTGCCCTACTGACACCAACCACTGCTTTACTGAAACCATCCACTGCTCTACTGACACCTTCCACTGCTCTACTGACACTTTCCACTGCTCTACTGACACCGTCCACTGCCCTACTGACACCGTCCACTGCCCTACTGACACCATCCACTTCTCTACTGAAGCCATCCACTGCCCTACTGACACTGTCCACTGCCCCACTGACACCAACCACTGCTTTACTGAAGCCATCCACTGCCCTACTGACACCTTCCACTGCTCTACTGACACCTTCCACTGCTCTACTGAAGCCATCCGCTGCTCTACTGATGCCATCCACTGCCCTACTGACACGTCCTCTTCTCTACTGAAGCCATCCACTGCCTTACTGACACTGTCCTCTGCTCTACTGACATAATTTTCTGCTCTAGTGATGCCATCCACTGCCCTGCTGACGCCATCCACTGCCCTGCTGACACCGTCCTCTGCTCTACTGGCTGACAGTGTCCACATTTAAAGCGGGACTGCACTGCGGAAAAAAATATTAAAAGCCAGCAGCTACAAATACTGCAGCTGCTGACTTTTAATAAATGGACACTCACCTGTCCCGGGGTCCAGCGATGCCGGCAGCCGAGGTCGATCGATCGCTCGGCCCTCGGCTGCTGCCGCCACCATTCTAGGTGAGGGAATCAGGAAGTGAAGTGAAGCGGCTTCACTTCCCGGTTCCC
This sequence comes from Lithobates pipiens, assembly GCF_037356315.1. Classification (NCBI taxonomy): domain Eukaryota; kingdom Metazoa; phylum Chordata; class Amphibia; order Anura; family Ranidae; genus Lithobates; species Lithobates pipiens. The sequence goes on along the minus strand of NW_027507903.1, from coordinate 480,754,709 downwards.
TACTGCGCATGCGCGAGTCGCGCAGCGCAATAGGAATTGTCTGCGCTGTCTCTGGGACCCATGTGTGTCCCAGCAGACAGCGCGCAGGGACAGGAAGAGGCATAGACTCCCGTGGGAGTCTATGCACGGAAGTGGGTGTAAATACCTGTCTTTGACAGGTATCTGAAGCCCCCTCCCCACTGAAAGGTGCCAATTGTGACACCGGAGGGGGGGAGGGTTTCCGATCAGCGGAAGTTCCACTTTAGGGTGGAACCCCGCTTTGAGGTAGGCTAGTTTCATATTTTAACTGACATTTCTCATATTAATCAAATCTTTTTTTATGGGTACACAAATGCTTTTGTTTTATTTAACCATGTCCCCGCCCTCCTCCCCCACTGTTAATGCAATTTGGCCACAGCCACTGTTCACCGTAGCACACCTCATTACTACTCTCTTTGGGTAACCCAAAAGGTGTCCCAAGTATTTTACAATCCTATAGTGTGTACTACAAAAAAATTGCCGTGAAAGTGTTTGGGTTTGACTTGAAGGTGGCAACCCTAATTTCAGCAGGTGTTGGATTTGTTCTGGGAGGAGCAGGAAGTTATGCTTTAGGGCAGGAGTCTCCAAACTTTTCAAACAAAGGGCCAGTTTACTGTCCTTTAAACTTTAAGGGGGCCGGATTGTGGCCAGCAGGGGAAGTAAATGCCTCGGGGGGTCAGCATGATAATAAACGCGGTGGTGGTCAGTAAGAGGGGGAGGTTCTGTCCTTGGACCTCTACTATTCTCGATCTACACATCCTCCCTGGGTCAGCTGATAGCCTCCCATGGCTTCCACTACCATTTATATGCAGATGACACCCAAATCTATCTCTCTGCCCCTCAGCTTACCCCATTAATCACGCATCACTGATTTACTAACAGACATATCAGCCTGGATGCCAAACCACTTCCTCAAACTGAATCTATCTAAAACTGAGCTCTTAGTATTTCCTCCCCCATGTACCTCTTCCCCTGACTTCTCTGTCAACGTCAAGATCAATGGCACATCTATCAGTCCGTCCCCACATGCCAGGGTGCTAGTGGTAACTTTAAACTCTGAACTGTCCTTTCAGGCCCACATACAGTCCCTGTCCAAATCATGCTGCCTTAGCCTCCGTAACATTTCCAGAATACGCCCCTTTTTAACTGACACCACCAAGCTTCTAATTCACTCCCTGGTCATCTCTTGCCTTGACTACTACAACTCCCTCCTCATTGGATTACCTTTACATAGACTATCCCCCCCTTCAGTCCATAATGAATGATGCTGCAAGACTCATCCACCTTACCAGCCATTCACTGTCCTCCACCCCTCTCTGCCAATCCCTCCACTGGCTTCCACTCACCCAACGAATAAAATTCAAAGTACTAACAATTTACAAAGCCATCCATAACTCTGCCCCCAGCTACATAACTAACCTAGACCCAAAATACCAACCAAGCCACTCTCTTTGGTTCTCCCAAGACCTCATGCTTTCTAGCTCCCTTATCACCTCCTCCCATGCTCGCCTACAAGATTCCTCCAGAGCTTCTCCCATCCTCTGGAACTTCCTATCCCAATCTGTCTGACTGTCCCCTAATCTATCCATCTTTAGACAATCCCTGAAAACCCTTCTCTTTAAAATAGCCTATCCTGCTTCTAACTAACACTGTTTTACTTCCTCCATCAGCTCATTCCCCACAGCTATTACCTTTTGTATCAATTGACCCTTCCTTTTTAGATTGTAAGCGCTAATGAGCAGGGCCCTCTGATTCCTCTTGTACCAAATTGTAATGTAACTGTAATGTCTGCCTTTATTTTGTTAAGTGCTGCGCAAACTGTTGGCGCTATATAAAACCTGTATAATAATATAATAATAATCATTGGTATTAGCAGGAGGAACATTACCACATCATTGGTATCAGTGAAAAAAAATAGTGCCCCATTGTTGGTGTTAGTGGGAGGAATAGTGCCTCAAATCATTGGGAGTAATAGTGCCCCAAGGGCTGGGAAAAAGCTAGCAAAGGGCCACATCCGGGCCAATGGGTCGCAGTTTGGAGACCCCTGCTTTAGGAGAAAAGCATGTAGATTAATGGTCAATTGTAAAAAAAAAAAATTGAAGGGGGGATTTTTGCTGTCATATAATGCTTATAAATCTTGGGAGGGTTAGTTTGGCATGTTTGCCCTGGGCTCTAGACGACCTTGTCCCGGTACTGGGCACAAAAGCCACACCCAGCTCATTGCAGCAGACTGTCAAGATCTATGCGTTTAGGGATGTATTCCTGGAATGTAGAATTCCTGATAGGTGGAGAGTGACTGAAAAAAATTTAAATAAATTGGATCCGTATTTGGACAAAGCAAACCATTTTGTAACCTCCAGAAAAGGTCTGCTGGGACATATGTATTTTTCCCTGTGATTACACAGCTGCAAGGAGCCAATTCCTGAGCAGTGCCAACCAGATACAACTGTGTTAGGGTCCTTTCACACGGGGCGGATCAGTGATGATCCGCCCCGTGGATATCCGCTTGCTCAGTGGGGATCGCTCCGCCGATCCCCGCTGAGCAGGAAGATAACAGGTCCGTCTCTAAACACTGCGCAGGGACGGACCTGTCACAGAGCCGCTCTCCTCTATGGGAGATTGGATGACGACGGACCGCAGTGTCCGTCGTCACCCGATCTGATGACGGATGGAAAAATAGCTTTTTCCTCCGTCACACTTTTTCGGATCGGAGCGGGTCGGATGTCAGCGGACATGTCACCGCTGACATCCGACGCTCCATAGACCTCTATGGAGCATCCGTTCAGGTCCGCCTGAAAAACTGCCAGGCGGGCCAGAACGGAACGGTAGTGTGAAAGGGGCCTTAATCATGAAAGCATAATCAAACAGTGGTAGCACCTGCTCCGGAACCCTAGCTGTGGGGGCCCTCTGACCACGATTTCAGTATGTTTGTTGCCTCCGCCCTCCTTGCAAATATAATTATTGCTCTCATCCGATAGAATAGGCTTTGTGCGACGAGTGACGTTCTTATTTAAGGCAGTATCTGGGTTTGCAAAACAATTTAGTGCACACAAAGTGGATTTATTTCCTTCGTGGCTAATGAGGAATATATATATATATATATTTTGCCCAGAGTTCAGCTTAAATGTATGTATATCCAGTCCATCTCTTCCTATCTTAGTGACTACTATCACCAAGACAAATATCTCCCCAGGTGATGAATCTCCCCGGTGGCGACAAAGACAGCAATAAAAACTTGACTGGGGCTCTGACACTTCCACATTTCATCCATAAATAAAAAAAAATAAGGTTTTAGTTTAGACAAACGTATAGAATAAAAAAAAAGGGGAAAAGGTTGCTCATAACCGAGACGCATGCAGTCCTGTGGCAGAGATATAATATAGGACATGTCTGGATTGGTAAACAGTGTAAATCTGTGCAGGAATCGAAAGCTGCCAGGGCCTCTTAGGGCACTGAGGGATTCAGTTACACTCCAGGCAGAGTCGCTCTGTCAGGAGATGGAGCTCTGCCACAGAATAGTCGTACTTTCTAGTTTCATTTCCTCCACTGGAAACAAGCACTCTCGTTTTTTTGTTGTCCCATCGCTTACAGAGAAGTGAAAAACCTGGATAGAACAGATGTTTCTACAATGAAACTATTCACTGCAATGGTCTCTAGGAGTTGTGTAGGTGGAGTAAATGTTAGGGCTTGTAGTTCACCAAAAGAGGCAGAGAAACCGTAAATTCTCCGTGAATTCAGCCTATACTGAAAAGATAAAGCACCTGTAAATCCAATCAGGAAAATCTCATAAAAGGTTTTAACGCATTAAAGTCTTTTACAAAGGTACTTTTTAAATTTTTTTTTTCTAAATCTGCAGCTTTCTTTAACCACTTCAGCCCCGGACCATTTGGCTGGCCAAAGACCAGAGCACTTTTTGCGATTCGTCACTGAGTCACTTTAACTGACAATTGAGCGGTCGTGTGACGTGGCTCCCAGACAAAACTGATGTCCTTTTTTTCCCACAAATAGTGGTGGTATTTGATCACTTCTGCGGTTTTTATTTTTTACGCTATAAACAAACAAATAGCGACAATTTTGAAAAAAAAAACGCATTCTTTTTTACTTTTTACTATAGTAAATATCCCCAAAAAATATATATAAAAAAATATTTTTTTTCCTCTGTTTAGGCCGATACATATTCTTCTACATATTTTTGGTATAAAAAAAAAATGAAATAAGAGCTTATTGATTGGTTTGCAGAAATGTTATAGCATCTACAAAATAGGGGATAGTTTTATGGCATTTTTAGTTATTTTTTTTACTAGTAATGGCGGCGATCAGCGATTTTTATCGTGACTGCGACATTATGGTGGACACATTGGACAATTTTGACACATTTTTGGGACCATTCACATTTATACAGCGATCAGTGCGATTAAAAATGAATTGATTACTGTGTAAATGTGACTGGCAGTGAAGGGGTTAACACTAGGTGGCGCTACAGGGGTTAAGTGTGTCCTAGGGAGTTATTCTAACTGTGGGGGGAGGGGGGGAAGCTAAGTGTGACACATCACTGATCACCGTTCCCGATTACAGGTTACACAAGTGATTTGCACCAAATAGAAATGCAAATTTCCCCTTCTGGCCACAGTGAATTACTATTTTGCCACAGAGACTATACACTCACAGCAGCAGTCAACAGACATTTTCCAGTCTGCTGGGTGATGTACACCTACCATAACACATCAAGGTATGGACTCTACTAGATCTCTGAGGGTAAGCTGTGGCATCTGACACCAAGCTGTCAGTAGCAGATCCTTTAAGTCCTATAAGTTGTGAGGTGGGACCTCCATAAATCTGACTTCTTTTTCCAGCACATCCCACAGATGTTCGATGGGATTGAGATCTTGAGAATTTAGAGGCCAAGTCAATACCTTGTACTCATTGTTGTTTCCTCAAACCATTCTTGAATTCATCAGAGCAGGCCATCTTCTTCCATTGCTCCATGGTCCATTTCTGGTGCTCACATGCCCATTATAGTGCTTTTGGCTGTGGACACAGGTCAGCATGGACACCCTGACCGTTCTGTGGCTACACAGCCCAAAACACAACAAACGGGGATGCACTGCGTGTTTTTTCTATCAGAACGAGTATTAACTTTTCAGCAATTTCAGCTACAGTAGCTCTTCTATTGGATCAGACTACACAGGCCAGCCTTTGCTCCAAATGTGCATCAGTGACGCTTGGCCGCTCATGACCCTGTCCCCAGTTCACCAGTTTTCCATTCTTGGACCACTTTTAGTAGGTCTGGACAACCGCAGACCTGAAACATCCCATAAGAGCTACCGTTTTGGAGATGCTCTGACCCAGTCATCTAGCCATTACAATTTGACCTTATTAAAGTCGTTTGCCCATGGTTTCTGATTTCAACTTCAGGGGCAACATGTTCACTTGTTATCTAATATATCCCATTCGCCTTCAGGTGCCATTGTAATGAGATAATCAATGTTTTGCACTTTCTGTGTCATTGTTTCTAATGTTAGACCACTCTAGGTAACACCCACTTGTGATGCTTAGCCTTCATGATAGAAAGATAGAAATCCAATGAATGAAAGGTGCAGGCGTGGGATAGGCAGGCTGGGGAGGAAAGCGCTAGATGATGCTGGATGTCATTCAGCTTAGAAATTAAGTGTAAAGCTCACAAATCAGAGTAAACTATTTCAGTACAGGAGAAGACCCTGTACATCTGTGCAAGGCTGAAGGGAAGGCTGGAGTTCAGCTTTTAACCTGTGAAAATGAAATGAAACTACTATATTTCCTTTTCCAAAATTGATAGATTTAATAATAAAAGTGGAATAAAAGAGAGAAAAAATAGCACAAAACAGCGACACAGATCCAGTAAATGGGCAGGAAGTGAACACGTCAGCTAATGCAATCTGATGATAGATAAGTAGAAACAGAAGGTACTACTCATGTGAGTGTGTTCTGTTATCACTTGCAAAATAAATAACCAAAAGTTTAGTGGGTAAGGTACGCCTTATTGCTGATGACACAATGGTGTGCAATACAATAGAGTTGTAATATTTCTTTTGTATATTCTCTTTTTATGAGTATAAATGATTCAAGTTAATCAACATTATTATTAATGCATCTTTACAATATTAGTAGCTCTGTCTTTCATTTTTAATATAGCATTCAATATTAAGCATACATCCCCTATTCCCAAACCCCCAGAAAAAAAAAAATAATAATTAACGAGTAAGTGAATCTCAAAACTGTGACTCCTCTTAAATTCTCCTGTCTTTTTTCCTCCCCGGGACTCCATTCACTCCTGCTCCCTCCCATCCCCCTTAATGCTCCACCAGCAGCATGTATTCTGGTGATTTTTTTTAAACTCTAACCACTTCCCCCATACACTATTGTATGTTACTATGGAGTCTTCAATTCTATGTATTGTTTCTTCTATTGGTTTCAACCAGTCTATCTTTACTGCCCATTTCTTCATAGAGGGGGGTTCAGGGGTTCTCCACACTCTTGGAATCAGACTTTTGGCTGCATTTAAAAGGTGGGGCACCAAGGTATTCTTGTATCGGGCTACTGTTTTATCCGTATAATGGAACAAACATTTCCATGGCTCTTTCCGAACATGATCCCCTGTTATTTGGTAGATGTTATCTATGATTCTTTCCCAATAGGGCTGGATCTTCAAGCAATCCCACCATAGGTGCACAAAGGTCCCAAGGGCGCCTCATATTGGGGAGTATTGGGGGGTCTCTACACTAAACTTCTGCATTCTCTGGGGGACGACGTACCATCTTGCCATCAATTTATAGCACATTTCTATTGTCTTAACATCTCTAGAGGTAGAACAAGCTACCCTAAGAATCTTACCCCTATGTTCCTCGTCCCATAGGGTACCTATTTCCTCCTCCCATTACCCCAAATAGGGTGGATATTTAGGTTCTATTTCTTCTACCAATATTTTAGATATTTTAGATATGCTCTGATGCAAGCACTGAGAAGAGAATTGAGAAGAGAAGAGAATCATTTCTCCATTAACCTCATATTACCTCTTCCTCGTAATGGTTGGGGGAGTGTCTGTGTAAAGTGCTGTATTTGTATTTCCATCTAAGGCTGGGTTCACACTGCTGCGGTGTATGAGATCGGATATGATTCGCACTGCACTGCAGTGCAAATCACATGCGATCTCTGTGCGATGCGATTTCAGCCATACAGATAGTATGGCTGAATTTGCATCGCATCCGGCCCAAACTCGCACAGGACCCTTTTTTGGTCCGCAGCAGAATTGGATCGCATGGGTGTTCACACCATGCGATCTGATTCCTGTCTGAGTTTGCAGATCACACTGCGATATGCAAACTGATTTGGAGTTGTCATTAACTTTTCACTGACACTCCCAGCAGTTCACATAGGGCAGTGTGAACTGCCGCCGGGAGGCGGCAACCCGCAGTAGATTCGCAGCATTCCCACATCGCAGCAGTGTGAACCCAGCCTTAAGGTCTATTTCCCCATTTTGTATTCATTCAGTGAAACTGCATAGTCTATCTTCAATCATCACATCTTGTAAAATAATTTTGTCCTTCCTTGCCCACCTAGTAAAATACATGTTATTGTCTTTCCCAGGTTTAAAATAATTTGTGTCTAATAAAGAAATTAAAGGTGAATTGTATTGCCAGTGATATAGTCTACTCAATCCATCCCATACTCTAAAAGTGTTTTTTTGTCAATGGGTTTGTGCTATTTGATAATTCACGGTATTGTCGTGGAATCCATATCCTTTTCCCTAAATAAACTTTGCTTTGAGCTTTTTTGATATCCACCCACCCTTTACCATCCTTATTATTTATCCAATCTGCTATCCGTGAGATAATAATTGCCTGGTAATATTTCTTAAAGTCCGCTGCTGCTAATCCTCCCATTTTTTTCCCCTTTACGGGTGTTGCAAATGAGATTCTGGGAGTTCCTAATTTCCCCAAAAATTCCTGTGGGACTCTTATTGGGATCATTTGGAATATATATGTTAGTTTTGGCAGAATATTCATTTTTAACCACTTGCTTACTGGGCTCTTAAACCCCCCTCCTGCCCAGACCAATTTTCAGCCTTCAGCGTTGATGCACTTTGAATGACAATTGTGCGGTCATACAACACTGTACCCAAATGAAATTTTTATAATTTTTTTTCCTACAAATAGAGCTTTCTTTTGGTGGTATTTAATCACTGCTGGGATTTTTTATTTTTTTGAAAAAAAAAAAAAAAAGATGGAAAATGTTGAAAAAAAAAAATCATGTTTCATAGTTTGTTACAATTTTGCAAACAGGTAATTTTTCTCCTTCATTGATATACGCTGATGAGGCGGCACTGATAGGCTGCAATGGTGGGCACTGATAGTCTGCACTGATAGGCTGCACTGATGGGCACTGATAGGCACAGTTAAGGCAGCACTGATAGGCACAGATAAGGTAGTACTGATGGCCACTGATGGGTGGCACGGATGGGTGGCATGGATGGGCACTGATAGGTACCACTGATAGATGGCACTGATAGGTGGCACTGATGTGCAGCACTGTTGTTGAGGCACTGATAGGAGGTGGCACTGATGGGTGGCGCTGGTGGGCACTGGTAGGCGGCACTGTTGCCTACTGCTAGGTGGCACTGGCAGTGGCACAGGTGGGCACTAAGGATCTGCAGCAGCTCGTCATGATCGGGACTAATGTCCCGATCATGGCCGCCGGTGATTGGCTTTTTTTTTCTCCTCCCGCTGTCGGCGCGAGGAGAAAAAATAGCCAATTACTGGCTCTGTTTACATCACGTGATCAGCTGTCATTGGCTGACAGCTGATCACGTGGTAAGGGGTCAAGATCGACCCCGATCTCCGACTCGCTGATCACAGAGCGCACCGCGCGTGCCCTGCAGGGGGCGGGCAGGCCACTTGGGCACGGGACGACGTCAATAGAGGTAGTCCCAGCAAAGCAGGTTTGCGCTGTAGCAGTAATTTGGCTATATCGCAGATCTATAGTGGTTAAAGCATTTATCCTCCCTAACCATGACAGGGGCTTATATCTCAGGTAATTGAGTTGATCTTTAACCTTATTCAGTATAGGGATATAGCTGTATATAGAGTTGACAATGCTGCTGTCAGTTTTACGCCTAAATACTAGAGCTGCACGATTCTAGCTAAAATGAGAATCACAATATTTTTGCTTAGATAGATCACGATTCTCTCACGATTCTCACGGCGTAAAATCATCTTTCACATTAAAACCCAAAAATGTTGCTAACTCTACTGTTTTTTTTAATTTTTTATTATTGAAGTGTATTTTTTCCCAAACAACTGCATTTGAAAGACTGCTGGGCAAACACAGTGTGACATAAAATATTGCAGCAATTGCCATTTTATTCCCTAGGGTCTCTGCTAAAATTATATATATATATATACATATATAATTTTTATTTTATTTATTAATGTTTGGGGGTTCAAAGTAATTTTCTAGCAAAAAATATTGATTTTAACTTAAGAAAGAAGTGTCAGAAAAAGATTTACACTTTAAATGGTTAAACTTCCTGCATTTACATGTGGTTGAAAGTTTGGCAGACTGCCCAGATTATTTGTTTACACAAGAAGTTCTATGCCTTTGATCTAAGAAGTTAGTTACAATGTTTCATGCAAGTTCTAAACTTGGCAGATTGCCTGGGATGCTTTATTTTGACAGCTGAGTGAGCAGATAATCTCTCCACTTGTTTATATGAAAGAATTGCCTATTCTCAGTAGGAGAGATGTCAGAGGAGAGAATCGAGATCGCAGTTTTTTAACGATTAATCGCGCAGCTCTACTAAATACCCAAGCTCCTCTTTATGCCATACAAGAGGGAATATAGGTTGAATTGCCTGCTGTTCTTCTTTAGATATAGTTATGTTTAAAATCTCTGACTTTGATGTATTCATTTTAAAATTTGTAATTTTCCCATATCTACTCAATTCCTTTAATACTATTGGTATTGTTATCCTGGGGTCGGAAATGTAAAATAGTATATCATCTGCATATGCAGCTACCTTATACTCCCTATCTCCTACTCTAAGGCCGCGTACACACGGGTGGACTGTCCGCCCAACTAGGTTCGTCAAACAGTTTGACAAACAGTCCGTTCAAAATTAGCATGAACGGACTTGACCACACACGACGAACGAACAGTCCGCTGAAAACTTGCGCGATGACGTGAACGGCACGTACGACGGGACGAGAAATTCGAAGTCCTATACACTGCAATGCAACCTTCGGCGTGTAAATCCTTTCTGAGCATGCGCGGAACTTAGTTTGACGAACAAGCCTACACACGAGCGGACTGTCCGCTCAAACCAAGTTTCAGCGGACAGTCTTACGGAAATTCCAAAAAACTTTGTTCGTCAGACTGTCCGCTGAAACTGTCCGCTGAAGCCCACACACGAGCAGACTGTTCGCTGAAACACTGTTCAGCGGACAAAGTTGGGCGAACAGTCCGCCCGTGTGTACGCGGCCTAACTCCTCTTATGTGAGTGTTTCCCCAAATCGCAGCTAGCAAAGGTTCCAATGCTTGTACGAATAACATTGGTGAATGGTGACAGGCCTGTCTTGTGCCATTGAACAGTTCCAGGGGGGAGAGAGACTTCCTTATATTCTAATTTTAGCTGTTGGATGATATCCAATCATCCTTTCCCTTATTTCTACGTGCCTTAATGTTCCCAGCATGAAGCCCCAGTCGACTCTGTCAAAGGCCTTTTCGGCGTCTACTGACAGTAGTATGACCGGGGGCCCCACTCTCTCTGGCCTTGTGTATCAGGAACAGAGACTTGAGACAATTGTCTTTCCCTTCCCTCCCTGCTACAAACCCCACCTGATCACTGTGAATCCATTGTGGCAGAAGTAGTTTTAATCTTTCCACAATGATTTTTGAAAAAAATCTTTATATCGGTGTTTAGCAATGATATTGGTCTATAGCTCGCAGGTGCCAGGGTTTACCACATAAAACAATTTGCTGATATTCAGAGGGGAGCGAAACCCCTAAATTACAGTAGGATAGTATGCCAATAGGTGTGTTTTACAATAAGGTCAGAGGAAGGGGTCATGGGGGGAGGAGGGACCCCAAGTGATAAGATTAGTTACAAACTCCACATAAGTATTAGCAGGCAAGAAAACAGATAAGGAAACAATTATCGCAGTGCATCCTCAAGACCCAGATCATCATCTGCAATCCCTGAGCCCCATGCGTCTATCATAGTTTCATAGTTAGTTAGGTTGAATAAAGACACCAGTCCATCCAGTTCAACCTGAGTGAGTGTCTACAACTGTCCCTACCCTCAAGGAGCCCACAATCCAAGGTCCCCATTCATATACTAGGGGCATTTTTGGACAGAAGCCAATTAACCTACCTGCATGCCTATCCACCCTGATCAGATTTTATCAAATTTGCTAGGGCAATAGGTAGGTGATAGGCATGTGCAATTCGTTTAGTTCCGAATTCATTTGAGAATTTCGTAAATTCTGAAATTTCCGAATTTCCAAATTTTTCAATTTTCAAAATAAATTTTCAAAAATTCTAAATTTCCGAAATTTGAATATTAGAAATTTCATACATTTAAATGTTCTAAAATGTGGAATAAGAATGAAAATTTGAAAATTCAAAAGAATGAAAATCTGAAAATTCGAAACACGAAAATCTGAAATAATACCTAATAGTAAATATTAAATTATAGGTATTGGAATTTCTTTTCAAATTTGGCTGTTAGTGAACGTAACAAGTACGAATTTATCCGAAGCTACGAATTATCTGAAATAACAAATGCCAAACAGCCAAATTTGAAAGGAAATTCCAATACCTATAATTTAATAGTTCATTATTATTTCGAATTTTACTGATTTTCTTTCGATTTTTAAAATTTCCGAAAATTTGGAAAGTGGAAATCTGAAAAAAAATCGAAATTCGGAAATTTGAAAATCCAAAAATTTGAAATTTGGAAATTCAGAAATCCGAAATTAGGAAATTCGAAAATTTGCAAATCCAAATTTTCGTTTTTACGAATTCCGAATTCCCAAATTTCAAAAAAAGGAAAAAAAATGAATGAAACGAAAAAAAAAATTTTTTTGTCAGTGCACATGTCTAGTAGGTGATTCTATACCATGGGTCTTCAAACTACGGCCCTCCAGTTGTTCAGGAACTACAATTCCCATCATTCCTAGCCATGTCTGTGAATGTCAGAGTTTTGCAATGCCTCATGGGATGTGTAGTTTCGCAACAGCTGGAGGGCCGTAGTTTGAGGATCCCTGGTCTATACAGTAGCAGGACAGAATTTAGAACAGAGCGCCAGGAGGATGCGGTGGGTGGTACAGCATCTTTCCAATGGAGAAATATCTCCCTGCATGCATAGAATGTGGCATAGCTTAAGAACAGCCTCTCATCTAGGGACAGGGACCCCTTCTCATCTGGGGACAGGGACACCCTTCTCACCTGGGGACAGAGACCCCTTCTCACCTAGGTACAGGACTGATAGAGACAGAGCACTGGCCCCCGCTGAGAAAGAGGACACTGACTCCAGCACCAAGACAGAGCACACTGAGAAAAAGTGCCCTGACACCAGCACTGAGAGCACACTGACACCAGTGCTGAGAGAGACACCAGCGTTAAGATAGAGGACACTGAAACTAGCACTTTAAGGGTCTTAATATGTGCAATTTATGCAGTTAATTTTTATCGCTTGAATTATTTTTTCCATTAGGGGCGTGAGTGGGGCCCCATGTCTAAGTTATGCCTAAGGCCTCACAAAGTCTAGAGCTGCCTCTAAGTTATCACTAGAGGGATCACAGCAGGAGGAAGGAGGTCCTGATTCCCTTATATAGATCTTTGGGTATGACTAGAGGGATCACCAGCAGGAGGAAGGCGGTCCTGATTCCCTTATATAGATCTTTGGGTATCACTAGCAGGAGGACAGAGGTCCTGATTCCTCCATATACAGCATAAATGAGTACACCCCAACTGAAATTATTTACTTTCCTTTCAGAATCAACATTTTCTATGGGACACTATACTACAAAATACTCCCACAAATGCAGCCCATTGATTACAACCAAGATTTGTTCATTTGCACACACAAAAAGTATTTTTCCCAACAAATTCATTCAAGATCATATTGCAAATATGAATACACCCCAATGAAAGTCTTAGGAGCAAAGCTAAAATTTTAGACAACAAAATCCTAATTAACAAGAATTCAACTACATGTTAATCTAATTATTAATTAAACAGGTGTCCAGCAGACAGTTGATTATAAAAGGGAATTACTTAACAAAGCAAACCCCTTCCCATTTCATGCTATCAGCAATGGCATCACATGGAAGAGAAATGTCACAAGGCCTAAGATTGAAAATCATTTCTTTACACAAAAAAGGTGAAAACTACAAGAAGATCAGCAAAGCTTTACTTATCAGTCAGAATATTGAAGCAAAAGTGACACGAAAATTTTACAAAGATGGAACTGCAACCAGCTCACAGAGACGTCCAGGCCGTCCATGGACGTTAACACCTCGACAGAAGCATCTTCTGAGGAGAAGGGTTGAAGAAAATTGCCATGCAAGTTCACTGCAGTTATCTAAAAAGTGTAAAGCCAAACTTGGGTGATTGTTTTCCCTACTACAATATGGCGTACACGTCAGAGGAATGGCATGCATGGGTGTCGTCCATGAAGGAAGCCTCTCCTAAAGCCCATGCACAAAAATCCCACCTAGAATTTGCCAGGGCCTATGCAGAAAGAGAAGAAGACTACCAGGACTCTGTACCAGTAGCAGCCAGTGCTTAATATATTGGGGGGGGGGGGGTGACCAACTAACGCCAACCCCCCACGCAGCGATCACACAACACCCCCCTCCAGAGATGGACGGGAATGCAGCAATCAACCCCCCCGCACAGGAGACGGACAGGGCGGCGATCTGGGCATTACCTTTGGAGTCAGGGGGAATGAAGAGCCACGTTGTTTATTCTCCTCCCAGGTGAACAGTAAGTGTGTACCTGGGCAATCGGGTCACAGAAACTGCTTCCTGATTGGCCAGGAGGAGAATCAGGAAGACGATAGCGAATATTAATTTGCTATTGTCACACAACTGGGTGGGTTCAGGGCGCAGTGCTCTGCACCCCTAGCCCACCCTTTTTTGAATCCAATTAGAGCCTCAGACTATAATCACGTGCTTCAAAAAAAAAACATGGAATCCATGCGTCCGGTTCCCCCGCATGTAAATTAGGGGACAGCCGTATGGATTAGGGGGCGGCGCCTGTATGGACGGGCCGCCACTGCTCTCTACTCTGAAATGAGACCAAGACAAATGTTTTTGGAACTGATGGCTTCAAAACTGTATGGCATCATAAAGATGAGGAGTACACAGAAAATTGCATGGTGCCTACAGTGAAACATGGTGGTGGCAGTGTCCTTCTGTGGGGCTGCATGAGTGCTGCTGGTGTCGGGGAGTTGTATTTCATTGATATTATTATGAATTCACAGATGTACCGCTCGACGTTGAAAGAGAAGATGCTGTTCTTGGGGCCTACAGGCGCGCCATTCCTCATCACAGCCCGCCGCAGCAATCCTGGGGACGCAGGGGAATAACAGCCGAGGCCGCTAATCGCCGCACAGCTTCTGGACAAATGGTGTGGAGGATCTCCTGAACAGCCCAGACCCCACTGAAGACAGGCTGAGGTATAGGCCTATAGCTCCGGCCTACAGCGTGCTGTGAGTAACTGGGACATTACCCCCCCACCCATAACAGATAACCGGACCCCATAAGAGCACAGAATAGGGGGAACACTGCCTACTACCCTGTTCTTGAGGGCCCTGGACATATAGGGGGTGAGACCTGGCCATGCGGCCTCATATACAGGAAGGCCTGATGCTCCGGCCTGCATACAGTAGCTGGCGGCCATATTGCTACTCTCACTACACCCTAGCCCTTTTTGATTTACGTAGCCTGGTCCGGTTGTCCTCATTAAGGACATTTTGGCAGCAAAACTTGGGACCATAGTACACCCCACTCTATCACTAAAACTGCCATATACCCTAAGGGACTTAAAATAGGGGCGGTGGCTTGGTGTGCTGCTCTTATGACGGTGATGTAACAAAGCCCTGGTGACCTAGGGGCCTGAGATTTGAAAACGGACCAAAACGACTATGTCAACACACTTACTGAGAAGTACACATAGCCATACCCTCCGCTCTCTGGGGACCCCTCAGAAAAAGGCATCACCCGCAAACCTAAGCAAATTTAAATATTCTAGTGGCAGTAAGAGCAACAAGAAGGCACCGCCACAGAGAAACAGTGTTATAGAAGACATGGAAGATGATGAAGTCTCCCTACCTGCTTCTGAAGACTCAGCTACAGGTAACAACAAGGCTGATCACCTACTTACCTACGCTGCTATGACAGACATTGCCGCCGACAATAAAAGGTTCTTTACGACCGCAATCACTGACATTAAAACAGAAATATTGAGACTAACAGAGCAGTTGGCAATTTCAGAATGTGCTGGGAAAAGGAGAGACAGAGCTCTGATCAGATTGGACGACATCACAAACTCACACTCCCAACATCTAATCGATATGAACAGGCAAATCGAAGACCTAGACAATCGAGGCCGAAGGAACAATATCAGAATTAGAGGAGTACCTGAGACTGTCCCCCCAGATTAAATAAGACCAGCTCTTACCGCCCGCCATATTCAACAACCTCATAGAACGGCCTGAACAGTCCCCCATCGACTTTGACAGAGCACATAGGGCTCTCAGACCCAGAGCGCAAGATGGAAACCCTCCGAGAGACATAATTTGCTGCTTGCCTAACTACGGCCTGAAAGAAGATATTCTCCAAAAAGCCAGGTCCAAAGAATGGATCGTACATGAAGAAGCAATAATTCAACTTTTTCAGGACTTGTCGCCCATCACGTTTAAAAATAGGAGAGCTTTGAGACCTCTCTTAGAAGTGCTGCGACAAAAAGGAATCAACTACAGATGGAAGTTTCCCTTCGCACTACAAGCAAATTTCCTAGGAAATGCTCAAAGTCCCTGATGATTTAAGCAAATGTTGCGAAGAACTGCAGAATACCAATGGACCTTCCAGACTGGTACGCTGAATTTCGTACACCTCCGGAAGTAAATAACCCGCACTTCTCGCCGGGCCCATCTCATGCACCTACCAACAAACCAAACACCGTAGAAACGTTGACAGGGGCAGCTTTGAGTCTCCATACTCCTCCAAAAGTACAAGGAGCCTGAGAGGGAGAGATACGAGAGGCTATTGACAAGAAGACGCCTCTCATAAGCTATAGCTTTACCTGTTGAAAGTTCTGGTCACCCAGTTAAATACCTCAAAATTTACTTTGGAGGCATAATACCCGGTTTGGAACTGTTCTTTCCTGAGTCCACACTAACAGTTGCAACAAATCTTACAACTTGGGAGATTCATTCCCTCAGAACAGGCACTCTATACAAGATTCCACTGACTCCTGACTGATTCACACCACTGGGCACAGTGCACATACCCGAACTGTGTCTCACCGCAAAACGTGGCATGATCCTGTACTCAGTCAAGCAGCTGCACTAACCTATTTTATTGCCGTATACATCTAGGTAGCTCCTTCCTAACCTTTTCTTCATTTCCAGGTGTGAGAGTGCTGCAAATGATGAACTGTGTAAGGGCTGACCACCTGGAGCTCGTTACTTGCTTCAAGCCCACGTGATACCGTCTCTCCAGGACCAGCTGAACTGTGAGTAACAAGACTGAACCCCCCATGATTCACATGGGAAGGCTATGTGCAGCTCACCCACTGTAGAGAGAATGGAGAGGCAAAAACCTACAGATATTGCCCTATTTATCATGCGCAATGTTTAGCACACTCTTTCTTGACACCAACATCCCGGTTCCCTCCTCTCATGCAGGACTGGTTGGGAGGCAGGGGGCAGAAAATTAACACCGCACTTGCTTATGCAGAACTTAAACCTCATGCGGTAATTTAACTACTCTGTCTGCTATACTAACCACTCTCAAAGAGATCTTTATGACTTTGTCATCATGTCCACGGAACTTTAAGTCTCCTAATGTGGGGACCTCTCTTACACCCCTAGAACTGTAAGTGATCATATCTATATACTACCCCTCAGCCTCCATCTCCACCTGAAGGCTTGATGAGTATTGGTCTACACGGAGTCGCTTGCTATTCAATTTACTATACAAGGTTTAGAGTCCAACCACTCCTGTTTATGGTTAATTGTTTTATGTGACCTAAGTTGACTCTAGTTATATAATTGTATCTTTGCTACGTCAGAGATTGAATTATGGGTGCCGTGGCTAGATGATTATTAAAATATTGGTATAAAGAGACAAACTAGTTTGGCATAGCATAAAGTCAGTTGCCACAAAAAGTTTGAAACATGTATATACATAGGTATAGCATGCACTCTATAGGAAAAAACGATTCCTCTTTATGATCAGAAGATTGTGACATTCATTTCAATATAGATGCAAAAATCAATATATATATAAAAGATATAATAAAATACCAAAATAGGTCAAAGTGTCCTTATATACTATCTCTCGGGGCCGGGCCCATCCCTGTCATAGGACAGCGCACCACTATTCCTTGCCTGCTGTTTTATTCTTCTGGGTTCCCCCCAGTGTGTGCAGCAGTACGCCTTCTAGCTATACCCTGACAAGGCACAGGAATATTTCTCTATACCATAATTGTATCTTTAGTATACTGCTTTCTCCAAACAGTTGCAAAAGGTTTATAAGGTTTATGATACTAGCAAACGGGTTGAGAACAATCTAAATGTCATGTTGTCTCCCTGTATAGCTCCTCCTGTCGTTGACTATTACATAGCATAGGCTTTACACATGGTCTCAGATACTCTAACCACCGGGGAAAATTTCCCAACCTGATACTCGGGCCCCTGGGTCCCACTGGACTCCCCCACAGGGTTACCCCCTCACAGTTACAGAACAAAATACTACACCGCATAACTTTATAACACTTTACTGCCAGCACACCTCCCACTTTCCCCCACAGGCAAAGTACTATCTTACACCCGTACAAGTCAGACCCCAAGCTGACTCGAGACCCACTGGTGGTACTAAGTGCTACCTAAACCATCTTTTACTTTCGTTACACCCATACCCACCCCTCCCCACCTGCCTCCCCCTCCCACCCTACCCCCCTGATCTTTCCTATATACACACACTTGGGTCCCTCAACCAAACCCAACATTGCCATCTTGTACCTCACACCAGTAACACGCACAGTGTAAACTGCTAATAGCTTCCACGTCTTTGGATACCTCCTACCCTCCTTGTCACCCACAATATGGCATACGCTTTCCTGGGGAAATCACCTACTATCCTCTCACATAATGTAAACAGTTTGAACATACCTGAAAAGAGGGCTAAATTATTAAGAGAACTCAAAAAAGCTCGCCCCTTAATTGCATGTATACAAGGAACCCACTTCAAGGGTGAAATTATCCCTAAGATCACTGACAAAGTCTTCACGAAAGCTTACCATGCTACCAACCCTCTCGTCAAAACCAAAGGAGTATCCATCCTTATTGACAAAGATGCTCCTTTTGAATCAACACACCAACTGAAGGATCCAGAGGGATAATATCTATTTCTTAAAGGCTCCTGGGAAGGATCCCCCATAACACTAGCTAATGTGTACTTCCCGAACTCCTCACATATATCATTCTGCAACAAAATTGTTGAGGAACTTAAATAGTTTGCAGAAGGGTGTATCCTCCTGGGAGGAGATTTCAATATCCCTCTCGCCCCTCTCAAAGATACCTCGACAGGACACACTCATGTCACTTACAGGATCCTTAAACAAATAAAATCACTATTACAGTCCCTGACATTGGTGGATACATGGAGATCCACCCATCCCACAGATAAAGACTTTACCTTTTTTTCCGCACCCCATAAAAAATATTCGCGAATTGACATGATCTTCATCTCACAAAAAGACTTGGGTATTTTACTCTCAGCAGAGATAGGCATTATAGCCCTCTCTGATCACGCACCCACGGCTGTCACACTAAAACTTGACACTTGACACTTTGGCAATACTGATACGGATACAAACCCATTAAACAACTGGGAGGCACATAAATCTGTGGTGAGAGGCGAACTTATAAAATGGGGTGCTAGGAAAAAGAGAGAAAGAGAGGGAGAAATCACAAAATTATCCCAACAAATTGCCAGCCTTGAGTTACAACATAAACAGTCTCAATCGCTCAGACTAGAAGAGCAATTGACGCAATGCAGAACTTCTCTATGGCTTATATTAGATATGAAGATTAAACAATCTCTTATTTTTTTTTTTTTTTTTACAAACTAGGAGACAAGAGTGGGAAACAATTAGCCAAAACCCTAAAAGATGCCTCCATGTTAAACCGCATCCATGCCATAAAGGATAAAGAAGGAACTCTGAAGCACAAATCAGAAGATTTGGCAGCACTGTTCCACAACTATTAGGGTCCTTTCACACTGACGTCCCGTTCAGGCCCGCCTGTCAGTTTTTCAGGCGGACCTGAACGGGTGCTCCATAGAGCTCTATGGAGCGTCGGATGTCAGCGGTGACATGTCCGCTGACATCCGACCCGCTCTGATCCGAAAAAGTGTAACGGAGGAAAAAGCTATTTTTCCATCCGTCTGTGGATCGGATCGGATGACGACGGGCACTGCGGTCCGTCGTCATCCGATCTCCCATAGGGGAGAGCGGCGCTGTGACAGGTCCGTCCCTGCGCAGTGTGCAGAGACGGAGCTGTCATCTCCCTGCTCAGCGGGGATCGGCGGAGTGATCCCCGCTGAGCAAACGGATATCCACGGGGCGGATCAGAACTGATCCGCCCCGTGTGAAAGGACCCTTACTCTAAATTATATAACTTGCCAGCTCAACACAAACCACCCCATCTCACACGCACAAAACAAGATATAATCCAAGACTTCCTGAAAGACATTAAAATACCTTCCCTAACGAAAGAAGATTCGAGCACACTTGAGGATCCCATAACTATTTCCGAAATTTCAAATGCTATCACAGATTTAAAATCAGGAAAGAGTCCTGGCCCAGATGGCTTTACATCACAGTATTACAAAACGTACATAAATTCTCTTTTGAAGCCCCTCCGATCAGCCTTTAACTTACTAGCTAAGAATGGAAACAACGCCAAGTCCTTCCTTATGGCACATATAGCTGTAATCCCTAAGCCCAACAAAGAACACACTGACTGCGCAAACTTTAGACCCATCTCACTCCTCAAAATCTTAGCCAAAATTCTAGCCAACAGATTAACCACTTAAGGACCGCCGTATTGCCAATGTACGTCATTACAATGGCACAGGCAGGCACAAGCACGTACATGTACGTGCCTGCCTTCCAGCGGGTGGGGGGTCCGATCGGACCCCCTCCCGCTGGATACGGCGGTCCGTTTCCCTCCAGGAGCGATCCGTGATGAGGGGATAGCCGTTGGTTTCTGGCCACCCCCTCTGGATCGCTCCTGACCAATGACGAACTTCCTCCCACTGTGTATTGTTTACACAGGAAGGAGGAAGTGATGTCATTCTCCTCGGGGCAGTCTTTTTGACCGGACTACGAGGAGAAGACACAAAGTAAGTGTGCACCAACACTACACTGACATGTAGGCACACACAGGCACACAAACCCCCCCCCCCCCGATCCCCCCCCGATCGCCCCCCGATCCCCCCCCCCAGTCACAGTGTCACTGATTGCATTGATCATTTCTTTACTGATCAATGCATTCAGTGTCAGTTGTAAAAGTAAAAACTGTCAGGACAGTTAGTGTTAGGTCCAGGGTAGCCCCCTATCACCCTCCAATAAAGATTTAACCCCCTGATTGCCCCTAGAGTTAACCCTTTCACCCCCTTTTGCCAGTGTCACTAAACGATCATTTTTCTGATCGCTGCATGTGTCGCTAGGTAGCTAGTTATTTTTTAAGGTTCACCGCTTGGTTTTTATAGCGCTAGGTACCCCGATATACTACCCAATAATGGTTTTAACCCCCTGATTGCCGCTAGTTAACCCTTTCACCCCCTTTTGCCAGTGTCACTAAGCGATCGTTTTTCTGATCGCTGCATTAGTGTCACTACTGTCGCTAGGTAGCTAGTTATTTTTTTAGGTTCACCGCCAGGTTTTATAGCGCTAGGTACCCCGATATACTACCCAATAATGGTTTTAACCCCCTGATTGCCCCTAGTTAACCCTTTCACCCCCTTTTGCCAGTGTCACTAAGCGATCATTTTTCTGATTGCTGCATTAGTGTCGCTACTGTCGCTAGGTAGCTAGTTATTTTTTTAGGTTCACCGCCAGGTTTTTATAGCGCTAGGTACCCCGATATTCTACCCAATAATGGTTTTAACCCCCTGATTGCCGCTAGTTAACCCCTTCACCCCCTTTTGCCAGTGTCACTAAGCGATAATTTTCTGATCGCTGCATTAGTGTCGCTAGGTAGCTAGTTATTTTTTTAGGTTCACCGCCAGGTTTTTATAGCGCTAGGTACCCGGATATACTACCCAATAATGGTTTTAACCACCTAATTGCTGCTAGTTAACCCTTTCACCCCCTTTTGCCAGTGTCACTAAGCGATCATTTTTCTGATCGCTGCATTAGTGTCGCTAGTGTCGCTAGGTAACTAGTTATTTTTTTAGGTTCACCGCCAGGTTTTTATAGCGCTAGGTACCCCGATATACTACCCAATTATGGTTTTAACCCCCTGATTGCCCCTAGTTAACCCTTTCACCCCCTTTTGCCAGTGTCACTAAGCGATCGTTTTTCTGATCGCTGCATTAGTGTCGCTAGTGTCGTTAGGTAGCTAGTTATTTTTTTTAGGTTCACCGCCAGGTTTTTATAGCGTTAGGTACCCCCATATACTACCCAATAATGGTTTTAACCCCCTGATCGCCCCTAGTTAACCCTTTCACCAGCGATCACAGTATAAGTGTCACTGGTGATGCTGGTTAGCCAGTTAGTTATTTAGGTTCCCCGTCAGGTTTTTATATAGCGCCAGGGATCCCCATATACTACCTAATAAAAATTTGAACCCCCTGATTGCCCCTAGTTAACCCTTTCACCACTGATCACCGTATAAGTGTTACGGGTGACTCTGGTTAGTTTGTTTTTTATAGCATCAGGGCACCCACCATTTATTACCCAATAAAGGTTTAACCCCCTGATCACCCGGCAGGTGATATCAATTAGGTTTTAGGGTCAGGGTCTGCGTCGCCCCAGGCAGCGCTAGGTTAGTGCCAGTACCGCTAACTAAGCATAAACCT
The DNA here is from genome assembly GCF_037356315.1 of Lithobates pipiens. Lineage (NCBI taxonomy): Eukaryota > Metazoa > Chordata > Amphibia > Anura > Ranidae > Lithobates > Lithobates pipiens. The sequence goes on along the minus strand of NW_027507903.1, from coordinate 480,732,339 downwards.
CCCGTAGTGGTATAGAATCTGAACAGATCAATATCTGATCTGATCAGATCTATACTAGCGTCCCCAGCAGTTTAGGGTTCCAAAAAAACGCATTGTTAGCGGGATCAGCCCAGATACCTGCTAGCACCTGCGTTTTGCCCCTCTGCCCAGCCCACCCAAGTGCAGTATCGATCAATCACTGTCACTTACAAAACACTAAACACATAACTGCAGCGATCGCAGAGTCAGGCCTGATCCCTGCAATCGCTAACAGTTTTTTTGGTAGCATTTTATATTTAAATCCGGAAGGCAGTGCTTGGTTTTCGGGTCCCGTACGTGGCTAGGCTCCCAAAAAGTCCCCCACATGTGGTATCCCCGTACTCGGGAGAAGCAGCAGAATTAATTTTGGGGTGTAATTTGATTTATGCCCATAGCATGTGTGAGCAATATATCATTTAGTGACAACTTTGTGCAAAAAAAAAAAAAGTTTGTAATATTCCCGCAACTTGTGGCAAAATATAAAATATTCCATGGACTCAACATACCTCTCAGTAAATAGCTTGGGGTGTCTACTTTCCAAAATGGGGTCATTTTGGGGGGTTTTGTGCTATTTTGGCATTTTATGGCCTTCGAAACTGTGATAGGTAGTGAGGAGTAAAATGAAAAATTTGCACCCTTAGAAATCCTGAAGGTGGTGATTGGTTTTCGGGGTGCCGTGCGCGACTAGACTCCCAAAAAGTCCCACATATGTGGTATCCCCATACTCGGGAGAAGTAGCGGAATATATTTTGGGGTGCAATTCCACATATAACCATGGCATGTGTGAGCAATATATCATTTAGTGACAACTTTTTGTAAATTTTTTTTTTTTTGTCATTATTCAATCCCTTAGGACAAAAAAAATAAATATTCAATGGGCTCAACATACCCATCAGCAATTTCCTTGGGGTGTCTACTTTCCAAAATGGGGTCATTTGGGGGGGGTTTGTACTGCCCTGCCATTTTAGCACCTCAAGAAATGAGATAGGCAGTCATAAATTAAAAGCTGTGTAAATTCCAGAAAATTTACTCTAGTTTGTAGACGCTATAACTTTTGCGCAAACCAAAAAATATACGCTTATTGACATTTTTTTTACTAAAGACATGTGGCTGAATAAATTTTGCCCTCTTTCTGTTAAAAAATAAAAATAAAAAATTTTGCCCTCAATGTATGACTAAAATTTAGTTTATTAGATTTTTCTTATAACAAAAAGAAGAAAATATCTTTTTTTTTCAAAATTTTCGCTCTTTTTCCATTTATATCGCAAAAAAAAAAAATCGCAGAGGCAATCAAATACCATCAAAAGAAAGCTCTATTTGTGGTAAGAAAAGGACGCAAATTTCGTTTGGGTGCAATATTGCATGACCGCGCAATTACCAGTTAAAGCAGCGCAGTGCGAAATTGAAAAAAGACCTCTGGTCCTTAAGGTGTTTATTGGTCCGGGGCTGTAGTGGTTAAAACCCCTTTTAGCAAAGATAATCGGCTCTGAGCAAGTCGGGTTCATGCCAGGTAGGGAAGCCCGTGATAACACCACTAAAGCCTTAAATCTAGTTCACTTTGCTCAGAATTCTAAGACTAAAGGAATACTACTCTCTACTGATGCCGAAAAGGCTTTCGATAGAGTCTCCTGGGACTACATGATGGCCACATGTGCTCACATTGGCCTAAACGAGAACATGCTATCTTGGATCTCAGCCCTTTATCGAAACCCCCAAGCCAAAATCAAAGTTAATAATATATTTTTTGAACCCCTATCTATCCATAATGGTACTCGCCAAGGTTGCCCTTTATCGCCACTCCTCTTTATCATTACCCTAGAACCTCTAATAAGAACAATTAACCTGAACGCAGATATCCAAGGATTCACAATAAACTAAAGGGAATACAAAATAGCTGCCTACGCGGATGATCTCTTGTTCTTCCTCACCAATCCCCACATTTCTATACCCAACCTCCAAAAACATTTCAAACCTTTGGGTTTATCTCCAACTTTAAAGTAAACAAATCAAAATCTGAAGCCCTCAACCTTACCCTCCCACCTGATCAACTCAAAAATTTGAAAGACAATCATCCTTATAAATGGGAACAAAAGGCTCTTAAGTACCTAGGTATAAACCTAACCAGTAATATTGACTCCTTATATAGCGTAAACTATAAACCCCTATTAACCACGATAAAGAAGGATCTTCTCAGATGGAATGTAAAAACATTCTCCTGGTTTGGTAGGGCTTCCCAGGCTTTTATACTTATTTAACAGTCTACCAATCAAAATCCCAGAACACTTTTTCAAACTACTTAGTCGAATACAAAGATGATTTCTCTGGGCAGATAAGAAGCCAAGAATTCAATTCAGACGCTTAACGCTACCTAAGAGAAATAGGGGTTTAGGCCTACACGATTTTAAGAAATACCACCAGGCTGCTCATATTACCAGATTGATAGATTGGCATTGCCACAGCCCAAGTAAAGATTAAAGATTGGTAAAGATTGGGTCCAACTAGAAAGCAACCTAGCCCCACATAAAACACTTTACTATCCATGGTTGCTTCACTCTAGAAAGGTTAAACTTATAAATCACCCACTGACTGAAAACATAATAAATATTTGGCATACTCTGGTAAAGTCGCATAAAATTGCTTCAATCCTCGGCCCACTAACACCACTTGCAAATAATCCCAATTTTATTCCGGGCATGCACCAAAAATTGCCACAAAACTTTCTTATACACAACTGCATGAAAGATTCAAAAATCAAGTCTTTTGAAACACTGAGCGCTGAGGTGGGTGAAACATTTCCTGGCAGATGGTTTTACATGCAACTAAAGGATTTCCTGGTAAACAACAAACACAAACAACAATTCTGCCTCCCAATGACACAGCTGGAAACTCTAAAGAGATCACATGTAACAAATACCACCTCTCTTGCATATTCGTGGCTAAATCAAACACCACATGCTGACAATAATAAACTCAAAAAGACGTGGGAACATGATCTCAAAATTAGGATATCTGAGGAGCAATTGGAAAAGGCATGCATCATGACACACAAGTGCTCTTTAAGCTCCAAATACCAGGAAATATCTTATAAAATCCTCACACAGTGGTATATAACACCACAAAAGGCCAGGAGATGGTTCCACTCTACCTTGGACGCATGCTGGAGATGTAATGCTCACACAGGTTCCTTCATGCACTTGTGGTGGGAATGCCCCATTATAAGCACATATTGGGAAGAAATTAAGGTCTGGACAAAACATATAACAGAGACTCGCTTGGTATTAAATGCAGCCGCATGTCTGATTAACTTGGTCCCCACCACCTTAAGCCGCTATAATAATTCATTAACCCGACATTTACTCACTGCTGCTAAAACACTTATACCCATTCACTGGAAAACCGCTAAAGCCCCAGGAATTACAGATTGGCTAAATAGAGTACAATATATCTATAAGATGGAAGAAATTGTGGCTATTAAGAGCACAAATTTTAACAAAACATGACAACCATGGTTAGCTTTCACACTTTCCTCTGAATTTCAATCACTTATCGGATAAATTCTCTAACACCCTTTCTACGATATGAACCGAGAACAGACCAGCATTATATATATGCAACATACTGAGTTATAACCAAATACCAAGGGCGTACCCTCCCCCCCCCCCCCCCCCGTTTTCCTAACAACCCCCTCCCCCCCTAATATCCTATTCAAAACACCTCCCTCTTTATTATACAATTTATTTTACTTTATGATCTCTTTTGTGTAATTCCCATGTGCTATACCATTGACTATGTCAGAAATACAGAGACTATGTAATTGTGTTCCTAAATGTTTACATACCTTTGGAAATAATATTTGTGATTGAGAATTAATTGTAAACCTGAACTTAATCTCAATAAAACTTTTGATTGTGAAAAAAAAAAGAAAGAGAAGATTCTACCATCACTCTGTACCCTTGTTCGTATTGCACTTTTCCAACATGACAATGATCCAAAACACATCTAACGCCACTGTTGCATTTCTGAAGAAGAACAGTGTGAAAGTAATTCAGTGGCCAAGTATTTTTCCTGATCTGAACCCAATCGAACATCTCCTTTATAGGAAATTCTGAAGAGATAAGTTGAGCATCACTCTCCATCCAGCACACAGGCTCTAAAAGAGGTCGTTCTTGAAGAATGGAAACAGACAGATGTTGCAATATGTCACCAACTTGTCCATTCCACGCCTAGAAGACTTGGAGCTGCCGTTACAAATTATGGAGGTCATACAAACTACTGGATGTAGTAGTTTTTGTTGTGGGGCAATTTATTTTTTGCATCAACTAATTTGAATAAAACTGAAGATTTTGTAATCTAAGTTATATTATTAACCTTACTGTGACAAGCTAAACAAATGTTCTATAAAAAGTTTTGTCAAAATTTTGGAAATTGTTCTTATGTTCATTGAGATATTTATTAAAATCTTATTTAAAACAAATATATAGTAATCAAAAATAAATCATAAAATCAAAAGATTGCCAATCAATATTAATAAAGTTCCTAGGAAATATAGAAAAAGCGCAGATTTCTTAGGAACACTTGGGAAATTTACTTCTGATCACTATATATTTTGTTCACCAGTGGATGCACGTTTTCTTTATATATATATATATATATATATATTATATATATATATACCCACACATACACACACTCTTTAGCTGAGTATTCAGGATATATAAGAAGCAGCACTGTCCTTAGTTTTTTTTTTTTTTTTTTTTATCCTTTTGGGTTAACATAGATATATCTTTTACGATATCTTCTATATCTTGACTGCAAGAGTGCTGCCATCACTGGGGAGCTACAGTTCATTGAGGGAACCATGAATGGCAACATGTACTGTGACATACTGAAGCAGAGCATGATCCCCTCCCATCCTCAAACGGAAGGTGGAGGAGTGCAAGGTCTCTAACATCCACCAGCTCTGTGATGTCATCATGGAGGAGTGGAAGAGGACTCCAGTGGCAACCTGTGAAGCTCTGGTGAACTCCATGCCCAAGAGGGTTAAGGCAGTACTGGAAAATAATGGTCACCACACACAATATTGACACTTTGGGCCCAATTTGAACATTTTCATTTAGGAGTGTACTCACTTTTGTTGCCAGTGGTTTAGACATTAATGACTGTGTGTTGAGTTATGAGTTGACAGCAAATTTACACTGTTAGGGCCCTTTCACACGTACATGGACACGGGCTCCAGAGAGAAGACGTTGCTGGAAGACGCAGCAGAGGAGATATGTTTCTCTCTCCTCCCTTATGCTTATAACCACGGAGCATACTCGGAAGTGAAGAGTGAACATTCCCCCAGCGCACCAGCAGCAGTGTTTAAGCAGCAGCACAGTGGCTTATACTGTGAAGGCTCGGTTAACCCTATGAGGGTGCTTGATCTGGTGAGCGCAATCATATTCCCACAGCACTGAGTGGCGCACCGGGGAGGAGTGTTTTCCCTCTACATTGCCTTCTTAGCACTAGTCACCTTATTCTACCACCACCTCTTGAAATACTGCATTTTTTTACATTGAAGGACGTTCTTTGGGACAAATTTTTGCACAATTTTTTGCACAAACTCTTTGCATATTTTGCACATGTTGTTGCACGATTCTTTATAGGACTGCTGAGAACAATTGATTTGCACTTTCATACAGCAATTTTGCATAATTGTAATTTCTTGTTTAATTTGGAATTTTTTATGTAGGCGATACTTATAATATTAGTAGAATATATATGCAGCACTGTACACACACTGTATGGTAGCACTAGCACTTCATATAGATATAGATAAGTAATATTTTTGTTAGCAAGGTTATATTCAAAGCACATATTTGTATGCACGGATTTGCATAGCATTCGGACCAAACTCAGCAGGGCGTTTTGGGAACGCTAAATACAGTGCTCCCAGCCCACCCCAAAGATGGGGTGAAAAGTCACACTGGAATGAATGGGTGGCAGTTTTCAGGCACTTAGCAGAGGCTATTTCCAGCGCTAAAGCGCATGAAAACCGCCCCAGTGTGAAAGGGGTCTTAGGGTGTCTCCCTAGATCCATTCCTGGATGGAGGAACTATGGAGACACCCTTGGACAGCAGTATTGTCTTTAGAGGGTGGTGTTAGATAGATTAGCAGATATAGATGAACTTTACATAAAAAAACTAATTTAAGCTGAACTCCAGCAGTTACAGCAACATTTTTTTTTTCTTTTGGAATAAAGTTTTTCATAAATGAAGAAAAGCTAACCATTGTCATCACCCCTGTCAGTGTTAAATGGTTTTGTCTCAAACCTCCTCTAGCTGCCACTTTTGCTGGACAACTTGGTCTGTTAAAGTAGGATGAAAAATAACAGACTTACTGGTCAGATCACATGAAAATAAAGGAGAAAAACTTGAAAAAGAAAACTAATGCAGCCACAACATCTAAGAACTGGTAAGCTACAATATAATACATTTTTGTTTGGGGGTTTAAGGGCTAATTTATACTTGCTGTTGGGTGGTGATAAAAATGAGAGATGCATTTTTAGTGCCTGCACCCACCCCGCTCCCAGCCACCTCCTTAAACTACAAAAGCAATGGATGGAGGTGTTCACATGCTGCAGTCACAATGCTTTGCGCCTGTGGCAATAAACGATCCCTCCTGTTGCATAATTAGCCTGCTGAACGCAACACCATTTAAGTAAATGGGGAAGTACCGCAAGCGCCCTGCAACCATCTACAACAGGGGGCAGCAACCCGGCCTGCTGCCGCTAAATATTCGGCCTATCAGTGCCCATGAATAATTCACGGGCAACCGGCCCGTGGACAAGCGATTAGATGTTTTTCATACTGTTATCTGCAAAATTGTCTGTAATATGATAAAACTGGAGCTATATTACTTCATTAAGAGCACCACTCGGCGCTCAGATTACTTGCCGCCTCTCTCCTCCCCCACCCGCTTCCCCTGCTGACTGAAGTCATTCTTGGCCCTGCCCATTGAATTGTCAGACGAGGAGAAGAGAGGCGGTGACTAATCTGAGTGCTGCTCTTAAAGGGGTTGTAAGTCTTTGTGTTTGTTTTTTTTAAATAACAAACATGTCATACTTACCTCCACTGTGCAGTTTGTTTTGCAAGAGGTGGCCCAAATCCTCCTCTTCTGGGGTCCCCTGGCAGCTCTCGTGGCTCCTCCCCACATCTGTAAACCTCCTGGGAGAAGCACTCTCCCAGGGTGGTACCTTGCGGGCACACTCCAGAGTCTAGCATTTGTGTCTGTGTCTATAGACACAGAATGCCGGACTTGGCCCCACGCCCACATCATTGGATTTGATTGACAGCAGCAGGAGCCAATGGCTGCGCTGCTATTAATCTATCCAATCAAGAGCCGAGAACCCTGGGCAGAGAGACAGCGCGTCTCTGCTGAGGGAATCAAGGACTCTGGTGAGTAAAAGGGGGGGGGGGGGGGGTAGGTAATATAGATGCAGTTTTATCATATAACAGACACTTTTGCAGATAACAGTATGAAACACAGTGACTAAAAGGAGGGATATTCAGGGCCATCCATCTTTAGTATGGTTTGGACCCTATCCACAACCACCACTGTACCCCCCGTTAACAGCCACCTCTGTATCCCCCCTCCCATGTCCACCTCTGTACCCCCTTGTCCACAGCCACCTCGGTATCCCCCCCCTCCACAGCCACCTCTGTGTATCCCCCTTGTTCACAGCCACCACTTTACCCACCCCCGTCCACAGCCACCTCGTTATTCCCCCCCCTCCACAGCCATTTCTGTGTATCCCCCTTGTTCACAGCCACCACTTTACCCACCCCCCTGTCCACAGCCACCACTGTACCCCCCCAAGACCACAGCCACCTCTGTATTTCCCCCCCCCCATCCACAGCCACTATTGTGTATCCCCCCTATCCACAGCCACCTCTGTATCACCCCCCCCCCCATACACCACTCTACCCCCCGTCCACAGCAACCACTGCACCCACCCTGTCCACAGCCACCTCTGTGTCCCTCCATCCAGAGCCACCTCTGTATCCCCCCCAACTTCATATATTAACAAGTGAATGCGACCCTCCATGCATTCAGATATATTGAATAAGGCGCTTAAGTGGAAAAAGGTTGCTGACCCTTGATCTACAATGCCGTTGCGTCACGTTGGTGCAGCAATTATTGGGTTAAAATAAGCTGTAAGGAGGCATTATATTGCTTCCTCACCACCTGTCAAATCTCTATAATAAGCAATCCAAGTGCAGATCACTTTTCAGAGACGTGACTGTTTAGTCACAAGTCTAAAGTTAGCCTAATACTGATATTAATACTAACCGATCACTGTTACAAAGTACCAAAAATTCACCTAAGAAGTTTCTTTTTCTGCATTTGTTCATGTACAAACATTGTTAGAGACACACCACCCTACCAAACACACCTAGTCACCCACACAGTCTGCACTGAGTTTTATCAGTTCATCTATCATCTGCACTGACATGTCAGCAAGTTTAACCCCTTCATGGCTGGTAAGTGACTCTGGTAACAAGGGTTGGAATTTTTGTTTTTTCTTCTTTCTTTTCTTTCCCAAAATACTACAAAGTGCTCAGACACATTGTAGAAGACGTTCTGTTTTTTGCTACAATTGTAAAGATTTCGCGAAAGGTATTACTGATCGAATTCTTTTAACAGCAATGTGGGAAATTTACTAAGACTGGAGCACATAGAGTCTGGTGCAGCTGTGCATAGTAACCAATCAGCTTCTAACTTCAGCTTGTCCAATTAAGCTTTGACAATAAGCTCAGGTTGACGCAGGTGCGTTTTGACATGTCAAATCGATGGCATTTGCTGGCAATGGCACCCTCCTAATCCATACGAAGCTGTATTTGCAGTGTCACACCAATTTCAAAAACTATTTTCTGTACTACTTTTTGCGATTTCAGGTGCGATTTGCATTGACATCTGTGCAGAAACGCATCCGGAACTAATCTAGAGTGCGTTTTTGTGGAGAGAGTTGTCATGCGATTTGGCCTCTCACAGCCTATTGCTGGCAATCGCTTTGTTCAAATCGGGGCGACGCTGACTTTGCGGTGCCGCACTGATTTGAAAAAGTAGTTCCTGCACTAACTATTGCCGATTTCAGGTGCAACTTGGATAGACATCGGTGCATAAAACCACACAGATGTCTTCCAAGTTGCACCCAAATTCGCACTGACATGTGGCTTTGAAATCGTGCAATTTCAGATGAAGTTGCACGATTTCAAAGCTGCAGTGAATGTGGATGGGGGCTTAGGCCAGTTCACACCACATGCAGTCCAGTGCATTTTTTTTGCATCAAAAACGCATAGCATGGAATAGATATAAAATAATATTTTCCTATTGTCCATACATCTATTCAAGAGACTGTCGGACATCTCTAACAACAGTGTGTTTTCATTTGCCACTGTTTATTTCGATGCTTAAGGGTCCTTTCACACGGGGCGGATCAGTGCTGATCGGCCCCGTGGATATCCGCTTGCTCAGCGGGGATCGCCGGAGCGATCTCCGCTGAGCAGGAAGATGACAGGTCCGTCTCTGCACACTGCGCAGGGACGGACCTGTCACAGCGCCGCTCTCCCCTATGGGAGATCAGGTGATGACAGACCGCAGTGTCCGTCGTCACCCGATCCGATGACGGATGGAAAAATAGCTTTTTCCTCCGTCACACTTTTCCGGATCGGATCGGCTCAGATGTCAGCGGACATGTCACCGCTGACATCGGACGCTCCATAGACCTCCATGGAGCATCCGTTCAGGTCAGCCTGAAAAACTGACAGGCGGACCTGAACGGATTGTCCATGTGAAAGGGGCCTTATGGACTATCACATGTCTGTTTTGTAATGTATTGTTTGTACGCTTATCATATGCCCAAGGTTATACATTGGTTTGTTTTTTCATTCACATATGATATTGAGTTTTTGGTAGTGGGTCATTATCATTGCCAATTTCATGTTATTATATTTATGTTTTTTGATCACATGCGAGTATATTTTTTAACACTGGTATACTGTGTTTTTTTACCAATATATTTCATTATAGTACTGCAACTTCTTTTCAACTCACTATCGCATGAGGTCTTTTATATCTATTCACTCACTCACTATGAGAGACGAATCACTATATACCTTTTAAATATATAAAAAAAAGTGCATAGAAAGTAGGTTATTTGGTTTTCAATGGCATAGTTCACACCAGTGCTTGCAGTTCCAGTTCCAGAAAAAAAAAAGTAGAACATGCTGCATTTTTCCTGCACTGGACTGTACTGGAACAAGGTAAAACTCATCAGAAATGCACTGCAACGCACAACAACAAACGCACTGGAACACGCCTTTCCTTATTTAAAGTTAAGAAAAAAAGAGGGGGAAAAAATGCACTGGACTGCATTAAAAATGCACCAAAAATGTGCATGCAGAAAAGCATCTGTACTAAAGTGCTATGGTGTGAACTGGTGCTTATCCTGCATACAGTAGGATGGAGGGTTTTCAGATGACAGTTATGTCTGCTGAGAAATTCAGTAAAAAGTCTGTCATTGGAAAACGGTCATTGATTCACTATAATGTATGTAAATTCTTGGATTTTAGGGTAAAATGCATTTTGTATTGATTGTCTGCAGAACAGTAGCGGATCTGCCCCACCTCTGTATAAGAGGAATGGATACAGTAGACTAAGCATTTCCAAAGCTCTCTGGAAGCCTGTAAAGTCCCATTCTACTCCTTTTTAGGAACCTTAAACTCAAATCTTAAAGGGGACCTTTCAGTATTTAAGTCTGCATCAATGTATTCCTGATCCTGACATGTCACAATATACAACAGTTTCATTTTCACGAAAAGCTCCGCCTCCTTTCATCACAAGTGTGTTGCAGACAGGAGGACCCATTTCCTCCTCTCCCTCAGGGATGACAGTACAATAGTGTAACTTTGTAGCAAGTCACAAGGTGCGAGGCTGCAGCGGACACTCATCTGTGTTTGACATTTGTGAACACAGCCGAGGACTGAACAGGCACCAGGATTTAAATGATCATGTCATCTGTGATGCCTGATCAAACATGACTCTGACCTTCTGGAGAGAAAAGCAGACGAAAGTAATGTCAGGGGGAGCACTGTGATCTCTGTGAGAGGTAATAAACACCTGGATGTGTTACAATGACAATGCTGCAATGATTATAACAAATCTATCAGAAGACCTCAAAGCCACATTTCAGTCCGACTTTGGGGGCGACTTGAAAGACATCTGTTCGGGTTCCTGAAATCGCCCCCAAACTCGCCAAAAGTAGTGCAGGAAATGCTTTTGGAAACCGGTGTGGCGTCGCACCAATTGGGACACTTCTATTGCCGGCAATAGGCTCCAATTTGACATGCGATTCGACCTGCCAAATTGCGCTGATGCGAACGGGGGGCTTAAGGCCGTCTGTTCCACATTCTTTTCTATGGTCACGTTCCATCCTGTATGGTCACACAGGCAAGCTATAATATGCATATACAGTAAGCCTAGGCTCACACTGATGCGGGTTTGAAATCGTGCAACTTCAAACCCGTATGTCAGTCCGATTTCAGGAGCGATTTCAGAGACAATCTGTGCGGGTTGCTGCACAGATGTCTATTGAAATTGCCCCCGAAGTCCCCAAATGAGTACAGGAACTACAGTGCAGTTCAGCGTCACACCAATTCGGACGGTGATGTTGGTGGAAATAGACAGCGATTTGACATGCGATTTGACATGTCAAATCGCATGTCAAAATGGTCCGATGTGAACATGGGCTTAATGTATGTATCAAGTTTAAGACCCCTTTCACACTGAGGTGCTCAAAAACTTCCCGCAAAAGGGCTGGCCAATTTTGCGGTGCTTTTGTGGCGCTTTAGCTCCGTTTTGCAGTGTAAGCAAACGTGACCTTAAGGAAAAAGAGCCATTTTGCAGCTCTTTGGAAGCGCTTCCTATTCAATTCAATGGACAGGGGCGTTTTTGAGGCGTTTTTTAAAGCGCTCCAAACATGCCCCAAAGGTGCTGCTTGCAGGATTTTTTGCAACGCCCCTCCAGCACACCGCCCCAGTGTGAAAGCATCCATTGAAATGAATGGGAAGCAGTTTTCAGGTGCTATTTTTTAGCTCCTGAAAAGCATCTCAATGTGAAAGGGGTCTAAATGGTAAGCTGCACACTGTACAGCTTACTGCGAACGCAGCGTGCAGCGTTCAGCTGCATTCAATTTAGCTGTGTTTGGAAAAAATAAAAATCCGTGAATCCTAGGACTGGTTAGATACTCTGAACGCATCAGAAGCATGTAAAGACTCATTCACCCCACTGGGCGCCCCTTATGGTGTTCATAACGCATGCATTCTTGTGTGCATTGTGGGCATTATTTTCTTTTTTTTATCTACTTGCCGACCACCCGCCGCAGATGTACTGCGGCAATGTGGCGATTGACGCACTAACATTCTTGGGCGCATGTGCGCTCCGAATGGCCCGCGGGGGAGCTAGTCAGCGGGTCCAGCAGACTCCATGTCCGCCGGCCGCGATCGTTCCCTGCACAGACAGAACAGGGATCTGCCGAAGTAAACAAGGCAAATCTCCATTCTGTCAGGGGATGACACTGAGATCTGTTTTTCTGCTAAGCAGTCCCCCATACAGTTAGTAATCACAAACAGGGAACACATTTAACCCCTTGATCGCCCCTGATGTTAACCTCTTCCCTGCCAGTGTCAGTACAATGTCAGTGCATATTTTTAGCACTGATCACTGTATTAATGTCCCTGTTTCCCAAAAAAGTGTCAAAAACATCAGTTAGGTGTCCGATCGGTTTGCCGCAATGTAGCAGTCCCGCTAAAAATCGCTGATTGTCACCATTATTACGAAAAAGAAAATAATAATAAACATGCCATAAATCTATCCCTTATATTGTAGACGCTATAACTTTTGCGCAAACTAATCACTTTACACTTATTGGGGTTTTTCTTACCAAAAATATGTAGAAGAAATATTGGCCTAAACTGATGAATACATTTTTTTTTTAGATATTTTTTTGGATCTGTATTATAGCAGAAAGTAAAAAAAATATTTATTTTTTTACAAAATTGTCAGTCTTTTTCTGTTTATAGCACTAAAAATAAAAACCGCAGAAGTGATCAAATGCCACCAAAAGAAACCTCTATTTGAGGGAAAAAAAGGACATACATTTTGTTTGGGTATAACATCACATGACCACGTAATTGTCAGTTAAATTTACGCAGTGCTGTATGGCAAAAGATGGCCTGGTCTTTAAGGGGGTAAATCATTGTGAGGCTGAAGTGGTTGTTTAACTTTTAACACTCCATTTAACTTTTAACACTCCATTTAACTCCATGCACAATAGCACATTGCGACATTTACCAATGCAGTTTGAATGAGGTATATAGACAGTAAATATCATTGCTGTGTTTTTCCACTGAGCCTGTGCTAATCAACTCGGATCAAACAGCTCAGCCAACCTCGTGTGAATGTGCATTTCTAACACAGGACTTAGAAGTATAAAGTTTGCTTATATTTTCCTCATCAATTTTCCCAGTACATAAAAATAACAAACTGAATGAAGGCTATCTATCGGTTCTATAAAAATAAATACATGGCTATAGCACAGAAAATACAGCCACTCCCTGCTCTGGAAAGGCCCTATTGGCACATAAAGGATGATAATTAAACAGTGAAGCAAAGAGTTTGGTGTTTTTCATTTGGAGTTTTTGTTTTTATGTGATGAAATAAGTTTCCTGCCAAGATCAGACAACAGACCTTAAATCGGAGGTACACCCTAAAATAAAAATAATTACATTAATATTCTTAAAAAAAAATATAAAAAAAAATATTTTTTTACTTACCAGAAACTCTGTTGCTAGGCAGTCTTCCTAATCTGCCTCTTACTATTCCACGGTGCTGTTCCTTCACTTCCTCCTCTTCGGTGAGCTGCCTCGTTGCCTTCTGGGACATGTGTATGTCCCAGAAAACAACAGGGCCATTCACAAAGCGCCACACGACTCGCTCATGTGCAGTAGGAAATGGGCAGTGAAGCTGCAAGGCTCCAGCCTGTTTCCCTTCTTTAAGATGGCGGCGCCGGCACCCGATTCGATGGACGGATCCGCCTTGGGGGACTGACATCGCAGGCTCCCTGGACAGGTGAGTGTCCTTATTAAAAGTCAGCAGCTACAGCGTTTGTAACTGCTGAATTTGAAAAAAAAATTTGCAGCTGGAACACTGCTTTAAAGTATTACTAAACCCACAACAGTAAAATCAGTCTGTATATGTAGCAACACATGCTTGTTATACTGTGGAAACTAAGGGATTCATTCTGCACATTGTGCAAAAAGGCTGTTTGATCCGGTCTTTTCAGATCACCCCCCTTTTTTTTACTGTCCCCAATCCATCTTCTGATATTATAGAGCATTTGGGGCACTCTGCACATGCTGTTTGGTGTGTATTGCTAGAGAGTTTTTTTTTTCTTGGGAGAGTGCATGTGATCAGCACAGGGCCAATCAGCACTGTCCAGACAGAGGGTCAGGGGTCCTGCAGTCTCATAGGACACTCAAAATAGAATGAAAACTTCTCCTACAAGCTTTAACCAGACACGGATAGAAGTCATATGACTGCTATATACTGCTGATGAGAAAAGGTATTTAGCAGTTAATATTTAATGAAAATTGCATTTCTGTGTACTGTGGGAGATAAGATATAGTGGATGCAGGGTCCTGGGTTTAGTAACACTTTAATGTACTGTTTGATTGGCCAACGGAGGTTTAACCACTTTGCCTTCATGGCAATATTTTCATTTTTTCACACACCAAAAAATTTGTATTTTATTTTATTTTTTTTGCTAGAAAATGATTTAGAATCCCCAAACATTATATATTTTCTTAAAACAGAGGCCCAGGAGAATAAAATAGTGGCAGTTGCATTTTTTTTTATATTGCACAATATTTGCAGAGCTGTTTGTCTAAGCTAAATTTATATTACAAGAAGGTTAACAAACCCCCCTATGTGACCGCATGGGCAGGTGACAGGTACACTTTATGAAGACATCGGAATATATTGGACTCCCAATGTCCACCTTGTATTTCACTGCAACTAATTAAGCATGTATCATGTTTGGTTAGCTCCTCCTTCTCTTCCTGTCTGGTCTGTTTACCATGGTCCCAGCCTCCCTGGAGGAACAGGAGAATCCAGAAACCACCGCAGGGTGGCCTGTACAGCCACCCGATCACTTTTCATGAACAGCTAATTGGCAGCTGAAAGAAGTTGCACCAAGCTCATGTCCAGGACATTTTACAATGGACTAAAGATGTGAAGTGGTTAATGTTAAAGCGGACCTCCACCCTGAAGTGGAAGTTCCGCTCATCTGATCCCTCCCCCCTCCGGTGCCACAATTGGCACCTTTCAGGGGGAGGGGGGTGCAGATACCTGGATAATCCAGGTATCTGCACCCACTTCCGGGACAAGCTAGCTGCAGCTGGCTTTTAATATATTTTTTTAATGGTGCAGCTCCTCTTTAAGGCCTCATACACACCACAGGGCATTTATTTTACTTTCCTAGAAGCCTTTCCTCCTGGCAGCAGCGTTTTTGCTGAACAAAATGTCTGACGCATTTAAACTATCTAAAGCTTTTACAGGAGTCAAGCTTTTGGGAATTAATTCATTTAATTGGCCAGAATAAATTATTTATTCTGACCATTTAAATGAATTAATGCTCAAGCATTAAACACACCTAGGATTTAGAAACTTTTAGGTGTGTGTAGCAGTTTCTTGCAGATTTTAGGGCTCATGCACACAGGACGTTTTTACAGCTGCTCTTAGGAGCATTTGACAATTTTTTTTTTTTACTGCCGGTAAAAGCCCCTCCATGTTAGCCTATGTGTCCATGCACACATAAACTGTCAGAGGAGTTTGGAAGCATAAGCGTTTAGTGGCAGTAAAAAAACAAAAAAAACAGCCAGCTAGCTTCCAGGAGCAGAAAAAATTAGCTGTAAAAACTCCAAAAAAACGCAGCTAAATGCGTCAAGTAGTGCTTTGCTGCGTTTGATGTTTTTAGGCGATTTTACATTAGAGAGTGTTTTCAATAAAAAAAAAAGCCCAAAAACGCTAACGCGGGAAAACGCTAATGTTCTAAACGCGCCTAAACGCAAAAAAAAATTGTTTTTAAAATGTCCTGTGTGCATGAGCCCTTTGTTTTTTTTTTGGCCAGAATCGGCTGCTCCTAGATCAGTGATGGCGAACCTTGGCACCCCAGATGTTTTGGAACTACATTTCCCATGATGCTCTTGCACTCTGCAGTGTAATTGAGCCTCATGCGAAATGTAGTTCCAAAACATCTGGGGTGCCAAGGTTCGCCATCACTGTCCTAGATGCTCTGGCAGTGTTTTTTTTTTCCTACCACTAAAAGCTGCTAAAAGCCTATGTGTGCATGGACACATAAGCTAACATACAGGGGAGTTTAGAGGCTGGGAAAAAAATAAGTCAAATACCCCTAGGGGCAGCTGTAAAAATATCCAGTGTGCATAAGGTCTAAATGTAAAGTTATGCAGCTGGTGGGATGCATCATACATACTAGGAGGAGAACAGTTGGGGGAATCAATGGTGGAGAAGGACCTGGGTGTTCTGGTAGATCATAGACTTAATAAAAGCTTGCAATGCCAAACTACGGTTTCTAAAGCAGGGGGTTCTTAACCTCGGCCTCTATGAACCCCTAAGTGGTCCATTGATGGTTTCAGGGGGTCTGTGAGAGTCAGACAAAAAAAAAACATTTTCATTTACTAAACAGCCCTCCTCCTTATCCCAACCAATGGATTATATAATATAAAGCAGTCAAAGTACCTGAATGTGACTGGGGATAGAGAAGCAGCACAAGGATCCAATAAGTTGTGGTACAGTGCAAAGATTATACTGGTAGAAGGAAAGAGCAGAGTGATGAGAAATTAGTTCATGAGTTTTCTACTTTTCTACTTCTCCAGTCACAGACTTCGAGAGTTCATGCACTGCACTGATGATGGGGTAAAACTCTGAAACAGGTGTATGCAGTATCACTTTTTGGCTAAGATCAAGTAAACTATTTGTTCTTATTACTTTCCACTAGGGGTGCTGCCGCAATTCTGACCTTTTGGCTCTGAAGGCTAGTACTGGCTGCAACAGAAACCAGTGCGCCCGCGGGATGTGGTGCCCGTTTTTTTGTCTCCTGAGAACAATGGAGGGGCCCAGTGCCCTCTGCTTTGAATGAGTCTACCTTATCTGGCCATGCGCTTGGGAAGGCAGAGAATCTGTGGTGTTGTGCCCCCTGGAAGTTGGTCGCCATAGGGGTGCTCTTAGTATCACTTAGGCGTGGGAAACCCACAGTGAGAATGAGCATGTGGCCATGGCACTAGAGCTTTTTCTGCACTGCGCCTCTTAGGCTAGGCCTTTTGGCTATGTCTCGGGCAATTTTAATTACCGGGCTTCAGGGCATAGCCAGTACCTATGCAAGCACTATTTATTTAATTCATTTCTTTCTTTCATGGTTTGTGACTTTGCACTTTTGCCTGTGTTTATTTTCTCATAGGATGGAGGGTGTGGGTCCTTGGGCCTACCCTGAGGTCTAGGGGGAGGAAGTGTGGCCATTAGGTTCCTTCCTTCCCTGAACTAGGAGAGAAGAGGTCTCTCTTCAGGAAAGCTCCCCACTAAGGCAGGCCATACAAGGTGCGTATTTTTTTCCTGCAACCCACAATCCCTTCTGCTGAGCAATTGTCAGCTCCTGGCTGGGGGCTGGGTGGGGGAAGCCTTCCCTGCCGGGAAAAAGACAGTGATTATCTTGCAAGAGATTCCGGCAGGCTGGTTGTACCCAAGCTGATTGATCGATCAACTTGGTACATTCAGCCTGTCCATTATCGGTTAGAATCTGGGCTGGTGTATAGCTGGCTTTAGTACTTGTTGTTTGGCTTTGACTGACCATGAGGAGAGGGGCTACACCTTTTGGCTAGGTGGACCAAGTTGAGCCTTGGCCCTGTCAGGAGCCTTACCCCCCCCCCGGGGTCTGGGTAAGGTCCTACCTCTTCAAGGGGTGGTCAAAAGACACACCCTTCAGCGCACTTTTTTGTGTGTGTACATTTTTTTTTTGTACAGCAGTTAGGTGTGTTGTTTTTGTGCACCACTGCAGATTAAAAAAAAAAAAATCTGTATGTGGTTTAGAATAAGTGGCCCTATAATATTAGGCTATGCTTTCTCCAAACACTGGCGGTTCTGAATCTGTGTCTGGCAGATAGGGCAAAAAGGAATGCTTTGCATGGCTCCGCCCACTGTTTTGAAATGCAAATAATTATTTTATTTTTGGGATATGAGATATCTTCTGTTTTATAAAAGGCTTTACTGTATTACGCCATATCTCCCAACTTTTGGAGATGGAAATGAGGGACACCTATCAGCAAAAGTATGCAGGCATAGGACACACCCCTTGTCACACCCCCTTAAAGTAGAATTGTACAGAAAAACAAGATTGGTTAAACCCACAAGTGCTTTTTTTTTTACCACAACTATTCCTTTATATTGGCTTTTGGAATTTACAAATGCAGCAATTTAGAAATCAGAAGAAAGGTTTAGCACTGGGAAACACTTTCTGATGGATAAAAAGTGCATTTTATATACAACTTTATAGATCAGACCAAAATGAGGGACAAATGAGCAGGAATGAGGGACAGAGGGACATTGCTCCAAATCAGGGATAGTCCCTCGAAATCAGGGACAGTTGGGAGCTATGTTATGCTTTGTTACAACAGTAAACAGTCGTTTGCATTCAAAACAAAGTACACATCACATGAGAGTTTATATTTATTTTAAGCATCTATTACACTCTCATTACTGTTAATAAATTTCTGTGTCATTCTCCTCTTCAAATGAGTCAATCCCGACCTCCTCATAATCCTTCTCCAGAGCGGCAAGATCTTCACGAGCTTCAGAAAACTCACCCTCCTCCATGCCCTCACCCACATACCAGTGGACAAATGCCCGCTTGGCGTACATGAGGTCAAACTTGTGGTCCAAGCGTGCCCAGGCCTCAGCTATGGCAGTTGTGTTGCTCAGCATGCACACAGCACGCTTTACTTTTGCTAGATTGCCCCCGGGCACTGCGGTGGGGGGCTGATAATTAATGCCAACCTGCAAGAGAAAGGAATCCAATTATTATGGCATGGTCAAGATTATTCTGCACCATTAGAAAGAAAGGGCCACCGCTCCAGGCCGATCCGTCAAGACAAGTGCTTATCTTTCAAAGAGTCCCAGGTGCTGGCTAATACATGTGCAGTTGAGAGGAAATGAAAAAACTCTGGACAGCCGCACTCCCGAAAGAAAATCTTTTCTTGTGCCTTTTATTACAAATTGAAGATCACATAATACAGTCCACAGCAAAAGTGATACAGAAAATCTGACGTGTTTCACACTATAAGAAGTGCTTACTCATAGCTTTGAGATTTTCTTTCCGGAGTGCGGCTGTCCAGAGTTTTTTTTCGTTTCTACTCTGCACCATTATCAGTGTTTAGGAAAAACTAAAACATTGATATTTTTTATTTGAATTTAAATATTATAACTAAAATTGCATGTAGGTAAAATATGGGGAGATGGTATTGTGAAAATATTTTGTATTTTTTTTAAAGCGTCGGTGTGCCTAAAACTAGTAAAACAATTATAATTGCTACCAAAGCCATTTTGTAATTCAAAACCCAACTCCGCTCTCTGTGCATATTTCCTTCCCCCCCTTGAGTTCCCTCACCTTGATGTGTGTGTGTGTGTGTGTGTGTGTGTGTGTGTGTGTGTGTGTGTATATATATATATATATATATATATATATATATATATATATATATATATATATATCACATACACACACACACACACGCCCGGCCTTGCCACTGGCCATAGGGGGTTAGATCTGATGCTCCAGGGCAAGAGAGTGCTCCTTTCCTTGATCTTTTTATTATACCTGGCTTTGTGAGTGATAATTTGTACCTGGCTCTGTGAGAAATAATTGGTACCTGGCTCTGTGAGTAATAGTTTATACTGTACCTGGCTTCAACACATCCTGAAACTCCAAATCACCAACCGCCCAGCCCCCTCCCCCGTGCAGGCTGCCCAGTCTTAAATGCCCGGGCCTTTTTTTGGGCCCACTTCGGGCCTGTATATATATATATATATATATATATATATATATATATATATATATATATAATACTCTCCTTTCACCCAGGACATTGGGTTCCAACACATTCACTTAGCGATAGTGACACTACTGGTCTTACTCTCGTGATCCTGGGGAGCCCAAATCCTGTGAGCAGTTGATCCTGCACAGGTGATTTGGGATCCTCCTCAGCTGCCCCAAGATCCCATGCTGAAGTCTATTGGCATCACCGGTACCTGCCAGTAAGTGTTTCGCACACTCTTTTCTCTAGCTTTCTCCCTGAACCTCTGTAAGGACCTTTTAATTAGAAAGCTGGCAGAAGTGTCAATGGACTAACAACCTGCTGATTAACGCAATCGATCGTAGGCCACTGGGAAATACAAGTCTGTCTGCAGTGATTGCAGACAGGACCTATAATTTATTAATTCATAGATCTGATAACGAATGACTCGGCTTTGTGAGCATAGCACAGCCAAGCTGATTTTAAATGTAACAGCAGTTGTGCGGAGAAGAACCCTGACATGTTCTCATGGGATATGGGCTCTGGGGTGGGAGGTGGGTGCTTAAATACATGGTGGGAGGTGGGTGCTTAAATACATGATGTTACATGTTACACCATAAATATGGGTGTAACATGTAACACGTTACTAAACATAAGATTACTAAAGGTACCAAGAGAATTGGAGTGACTCATCTCAGTATCTACAAAGCAGAGGCCGTAAGGATAAGAAATATGATAAGTTTGGATAAGTTCTCATGATGATGATACCTGGAGGGGATTTTATTTTGTTTATAAAATTTTTGTTTCGTCATGGTGCTAATGAAGTGTAACTACAGCCAAAACATTTTTATAGCTGTGGATACAATGACTAAAATGAACATAATCTCTGTTAGGATTTACTGCTATGCATGCTGGCATTGACCAAATGTCTAATGCCTCCCCACTCTACTTAAAAATTGTGTCCCCAATGGTGAGAGTCTAACCTCTCACCACTCTACTTAAACACAAAAAGAGGCACAGCCCACAGTTAGTGGTATCACCACCCTGAAAGCACTGGTATTAAAGCGTTCCATCCACATTTTTTACTCCTCACCATGCAGCACTAATGTGCATCCTTAAAATTAGTTGGCTATTTATTTATTTACTGTTCACTTATCTGATTTATGCCTATATCTAATTTCACTTCCTCCTCTAGGGGGCCACAGCGCCAGGCGTCATTTATGGTTTTGCATTGGCTCCTTGGAGATCTTGATCAGCTTGGCATGGACGTCTATGGAAATTCGTGGCCAGCTTGGCAATGCATGGCTACAGTAACATTTAACATTGGCGTCTATGGAAAATCTTGGTCAGCTTGCCATGGCTGTGCCATGCCAAGTTGACCAAAATTGCACCTCACTGCACATGCACAAGATCGGCAGGTGCATGCGGGGTAGCCAACATGTATGGAATCCAGGAAGAAGGACACCGTGGCTTCAGATGCCCACATTGGGGATGACCGCGCTGTGCAGAAACTTCACACAGTAAGAAAACGATGCTGCACAAATAGAAAACTGGCCATAGTTTACAGCATACTTTTGTTACATTGCACGAGGCATGAGTATTCTAGGGGTATTTTTATCTTAAAAGTATATTCAGCTGTAATCTGTCTAGTTCTTTCTGTCTGGGTTTGCGGCTTTCAAGTTTTTGAAGACCTACAAGTATCCCCTAAAAAGAAGACTAAATTCTCCTGAAATCTCAAAGCTTGGTAGATTTATAGACCTACAAATTATCTTCTCACCTTGAACCCTGTAGGACACCAGTCCACAAATTGAATGTTCTTCTTGGTTTTGATGTTGGCGATGGCCACGTTGACATCTTTGGGCACCACGTCACCCCTGTACAGCATGCAGCATGCCATATACTTGCCATGACGAGGGTTGCATTTCACCATCTGGTTGGTTGGTTCAAAGCAAGAGTTGGTGATGTCAGCTACGGTCAGTTGTTCATGGTGCGCTTTTTCTGTGGAGATAATGGGTGCATAGGTCACCAGAGGGAAATGGATGCGTGGGTAGGGCACCAGGTTGGTCTGAAATTCAGTCAGATCCACATTCAAAGCACCAGCAAACCGTAGCGAGGCTGTGATGGAGGACACTATCTGGCCGATGAGGCGGTTAAGGTCGATGTAAGTTGGGCGCTCAATGTCCAAGTTGCGTTGACAGATGTCAAAGATGGCCTCATTATCCACCATGAAGGCACAGTCTGAGTGCTCCAGTGTAGTGTGGGTGGTGAGGATGGAGTTGTATGGCTCCACCACAGCGGTTGAGATTTGGGGAGCTGGGTAGATGGCAAATTCCAGTTTGGATTTTTTCCCATAATCTACAGAGAGCCGTTCCATTAGTAGGGAAGTAAAGCCTGAGCCAGTTCCCCCTCCAAAACTGTGAAAGACAAGGAATCCTTGTAGGCCAGAGCAAGCATCACTCTGAAAGAAAACAATGCCAAATGCTTTAAACACCGCTTACAAAGCATTATTATTACACTTTAGAGGTACACAACTTTTTTAAACATGTCATCTCAAGGGAGATTCCACCGTTTCTTTTTTTGTAGGGTCAGCCCACTCTGCAGTGAGTGAATTTCACTGGAGCTCCCCTACCCCCAGAATCTCACATGTTCTGCTGCATTCTCCATAAACTAAACTGAATCCACTCCCAAAATGACTGAGGCATATTGAAGAAGCAGAGGTCTTGAGAAGACAGGTTTGAGTGCACTTTAAAAACAAAAAATAGATATACATGTGTATGTCCATACAACTACAAATACCTCTGTGTGCATGAGCCCTAAATAATTCCAATCTGGAGGAAGCAGCAAAATTATGGATACTGTGTATTACAATTACAAGAAGAAAAGAGAACATTTATGTGAAAAGAATACACTTTAGTTTCCCTGTAGCAGGACTGTATCTTTTTTCCCACTTGAGTGCTGATGGATTATGTCCGATTACCTTCACATATGTGCCAAAAGCCTTGAACACACCAGTAGTTTTTTATCTGGCTAAATGAAAGAAACAAAAATGGACATCTCCAGTTGAAGTCTCTATACTAACAATCCAATGTTAGTACAGTGATCTTCCCTGCTGTGCTATTGTGTTCTGACAGGCAGACACTGCCAGAGCACTCCGGTCAGCCATTGGTTTTCCAGCATGTTTTTCAGCATGCTCAATCGGCTTCTGCCAGACCGGCTGGCATGTTGGCCGGTTTTTACTGATCCGGCTGATGTCGCCTGACATTTGGCCCATGCTTAAGGCCTCATGCTCCCAGGTGCATAAGGCAGTGCAATGTAAATTGTGGTGTATCTCTGCGCACGGCAGATGGCTGCAGCTTACAGTAATGAATGGCTGTAGGCTAGCATTGAGTGGGTATATGCGATACTTATGTTAACATGCGCACGCAAACATGCCTACATGGACACCACGTTCAGGAATTTACACTTGTGCAGTTGTTTTTGGAAGTATGTAGTTTACCAGCATACAGCTAGTGTACAGTTTTTTTTTCTGGCCGAATGTAAAAAAAAAAAAAAAATCTGACAGCTCCAGTCAAAGCCTCTGTACTAACAATCTGATGTTAGTACATTGATCTTCCCGCTATTGTGTTTTGACAGGGAGACACCGCCAGAACACTCCGGTCAGCCATTGGTTTTCCAGCATGCTCAATTGGCTTGGCAATCTGTCAGACTGGCTGCCAAACACATGGGCCAAATGTTGGCCAGTTTTTATTGAACCAGCCGATGTGGCCTGATATTCGGCCTGTGTGTACTAGGCTTAAGGTCTCATGCTCCCAGGTGTATAAGGCAGTGCAATGTAAATTGTGGCACATGTCTGTGCCCGACACACTGCTGCAGATTACAGTAATGAATGGCTGTACGCTAGCTGTGAGTGGGTATATGCCATACTTATGTAAACATGCGCACGCAAACATGCTTACATGCCTGGACACCATGTTCAGGAATTTGCGCCTGTGCACATGTTTTTGGAAGTATGTAATTTACCGACATACAGCTAGTGTACAGAAATTCATTACTATGGGTGGCTGTATACTGTGGCTGTGTCTCCTGGGCCTGGAAATACACTTGCAATTTACATTGTATAGCCATCTGCATGTGGCCTTAAAGTAGATAGAAGATTCCTTTCAAAAGTCTTATCATTTTTCATCACATAAAGAGAAAACATTATTACTATATTGATCTCAAACTCACCAGCTTCCGGATACGATCCATCACCAGATCGATGCTCTCCTTTCCGATAGTGTAGTGTCCCCGTGCATAGTTGTTGGCTGCATCCTCTTTTCCTGTGATAAGCTGTTCTGGGTGGAAGAGATGACGATAAGCCCCACTGCGGACCTCATCTGTGGAGAAATTGGAACATTAACCTGGGGCAGAATTACTGACTGCTTAGCTGATGTGCTTCAACTTTCAAAAGCCCATTGGTCATTCTAAACAACTCTAGTTGTAAGTTCTGCCTAAGGCCTTGTTTACACGGGTGGCCAGGGGGCAGTGAAACAGACAAATGAGCTGCAGTTTTACTGTCTCCCTATTGCCCACCTAAATAACATGCTGATGCTCAGGGTTGTACACATGCCATTGGCCGTGATGCTTTGTTTCTCTGCCATGGCTAAGATGAAACTCCCAGTCACATTCAGCGTGCAGCATCAATGCCAAACACTACCCAAATAAATTGGGCTGAGCCACAATTGCCCTGACTGCAAGCAATGCTCCTGGTTCCCGGCACAGTGGCTCAGCATTTTTAGGGTTAAAACAGGTAGTGAGCAGGCTACATATCACCTTTCAGCTGCCTGTCAACTGCTCTCTAAAAAGTGATCCACTGTTTTCAGAGGGGCAGCAAGGGCTGCCACCTGTGTGAATGAGGCGTAAGTGTGGCCTCCATATGGGCAGCTATTTACTATCCAGAATAACCTCCTCCCTGTGCCCCACTGTTGTTGGTTTCACTCAGTGGGGTATATGTAAGAAAAACACTCCAGCGCTCAAGCGGCCACGCATTCAATGTTTTTTTTCCCATCTACAGGCCCCCTTCCCCTTTGGCATTGGCCCGTAGCCCGTACCATAGCTTACCGGTTGCTTGTCAACCAGCTTGTCTGCGCTCCTGCTTCTGCTATGAGCCCTGTGCGCGTTGGTGGGTGTGTGACGCAGGACACAGCCATGCCCTCCACGTGGCTATGCCACGCGCTGCTGGCTTGGGGACCAGTCTGAAGCGCAGGTCGCACCCGCGAGCCATTTTCACGCCTGCGTCATCACTCCTGCATTGGGTGCTTCCACCTGTGATGTCAGCTGACATGCCGCTTGGTTGTAGTGGTTTCACACTGCACAGCGCGACTCTTTCATAGCCCCCTAAAGCCTCGTACACATGATCTGATTTTTCAATGGGAATTGTATGATGTCATGTTGTTGGCGGAAAATCTGACCGTTTGTACGCTCCATCGCACAATTGTTGTCGGATTTTCCATGGACAAATGTTGGCTGGCAGGTTTTAAAATTTTCCACGTAAAAATGTCTGTTGTTGGATTTTTCGAGTGTGTGTGCACAAGTCAGTCGGACAAAAGTCCAAAGTACTAACAGGCATGCTCAGAAGCAAGGACAAGCCAGAAGTGGTCACTCTTGTAAACTAGTGTTCGTAATGGAGAATTAACATTCGTGACGTGGCAAATTTATGAAATTGCGAAATGCAGCGCACGTTCTCTTCTTCTGTAATGGGATAATAATGAAGCTGCATTGCTGGTGATACTGATGGAGTTATTGCAAACAAAAATTTTCAAAGGCTTTTTTTTTCTAGTGATTATCAAGAATAATATTATTATGCTTGTTATTTTTTTTTTTGGTGCAAGTTACCACAACACCATTATCCCGTAGTTTTTAAGATCAAAGATACAACTATGTTATTGTCCCTTGTTAATTTTACATTGTATTTTTTAAAATGTAACTGCCTACTCCCAAACTGTCATTTGAAGTAAAACACACATCCAAGTATTATTCTACACAATATTTTTTATTGTGCATTAAAAAAAGAAAACAAATAACATTAGACATGCTATCTGCCAATAGAACTTAACCAAAAAGTGCATTCTATGCATCCAAAAATATAGAAAATATACCAAATGAAATCATTGGTCTAACAAAAAATTAAATAAAAGCCTCATGCATGTGTCCTGCTTCTAATATAGGGGGTCAACAATGCCAAGAGTTGGTGAAAGCAGGGGTCCGTCATCTGGAGATAATTCCGAAAAACATCTGGATTATTCTCCTGGAGCTCCCGCAGCAAAGGCATATGACATAATTGGTCATGATTAATAAAGCAACCAATTTTTGGTCCAAGAAATCCTCCTCCTCCTGTTCCTGGATTGGACTTGGGTCAAAGGAATAACTCCAAGGCAAATAATAAATAACACGTTATCTCCTCCAATTCCGCAACATGGATGGTTGACGAATGACCGATCAGAAACTAACTGAAAAGCACGAAATTAAAAGCATGACATGAAAAGCATGAATCAATACTCACCAAACTTCTACTAACTCGAAATTAGCAGAAGGAGCCCAAAGGGTGGCACTAAAGAGCTGAAAAAACACATAGTACGTCACTACGTTCGTGTTTGTTGGCCGACAATTCCTTGGCGTTTGTATGCAAGACAAAATCCAGGCACACGCCTTCAGACAAAAGTCTGAGATTTTGTCTGCGGAAAATCCGATAGTGTGTACGAGGCTTTAGCCTTAATTTAAAAAAAATGTATCATCTGCTGGCGGGTGGGATGTGTGTGTGGCAGTAATTGCCCACACACACACCGGATGTGCAGTATGAAGGGAGTGACTCAGCCCTTTGCACTCCATTAATCTTCCATCTCCAGGCAACATCCTTGCTTTGTCTTCCTTTTGGGGGGGGGGGGGGCGAATTGCAGTGCTTTATTGCTTCCCTTGCTTCTATTGTGACCAGGTAATATTAGTTTGTCTTTTAGCTGGGGGCCCATTCCTTACATTACTTCCTTTTTGAGACACCACATTATTTTTCTCATTATTGTATATTATTTATTTTTGCAATACCATTGAATAAAAGTTACTCCCTCCTGCATGTCCATGGACGGTAAGTACTATATACTATGATCCCTGGCCATGCACACATGTATGTATGTATGTATGTATGTGTATATATATATATATATATATATATATATATATATATATATATACACTGTATATATAGAGACACATATATATCCTTTGCATGTATATGTTACAACATAATATATATAAAAAAAATCCTTGGAATTCCTTGGTATATCTTGCTATATACTTTTTCAATTTTTTCTGTTATTTGTCTAAATAGACTGCAAGGACCCTTTTAGTGGTATAAGGCAGTCCTTACAAGTTCTTTATCACTCTTGGTGGATGTGCTTTTTTTCTTTTTTTTGCTGGTCTCGCTGGCTGCTCACTGCTGTGCTTCCATCTTTGGAGGTTCTTTGGCTGCACCGCTGGATCCTGGTTGGAATATGACTGTTTTTTACAAAAATCACTCGGTGGCTGTGATATGTACCTGTATCTATTTTGGCAACATGTAAGTGTGTTTTTTTCTTGTACACTCTTATTTTGATGTTCTTCTGTATGAACAACTAATGATTGTATATTTTGTATACATGTTTGTATATATGTTTGCCTGTGCATGTTATCTATCATCATCTTTTGTTTGTTCTTAAATATAGACGTAAAACTGCTCTATACACTACTGAAGAAAGGGGTTTCTTAAACATGTCGGGTGTGGTCCGCATGCCCTACCATGGTGGTTGATCACGGTAGCTCTTATGCCTTGTACACACGGTCGGACATTCCGATCACAAAATCCGTCAGATGGATTTTGTCCTAAACTGGTGTTGCATACACACGGTCGGACAAAGCTGTCGGAAAATCCGATCGTTCGGAACGTGATGACGTTCATTCGTTACGACGAGACTATGCTGCGGCTAGTAGTTAATAGCTTTGGTCTCGTAATTTGATCTGCCCATGCGTGGCACTTTGTTCGATCGGAATTCTCTACAAACGATCGGAAAAAGTCTGATCAGATTTTTTTGTGGGAAAATTTGAGATCCTGCTCTCAAATTTTTTCCATCTGAATTTCTGACGGAAAAAGTGCGATAGAGCCCACACAAGATCGGATTTTCCAACAATATAATCCGATCGGACCTTTTCCGTCAGAATTTCCGACCATGTGTACAGGGCATTAGACCTTTCCAGAGCTGCATTTTTCTATGGTTTGCCATGTCTATATATTTAATATGTCTATAGCCGCTTATTGGTCATTTTTTTTTATATATTTCTAATAAGTGTACCTTTTTTCAGTGGTGGTGTGTCCATAAGGAGCGCAAGGGCGCCACCCCCTCTCTCCTGCCACCCCCACTATCACCAATAGATTCATGCAATACGTTAATCTACCTATCTATGGCCGCCTTGCCGGGCGTCTGAATTACAGCGGCAGGTGTTTTTTTTAAGCACCTGATTAGAGCCATAGGCTCTAATAGGTGTCAAAAAAGGTAAACAGCGAGCACCATGCTTGGCGCTCGCAGTTTACTCAGCTGCGTTGGAAAGCGAATGAATATTTGCTTTCCTAACACTGAACAGCCTCTCCACCAATCAGGTGCTTTGGTCTGTTACCCGTCACCTGATAGGTGTCCAATCACAGCTCCTGTTTCAGCCAATCAGGCGTCCAATCGTAGCAGAGGATGGGAAAAGAGGACGGGAGAAGACATTGAGGAGCATGGAGGACACCGCTCGCCGACATCACCCGCTGCCCCACTGAGAGACAGGGTAAGTGCCGGGCAGACGGCGGGGGGGGGCACACTGGCAGCATTTGATGGGCACAGTGGGAGTATTTGATATGGCACAGTGGCAGCATGTGATGGCACAGTGGGGGCATTTGATGGCACAGTGGGAGCAGTGGCAAGTAATATAAGCAATTTACTTTCCCCCCATAAAACAGAGGGAAGGGAGCTTTGTGTCCTATGATGTACTCTAAGAAAAGGATTTTACAGGTAAGCTGTTATAAAAATTCTGTTTTCTTTATCATACATCATAGGACACAGAGCCTCAAGTATTTACTTAGTGGGACGTCCCATAACAATGCTACTTGAGGGGAGGGAGACACAACCTGTAGGGCACCCCCAGACCTTGAAAACTCATACTGCTGCCTGCAACACACTGCGCCGAAGGCGATATCCTCATTCCTTCTTACATCCACTTGATAACATTTTGTGAATGTATGAACTGAAGACCAAGTTGCAGCCTTGCAGATCTGAGCAAAGGAGGCCTGGTGACACACTGCCCAAGAAGCACTAACCTCTCTGGTAGAGTGTGCTTTAATTTGAAAAGGGGCAATCTTACCCTTTAAATCATAAGTTTGAATTATAACTTGCTGAATCCACTTGGCAACAGTGGATTTCAATGCTGCCTGTCCTTTCTTAGGACCCTCTGGCAGAATAAATAAGACTTCAGTCTTACGAATCTGAGCAGTATTCTTTAAATAGATTTTCCCTGCTCTCACTACATCAAGACAATGTAAGGACTTTTCTTCCCTGCAACATGGTTTTGAGAAAAACTATGGCAGGACAATATCTTCATTCAGATGAAAACCTGAAACCACTTTTGGCAAAAAGCCTGGACGAGGGTGTAACACCACTCTGTCATCATGAATAATTAAATATGGCTCTTTACAAGAAAGAGCAGCCAATTCTGAAACCCTCCTTGTTGAGGATATAGCAACCAAAAATATCAGCTTCCTAGTCAGAAGGACTAAGGGAATATGCTGTAATGGTTCAAATGGCTGTTTTTGTAACACTGACAAAACTAAATTCAAGTCCCAAGGCGTTAAAGGTGATTTAACTTGTGGATTAATTCACATCACCCCTTGCATAAAACCCCGGACTAAAGAATGCATAGCAAATGGTCTTTGAAATAAAAGGCTGAGACTTGGCCCTTAATAGTACTTAGGGCCAACTTCATCTCTACCCCCAATTGTAGAAAGGCAAGGATCCTGCCTAATATATACCGCCGAGGGTGCAAGCCCTTGGATTCACACCAGGAAACATACGTTTTCCAAACTCTATAATATTTAGCTCTGGAAACTGGTTTCCTTGCATTGATTAAAGTTGAGATAACTGACCTGGAAAGCCCACGTTTCTTCAGAATGTGGGTTTCAATAGCCAAGCCGTTAAATTTAGCGTTAGTAAAGTAGGATGGAATATAGGCCCCTGCGAGAGCAGGTCTGGCCTCAGTGGGAGTGACCCTCCACTGCCATCTTTAGGACCTCTGCGTACCATGACCTTCTGGGCCAGGCTGGTGCTTCCAGAATTACTGTTGCAGAATTACAGCTTGATCCTGCAAAGAAGTCGAGGCAGCAACTGAATCGGGGGAAGAGCATAGATCAGTGAAAACTGATCCCATGGGGTTACCAGTGCATCTTTTCCGTATGAGAGTGGATCTCTTGTTCTGGACACAACGTTGAATAACTTCATGTTGAATGTGGATGCTAGTAGATCTATGTCTTGAGTCCCCCATCTTTGGCAAACAGCCCAAAAAACATCAGGGTGAAGAGACCATTCCCCCGGGAATAACTTTTGGCAACTTAGATAGTCCGCCTGCCAATTTTCTACTCCCGGGAATGAAAATTGCCGATAGGCATGGGACATTCTTTTCTGCCCAAGTTAGGATATGGTTCACCTCTCTCTGACCTGAGAGACTTTTGGTGCCTCCTTGGAGATCGATATATGCCACAGCCATGGCGTTGTCAGATTGGATCCTGACAGGACAATTCTTTAACCTGGAAGTCCAGGTTTTCAGAGCCAGGCACACTGGCCAAATCTCTAGGATGTTGATGGGAGGGCTCTTTCGAGTTTTGACCACTGTCCCTTTATTTCTAGTACCGCTCCCCAGCCTGAGAGGCTGGCATCTGTTGTTACTACTTTCCAGATAATTGGTCTGAAGGATTTCCCTTTCAGCAGATTCTGGCTTTGTAACCACCAATTGAGGCTTTGGGACACTCTTGGGGACAGCCGCATTGGCAAGTCCAAAGCTTGGATCGTCTTGTTCCAAGCAGAGAGGATACTGTTTTGCAACAGTCTTGAATGGAACTGTACATAGGGAACTGCTTCTAATGAAGCTATCATCTTTCCTAACAACCTCATGCAAAGGTGAATTGAAGGATTTGATTTTGACCTGGCCATCCGTACCAGCTCTCGTATGGAGCTGATCTTTGCTGAAGGCAAGAACACCCTTTTCTGGGCTGTATCTATGATCAGGCCTAAATAATCCAGCCTTCTTACTGGTTTTAAGGAAGACTTCTCTAGGTTAAGGATCCAACCAAGAGTTTCCAGGTAACTGGTTGTAATGCGTACGCTTTGTTTTAAGCGAGTTATTGACTGGTCTATTAACAATAGATCGTCTAGGTACACCAACACTTTTATGCCCTGTGCCCTTAACCTGGCTAGAGGTGGGGCCAGTATTTTTGTGAATACCGGAAGGGTAAGGCCGCAAACTGAAAGCGCAAACTGAAAGTGTTGTTCTACTTCGAATGCCAGAAACCTTTGGTGAGCGGGAAATATAGGGACATGCCGATATGCATCCCTGATGTCGATGGACCCTAGAAGTTACCTCCCCCCCCCCCCCCCCCGTAGGATGGAGACCACTGGCCTGATCGAGCGGATTTTCAAGAACCGATTTAGATTTCTTAGATCCAGAATGGGTCTGACAACTCCATTCAGTTTTGGTACCGTAAACAGGTTGGAATAGAATCCCAAACCCTGTTCTTCTGTGGGGATCTGTAGGATTACCCCTTGAGTCAATAATCGGTCTAATGCTTGAAACAGGGATTGTTTTTTCACTGGATCCTTCGGAACGTTTGATCTCAGAAAATTAGATGGTGGAAATTCCCGAAACTCTAGTTTGTATCCTAGAGTCACTTAGGAGAGTACTCATCTGTCCTGAGTTTCCCTTTGGAAGACTTCTACAAAATGCAGAAGTCTTCCCCCCACCTTGTTGAGGGGAGACACCTCTTCATGAAGAGGGCTTAGTATTCTGCTTTGCAGTTTTGTGGCTTCAGGTCTTCCTTTGAGCCTGGGCCTGACCCTGCGATTTTCTTCTGGAATCTGACTGTGGAAGCCATCGCCACTGCCTAGAGCAGGAGAGAAAGTCAGTTTAAATGAAGGATGTTTATACTTTATTTTGACTGGCAAAAGAGTACTTTTTCCACTGGAAATTGTCTGGATGTATTTATCCAAATCATCGCCAAATAGTTGCTCCCCATGAAATGGGAAACTAGACAGTAGATTTTTGCAGGGTGCTTCGGCGGATCAACACATTAACCAAAGGGTCTTACGCATGTGTACTAGCACAAGTGCAAGGCGAGACGCCTGGTGAATAGAATCCTTTATAGCATCTATGGAAAAACATTATGCTTTTGGTAAGTCGGCCAACTCATGGGCCTGTTGTGCAGGGAGCTTGTTAAGGGCCTCTGTGAACTGGTTCTTTAACTACTTAAGGACCGCCGCATGGCAATGTACGTCGGTGCAATGGCACCGACAGGCACAAGCACGTACATGTAGTGCTCGCCTTCCAGCGGGTGGGGGGTCCGATCGGACCCCCTCCCGCTGGATGCGGCGGTCCGTTTCGCTGCAGGAGCGATCCGGGATGAGGGGATGGCCGATTCTGGCGAATGAGAAGCTTCCTCCCACTGTGCATAGTAAACACAGGCAGTGAGGAAGTGATGTCATTCTCCTCGGGGTGGTCTTATTGACCGGACTACGAGGAGAGGACACAGTAACAATACACTAACACATAGGCACACACAGGCACACAACCCCCCCCCCCAGTCACAGTGTCACTGATTGCAGTGATCATTTCTTTACTGATCACTGCATTCAGTGTCAGTTGTGACAGTAAAAACTGTCAGGGCAGTTAGTGTTAGGTCCAGGGTAGCCCCCTACCACCCCCCAATAAAGGTTTAACCCCCTGATTGCCCCTAGAGTTAACCCTTTCACCCCCTTTTGCCAGTGTCACTAAGCGATCATTTTTCTGATCGCTGCATTAGTGTCGCTAGGTAGCTAGTTATTTTTTTAGGTTCACCGCCAGGTTTTTATAGCGCTAGGTACCCCGATATACTACCCAATAATGGTTTTAACCCCCTGATTGCCCCTAGTTAACCCTTTCACCCACTTTTGCCAGTATCACTAAGCGATCCTTTTTCTGATCGCTGCATTAGTGTCACTAGTGTCGCTAGGTAGCTAGTTATTTTTTTAGGTTCACCGCCAGGTTTTTATAGCGCTAGGTACCCCCATATACTACCCAATAATGGTTTTAACCCCCTGATTGCCCCTAGTTAACCCTTTCACCAGCGATCACCGTATAAGTGTCACTGGTGACGCTGGTTAGCCAGTTAGTTATTTAGGTTCCCCGTCAGGTTTTTATATAGCGCCAGGGACCCCCATATACTACCTAATAAAAATTTGAACCCCCTGATTGCCCCTAGTTAACCCTTTCACCAGTGATCACCGTATAAGTGTTACGGGTGACTCTGGTTAGTTTGCTTTTTATAGCATCAGGGCACCCGCCATTTATTACCCAATAAAGGTGTAACCCCCTGATCACCAGGCGGGTGATATCAATTAGGTTTTAGGGTCAGGGTCTGCGTCGCCCCAGGCAGCGCTAGGTTAGTGCCAGTACCGCTAACACCCACGCGCAAAGCATAAACCTCCCGTAGTGGTATAGAATCTGACCAGATCAATATCTGATCTGATCAGATCTATACTAGTGCCCCAGCAGTTTAGGGTTCCAAAAAAACGCACTGTTAGCAGGATCAGCCCAGATACCTGCTAGCACCTGCGTTTTGCCCCTCCGCCCAGCCCACCCAAGTGCAGTCTCGATCGATCACTGTCACTTACAAAACACTAAACACATAACTGCAGCGATCGCAGAGTCAGGCCTGATCCCTGCGATTGCTAACAGTTTTTTTTGGTAATGTTTTATATTTAAATCCGGAAGGCAGTGCTTGGTTTTCGGGGTCCCGTACGCGGCTAGGCTCCCAAAAGTCCCCCACATGTGGTATCCCCGTACTCGGGAGAAGCAGCAGAATTTATTTTGGGGTGTAATTTGACTTATGCCCATAGCATGTGTGAGCAATATATCATTTAGTGACAACTTTGTGCAAAAAAAAGAAATAGTAATATTCCTGCAACTTGTGGCAAAATATAAAATATTTCATGGACTCAACATGCCTCTCAGTAAATAGCTTGGGGTGTCTACTTTCCAAAATGGGGTCATTTGGGGGGGGGTTTGTGCTATTTTGGCATTTTATGGCCTTCGAAACTGTGATAGGTAGTGAGGAGTGAAATCTAAAATTTGCACCCTTAGAAACCCTGAAGGCAGTGATTGGTTTTCGGGGGTGACGTACACGGCTAGACTCCCAAAAAGTCCCACATATGTGGTATCCCCGTACTCAGAAGAAGCAGCAGAATATATTTTGGGGTGCAATTCCACATATAACTATGGCATGTGTGAGCAATATATCATTTAGTGACAACTTTTTGTAAACTTTTTTTTTTTTTCGTGTCATTATTCAATCACTTGGGACAAAAAAAAAATATACAATGGGCTCAACATGCCCTTCAGCAATTTCCTTAGGGTGTCTACTTTCCAAAATGGGGTCATTTGGGGGGGGGGGTTTGTACTGCCCTGCCATTTTAGCACCTCAAGAAATGAGATAGGCAGTCGTAAATTAAAAGCTGTGTAAATTCCAGAAAATGTACTCTAGTTTGTAGACGCTATAACTTTTGCGCAAACCAATAAATATACGCTTATTGACATTTTTTTTACTAAAGACATGTGGCTGAATAAATTTTGCCCTAAATGTATAAATAAAATTGAGTTTATTCGATTTTTCTTATAACAAAAAGTAGAAAATATTTTTTTTTTCTCAAAATTTTCCATTTAAATCGCAAAAAATAAAAATCGCAGAGACAATCAAATACCATCAAAAGAAAGCTCTATTTGTGGGAAGAAAAGGACGCAAATTTCAACATTGCATGACCGCGCAATTACCAGTTAAAGCAGTGCAGTGCGAAATTGTAAAAAGACCTCTGGTCCTTAGGCTGAAAATTGGTCCGGGGCTGAAGTGGTTACGGACTGACAGATGCCTATAGCTGCAATTGCAGGCCGAGCAACAGTACCTGCTAAAAGAAAAAGAGGATTTTAACAGAAATGTCAACTTTTTATCTATTGGATGCTTTAACATTTGCGCATTGTCCACTGGACAAGTCAAACTTTTATTCACACTGGAAATTGCAGCATCTACTGCAGGAACATTCCATTTTTTTTGGTAAATTTTTCCTCCATGGGATAGAGAACTGAGAATCTCTTTGGAGGGAGAAAATCCTTATCCGGGTGATTCCATTCGGTATGAGTTTCTCTAGTAATGCCTGGACAGGAAACGCATGCACTGGTTGTGAAGGTTTCAAAGAACCCAAATAAGAAACCAGACTTTCAGCTCACTCTGTTAGGGGTAGCATGAAAGTGAAATGAACCATTTTCATAAGGATTTGTAACTCAGATTGTGAAGCTAAAACATCAGCTGTTGTTTCCTCCGCAGAGGAATAATCGGTTTGTTTTTCCTGATCGTTATACAGCAGATAAAACAGTTTTTATGTTAACATAACATGTAACTCCCAGCCACTCAGTTTCCCCAGATGGGGAGGGAGGAAACCCCCTCCAGCTGCTGAGACACACGCTTTTAGCACACATTTAAACAGGGTACACACACCCTTTTTTTTTTCTTTTTAAAGGCATTACAATCAGGGGTGGACTGACAACTCATGGGGCCCCCGGGCAATAGAAGATTATAGGGCCCCCAGGCAAACAGAGATTATGGGGCCACACAGTATACACAAACACACACACACACACACACACACACACACACACAATCACACAGTATACACAGACATGTTTCTATTGGCTGAGAAGGTACTTGAGAGGTGGGGCAGCTATAATCTTGGGGTTTTTAGACCAAAAGGATGTCAGGACATTTCAGAGACAGATGTAAAAAAACACAGATTTTTACATACTGTCCCTGGTTTACTGAGGCTGGCAACCCTGATGGGGCCCCCTAGTGGCCCAGGGCCCTCGGGCAGTGCCCGAGTGGCCAAATGGTCAGTCTGCTCCTGATTACAATATAATTGACAGAAAAGTCATAGGTGGACTTTGCAGTTCCTATGCTTTCCTATTACCTTTTCCTCGCTGCTGGATACTGCTGTAAACAGACAGATACAAACTTTACCCATCACGGCAGGCAGCGTGGTTTAAGCTTTCAAACACTCGGGCCCTTTAGTAGGTGTTCCGCTGCTTTGGACCTTGTATAGCACCCCTCAGGACAACTTTAGGTAATGTAGCAAGACCAAAAGGAGTCCTGGTTTCTAGGGTCCAGCCCTCAAAGGAGCATTACAGGCAAAACCTTGTTCTTCTATGCGAGGCCCGGGTACCATTCTGGAGCCACAGTGGCAGGATGGATCCAGTTGTGGAGGCTTTTTAAATCCAGCATGGGGGGGGCGTGGCCTAGGCATGCAGGAGTGAGGACGCTTTCTCCGGGAGCTCCCGGTCCGTGACTCCTACGCACGCCTGTACCTCAAGCCGATCGCACATTTCGGCATCGCCGACATCCCCGCACGACAGCGGAACCCTGCCAGCCGAGTGGAGCCCTCCGCTGTAGCGATGGACAAGTATTTAGTCCCGCTGCAGCCGCCAGTCTCCACGCCGGATCCGTCCAAGATGGCGCCCGCGGCCTCCGGCGCTCCAGGACATGAGGCACAGAGAGAAGGTGAGCGGTTGACTATGCAGGGACACGACCTACCGCCGTTCTCCCCACCGAGTGACTTGTCCCCATGCCTCCCCCGCTCACTGTCTATGGCCTCGCTGGACAGCCCAGACCGCAGCAGCCTGCCACCCTGGTTCCCCCATAACTCACAACTGTCCCAGAGACCCTCTCACAGTGGATGCCTCACCCCCGGACTGCATGACCAGGCTACTCATGCCTCAGCCGCACAGGGGGCCAATCTGCTACCCACTGCACAGGCATTGTTGGGGGACAAGGCCATTTTGACTTTGCTGCACAACCTTCCCACTAAGGATGATTTTAGTTGCATGGCGGCCAGGATTGAAACAACCCTGCGTCAGGAAATCACAGGGGTCAAACGTGATGTGTCGGCTACGAACGAGCGGGTGACCACCTTGGCATCAGATGTAACCTCCCTGACCACTAATGTTTCTGACCTGAAAGTCGCTCATGATACCCTTGCTGACAGAGTCGCACAGTTGCAACTCCTAGTAGATGACCTTGAGAATCGCAATCGCAGACGTAACATCAGGATCAGAGACTTGCCCGAAGCCACGGGCCAAGCAGACCTCAAAGCCACAGTTACTGCTATATTTAACGCCTGTCTGGACCGCGCTGCTGACACAGTAATAGCCATTGATAGAGTCCACAGGACCCTGGGTCCCAGGAACCCCACAGAGAACCGGCCACGTGACGTATTATGCTGTCTCCACAATTACTCGGTTAGGGAGGATATCCTGCAAGCGGCGTGGCGCAAAGGCAGCATTGATTTTGACGGGGCCCAAGTCACCCTTCTGCCAGATATTTCCCGCAAGACCCTCCAGATGAGACGCTGTCTGCGACCCCTCTTGGAACACCTAACTGAACGGCGGATACCATACAAGTGGGGTCATCCGTTCCACCTCATAGTGCGCAGAAATGGGAGACCTCTGGCGCTACGACACCCTTCAGAGGTCCCGTCCTTCCTGGAGGCTTTGGACCTGCCCCCGGTTCCGATCCCAGACTGGTTGGCTCCAGTTGTTCCTCTGGGAGCCGTGGCCCCGACGAGCAACCTCTCAAATAGGCCGCAGAGAGGGAGACGCCACCGTCGATCCCAACGTCAACGATCGCAGGCCCCTCAAGATCGTGAACTCTGAAAGAGCACAGTAATTTACCCGCTGTACCTGTGTTACACCCCTTTTTTTTCTTTATTGTTTACTTTTTCTCTATCAATGTAGGTGGCTGGAGCGTCCAGCTTAGTGTTATACACCTTGCAACGGATCGTTGCCCCCGGCAACCCCACACGGGGAGAGGAGGGACATTGCAAGACCAGAGATGGACATGGCGCTTACGAGACGGGGACCTGGGATGCTAGCGGTACTGTTTAACATTCTAGCCACTGTTTATCTTCAGGTACCCGAATCTCGGAGCTCTTTTTGTTTTTGGAATACCTGGGGGTGCCCCCCGGATGCCCCTGGACGGTGTTCCTACTCCCTCCCCTTCTACTCCCTCCCCTTCTACTCCCCCCCCCTTTTTTTGGGGGGGGGGGAGGGGAGGGCGGGTACCTGGGTGGTATACTGTTATCCATGCTCTGTGTTGCAAAGTTAAATATGTTGATCGTATTATGCACTGTTCTACTGTTGTTGACTGCCTGCTACTAGCTAATAGATAATGTTATCTATACTCTGTGCTGCAAAGTTAAATAGGTTGGTCTAATTATGCACTGTTCTACTGTTGTTGACTGCCTGATACTAGCTGCAGTGATGTTCTATGATGTGTTTGATGTCGAAGTTACGATGCCAAAGAAGCTCCGTGCATGCCCAACTGTGGCTGCATGGACCATGGGCTGCTGGAGGGGTACTGCACCGACGAGTTCCTCCCTCTGCAGTGCCTTACCTCTTCCCCCACTAGGCCCTTCTGCCCTAACCGGCAGGTTCTCTCCGATAGGAGCATTAGCAACTCCCCGACCTATCCTCCCCCCTTCTACCCTCTCCCTCCCCACTAACTACTGCTTTTCCTCTTTCTTCTTTTCTTCCTTGGTGTTTGACCTCTATTTCTACTTCCGACTCTGGTGGAGCCCCTCGGCCGGGTACCGCTGCCGTCATGGCACTGAAGCTGGTTTCCTGGAATGTGAAAGGGCTGAATGTACCTGAAAAAAGGTCCAGCTGTCTCACAGAATTGTGGCGGCTGAGGCCCCAAATAGCTTTCCTCCAGGAGACCCATTTCAGGACAGGCCAAATACCCCGGCTTTATAGTAAACACTTCCCCCTGGCTTATCACAGTACGTCGCCTACCTCCAAATCGAGAGGAGTATGTGTTCTTCTTGCTAAAAACCTGCCGTGGCACGTGCTAGCTGTCCAAGCCGATAGTGAGGGGAGATATCTCTTCGTTAAGGGAACCCTCCACTCGCAAACCTTTACTCTGGCCAATCTGTACATGCCGAATGTGGACCAGCTGCCGGCCTTGGAAGCATGCTTGGATGCTCTGGCTGCATTCTCAGAGGGCACTCTGATCGTGGGAGGGGACCTTAACCTCACCCTAGACCCCCACAGAGACTCCTCTTCGGGCACTTCTGCGATATCTGCGAGAACGCGTTCGCACATAAGAGATCTGCTACATTCTCACCGACTGATTGATGTGTGGCGTACGCTCCACCCTCAGGATAGAGACTATACGTTCTTTTCCTCCGCTCATGGTTCTTACTCGCGTATAGATATGTTCCTAGTCGCCCACAATGTTATCCCGGCGGTCACAGATGCTCAGATAGGCCACATAGCCCTGTCCGATCATGCTCCGATCTCTTTGATGCTGAAGCTGCAACAGGAGTCCCGGGGTCAGTCCTGGTGGAGACTGAACGAGTCTCTCCTGAAAGACCCTGAGACCCATGCAGACCTACTTAGGGAAATAGAAAATTACTTTGAGCATAACCGTGATTCCGTTTCCAACCCCCTCATGCTATGGGCAGCTCATAAATGCTACATTAGGGGCATTCTTATTAAACATGGTCATAGACTTAAAGTGGCCAAAACAGAGGCTCTCTCCACACTTATTGCCAAGCTCCATGCATGTGAACGACGGCATAAATCCCAGCCGACTGCTGCGTTGGAGGTGGAGGTGAGGGATCTTAGAGAGCAAATCAGAGACTTCTCTCTCTTTCAGGCTAGAACCAGACTTATGTGGGTCCGCAGGACGTACTATGAATATGGAGACAAATGCAGTAGGTCCCTAGCGAACTCCCTGCGCACCCAGCGCAACGCGTCTTTCGTCCCGACCATAGCTTCCCCTTCGGGGGCTAAGCTTCATGATTCCAGGAGGATAGCAGAGAGCTTCCGATCTTTCTATGAAGCCCTTTATAACCGGCACCCCCGGGACTCAGGAGATGCCCTCCAGGCCAGCACGGCGGCCATTGACGACTACCTTGCTTCGGCAAACCTCCCGTCACTGACACAGGAAGAGATGGAGCTTCTCTCGCAGCTAATCTCCCCGGAGGAATTGTCGGCTGCGTTAAAAGACTCACCCAAGGGCAAGGCACCAGGCCCGGATGGGTTCACGGTCCCCTACTATAGGGCCTTCCTCTCTCTGTTATCCACGCCGTTTGTGTCAGCCTTTAACGCTCTATTGGAGGGTCAGACCTTCCCGCCAGAGCTGTTACAGGCCAGCATATCGGTCGTACCCAAACCGGGGAAGGATCCTCTTCTCTGCGCAAACTATAGGCCCATCTCATTATTAAACTGCGACCTCAAGCTCTTCACTAAGCTATTAGCGGAGCGGTTGGCGCCCATTCTCCAACGCCTGATACCTCTGGACCAGGTAGGGTTTGTTCGCAACAGGGAGGCCCGTGACAACACGACCAGGACAATCAATGTTATAGAACGTGCCAGACGCCTTAAACTGCTGATTATGCTGCTCTCTGTGGACGCAGAAAAGGCGTTCGACAGGGTGAGCTGGCCTTTTTTGCTAGCCACCCTGCGAAGTCTGGGTATACCTCCCCCCATGCTTTCATGGGTTTCGGCCCTTTACTCGTCTCCGACGGCGGTGGTTAGGGTCAATGGATTTGCCTCGTCGCGTTTCACCATTGGCAATGGAACGAGGCAGGGGTGTCCGTTGTCCCCCCTCTTGTTTGTCCTGTCGCTTGAACCATTGCTACATCATATCAGGCAGAACGCAGACATCAAGGGATTGGACACGCCCTCGTACCACCACAAGGTCGCAGCTTTTGCTGATGACCTCTTGTTTTATGTCTCAGAGCCTCACATTACATTGCCGAATCTTTTAGCGGAAATAAGACGATATGGCACCCTGTCAAATTTTAAAATTAATTTACAGAAATCGGAGGCACTCAATGTCTCCCTGTCTACTAACGCCCAGACGAGTTTAAGCTCTAATTTTCCCTTTCGTTGGGCAACTGAAGCTATACAGTATCTAGGTACCAAGATTCCCCCGGATCCGCATCTGATTTTTCAATTGAATTTTCAGCCGCTCCTAAAAAATTTTGACGTAGATCTAGAGAGGTGGTCAAAGTTGGCGACCTCCTGGTTTGGGAGATGTAACGTGCTCAAAATGAATGTAATGCCCAGACTCTTGTACCTATTACAAGCCTTACCGGTAAAAATCCCCCAATCATTTTTTAAAGCCATGCGCACCGTCTTTATTCGCTACGTATGGCAAGGCAGGCCTCCAAGACTCAGCAGAACACTACTGCTCAGACCGAAAGACAAGGGTGGGATTGGCCTACCAGACCCGGCATGGTATTGTACGGCGATACACATGAACAGAGTAGTCGACTGGTGCAGACATCTGAGGGATAAGCTGTGGGTTCGACTAGAACGTGAATCCGTACCATTTCCACTTGAGGGTCTGCCCTGGAGTGGTCCGAGCTGGTCGGGAGCAGCACGGGCGCACCCTCTCATTGAGCCAACGCTACGAGAGTTGGACAGATATTTTAAGCTGACGGGCGTGCCCAGTTTCCCTTCGTCCATGACTCCTATTATTGGACACCCATGCTTTGAACCAGGCATGACGGAAAAATCGTTCCGCCTCGATCTTGGCCAGGACTTGGTGCGGGCCTCTTCTTTTCTTGGCCCTGGGACGTGGACAGCGGTCTCCACTATGTACGAGGTGTTAGCAACCACGGCCCTGGGACAGTGGAAGCTAGCCCAACTCTCCCACTTCTTGAAATCCCTGCCAAACAGTAGCGAGTTCCGCAGACCCCTAACATCGTTTGAGGAGATGTGCTCAGGAGAGGGACCGACCCGAGGGTCTCTTTCCCTGTCCTATCGCATCCTACTGGATCAACTCTCCTGGGGGCATCTGGTGTTCTTGGAAAAATGGGAGCGGGACCTTCGTATCCGGCTCTCGCCGGATCAGAGGAGTCGCGCGCTTCTATTTGCGCACAAGTCATCCCTATGTAGTAAATACCAGGAAATAGCTTATAAGATTTTGACCCGATGGTACAGGACCCCCACTGTTCTGGCAGCTATGTTCCCCGGTCACAGCCCTTTGTGCTGGAGATGCGGTGAACAGCCTGGCACGTTACTACATATCTTTTGGGAATGCTCACAATTGACCCATTTCTGGAGACAGGTTCTCAGTATGATTTTTGACCTCACAGCTGTCGATCTGCAGAACGACCCGGCGGCGATTTTCCTCAATCTGACCCCACTCTCGAGCAGGAGGTACCACAAGTCTCTCTTAAAACATCTTCTGAGTGCAGCCAGGGCATGCATACCTAGCGTGTGGAAGCAGCGGGCCGCTCCAATGGTGTCTCACTGGTTTGCGAGAGTTTGCGACATCTACCGTATGGAACAGCTCACTTCGGCGTTGGGCGACAAGGAGGAGGAACACACTGCTCAATGGTTGCCTTGGAGTTTGTTTCGGTTTTCCGACGCTTACAGATCCTATCTGTAGGCTCTGGCACGTATACAGGGGGAGGGCCCCGGCCGTGGGAATCCATCGGAGTCCTCCTTCTTTCTATCCCTTCTCATATTCCACTCTGATTCACTCTCCCCCATCTGCTCCGTAGCACTCCTAACCCCCCATAACTTTCACTCTTTCTACCCCCATCCCCTTCTCCTCACTGTTTGCTCCCCCCTCTTTCCCTACCCCCCAACTTCCTCATATAATTAAAATACACGGTGATTGCACAAACCTCTCCTTTTTGTTTCCTCGGTTTCCCAGCTAGGGGTTGGTGACCCTTGGGAGGGTCCCGGCTGAGCTCTTTGCCCGATAAAATGACAGTGACAGATGTCGGATGCCCCTCGGCCTGGGCCTGGAGGGGCATCGCCCTGGAGTTTGCCCTCATTTTTAAGTGGACACTGGGATGCCAGATCATTTGACTGAGATAACGTGATGGTTTAGCCACGGCTGGGGCCACTGCTGTCGCAAACTGATTGGTTTCCCCTGATCCCCCACAAAGTGTTGGTTGACTATGTATGTATTTTTGTTAAACTGGAAAACTGAGTGATCTATGTCTTTTACAGTTTTTCTCTGTATTACCTGCAATCCGTAAATAAAGAATTAAAAAAATAAAATAAAAATCCAGCATGGATCCCTCCTAGAGCTCCTCAGAGCACATCTTTACTCGTGCCAACATTTTTAGACACTGGTGGAAAACTGAGGTACTCCTGGAAGGAAGAGGGGTTATATAGGGGAGTCAACTACCTGTATTGGGTGTGCCAGTGTCAACACCTGAAGGTAGCTATAACCCACTAAGTAAATACTTGAGGCTCTGTGTCCTATGATGTACGATAAAGAAATTTCAGTTTGCAACCCCCCCCCCCCCAAAAAAAAAAAAATGTTGAGCACCAGCCGCCACTGCTTTTTAAAATATTTTTTGTGTACTATTAATTGGGCCATTAAATTCCCGTAAGGGGGAAATTCCTTCTCCGCATCCAATGGTGTCACCGCAATGCTTCGCTCGATGCAGCCCTCCTCAGATAGGGAAGTCATCCACAAACTGTAG
This sequence comes from Lithobates pipiens, assembly GCF_037356315.1. Lineage (NCBI taxonomy): Eukaryota > Metazoa > Chordata > Amphibia > Anura > Ranidae > Lithobates > Lithobates pipiens. The sequence goes on along the minus strand of NW_027507903.1, from coordinate 480,688,304 downwards.
ACACACACAGGAAGGCATTACAACCATTACATTTTATTGAATACGAATATGTAATGCCGCGTACACACGACCAGATTTTGAGGGACTAAGTCCGACAGACTTTCGACGGAGTTCTGACAGAGTTCTGACAGAGTTCTGACAGAGTTCTGACAGAGTTCTGACAGAGTTCTGACAGAGTTCTGACAGAGTTCTGACAGACTTTCCGAATGAACGGACTTAACCACACACAATCACAGCAAAGTCCGATGGATTCGAACGTGATGACGTACGACTGGACTAGAATAAGGAAGTTCATGCCCCATTCCTCAGGCTTACTTTGATGCGCTTGTTTCATACTACTTTTGTAAGTACACTAACATATTCTTATTCAATAAAATGTCATGGTGGTATTCCACTAGGTGTGTGTGCCTTCCTGTGTATCTCTTCACTCAGTGGGGGCCTGATGGCCCTGGCTTCTGGGCTATGCCCCACCCAACCTTATTCAGTGACAGCACTTCAGTGGCAATTAAGGGCCTGTTTACTGGACAGGCTGCAGACAGGTGTGCAGGGTTTACACAGAAGTCATTGAAATTACCGTTTAGTAAAAAAGTAAAAACATCAGAGGGGCACACAGAGGTGGATTTTCTAAACAATAAAGGCAACAGTAAGAAACTTATGATGCTGGGTGGGCCATTACATATTTAACATTGTAATACATTTATTTTTAGATGGGTTTACTTTAAACTCCAGGCAAACAGCTAAAAAGGCAGATGAATTCTGTCCATCCAGTGAAGAGAGATGCCGCTCTAGGAAGAGTGTCTGGACAAGAATCCAGAATAGGAACAGCAGGTGCAGGCTAAGCATAGGCAATTGGACGAAGAGAATATTCTGGACAGCCGCACTCAAAATCAATGCCTTTAATAAAAAGAGATAATAATCCAAAAAATACAAGCCACAGCAAACAACAGAATACAGGATCTGACACGTTTCACACTTTCAAAAGTGCTTATTCATAGCTATGAATAAGCACTTTTGAAAGTGTGAAACGTGTCAGATCCTGTATTGCGTTGTTTGCTGTGGCTTGTATTTTTTGGATTATCACCATCTGTCCATCCAATCTTGCGATTACAGTCTTACACAACCCTGATGCATAGCACAGACCTGTCTTGGCAGGGCAGGAGACCTGATTTCTCTCTGGTTCAGTTAAATAACACTTGTAAGTTCTTTCCCACCTTTCAGCAGCTGGAGTCCGTGCCCACTAGGGAGTAGACAGGCTCCCCAGAAATTAGCGTCACAGCTGAGGCTAGGGAGTGGCCAAGAGAAAGTCACATAAAAGTACAAGGAGTTTTGGAGAAGCAGGGTACCCGTTGGCACAAAGGGAAAACCTTGTGTGCCTGCCTGTATAGTGACAGTGAGAGCACTGAGAGCAGTGGAGATAGGTTTGGCTGAAGGTGACACCCAGGTTGCAGCCATCTCATCTCACTCAAGGATGCAATTACTGGGAACTCTAAGTGGATATGCAGGGAAAAGTTTAAGCAGCGCTGAGACACTGGCATTAAATGTTATGAATAAGGCCAACCAGGCTGAAACGCGTAAACTGCTGTACTAAGATTATGTGTTCTGTGGAGAATTAATAAATGGAAGACGTTTAAGAGCAATGTACCGGGTTGTGGATCATTTACATGGTATCAAATGTCTTTAAATTAAACATTTCAAACTGATAGACGTGCATGGGAACCACACAGTGGAGGAAAACAGTAGACATGTGCAATTCGTTTGATTCCGAAATTCGTTTTTTAACCTAATTTTGACAAATTTGTTTACTCCGACATTTCGAATTTCCAAATTTTACATTTTAAATGTTTGCATTTTTTGAATTTCAAAAAATTCGGAAATTCGAAATTTTGGAATTTGGAAAATTCGAAATATCAGAATTTCGGAAATTTGAAAATTCAAAAATTCTGAAATGATAACTAATAATAGATATTAAATTATAGGTATTGGAATTTCCTTTCAAATTTGGCTGTTAGTGAACATAACGAGTACGAATGTATCTAAAGTTACAATTTATGTGAAATAACGAATGCCGTATCTAAACGAATGGAACGTAACGCTCTAATAATAATAATGAAAAAAAAACGTTATTATTTTTTATTAATTTGTTTCATTCCATTTGTTTAGATGCGGTATTCGTTATTTCGGATAATTCGTAACTTCAGATAAATTTGTATTCGTTACATTCACAAACAGCCAAATTTGAAAGGAAATTCCAATACATAGTTATTATTAGTTATTATTTCGAATTTTACTAATTCTTTTTTTTTTTTCAATTTTCGAATCTTTGAATTTCCGAAAATTCGGAAATTTGTAATTTAAAATTTGAAATTTGGAAATGTGAAAATTTGGAAATCTGAAAATTTGCAATTCAGACATTCGAAGATTTGAAATTCGGAAATTTGAAAATCCAAATTTCCAAAAAAAAGCAAAAGAAGAATGAAACGAAAATGAACACATTTTTTGTCAGTGCACATGTCTAGAAAACAGATTAGGAGTGCACAGGAGCTGGTAACGAGAAACTGTCTGGAACACTCAGGGAATCACATTGGTGCAGAGGAGAAGGTACAGTGCATCTGGAAAGTATTCACAGCGCTTCACTTTTTCCACATTTTGTTATGTTACAAACTTATTCCAAAATGGATTAAAGAGGAACTGCAGTCAGCTCGGATAAGTTGTAATAAAAACACTTGCCAAAATCTCCCTCCACTGAGTCTGCCTGCAACCATTTTAATTCAAAGGATTTTTATTGAGAAAACAAAATCGTAACATAATACAGAAAATAGAGTGTTGGTTTACATTGAAATGTACATGCCTGCAACCATTTTAACTGTGGGCAGCTGAAACTGCTGCCTGTTCACTTCCTGCATTTACACAGACACACAGAGGCACACCTCCAGCTCTGCAGATTTCATTGGCCCTTTTTTGACTAATTTTCCTTCCCTTTGTGGGGAAACTCTCACAAGAGTAAGAGAGAGAGCTGTGCATGATGTCATAAGCCTACGCTTTTTACCAGACAAACAGGAAGTGGGCTGTATAAGATAATTAATGGCAAAAAAAATAATTACTGTCCAAAGTTAAAGCAACAAGGGCAGAAGATTCAATAGATGGAAAGTTAAAAAAAAATGACTGAAGTTCTGCTTTCAGTTCATTATTTTCCTCAAAATTCTACAAACACATAGTTGCCAACTGTCCCGAATTTCGCTGGACATTCCCGCGATTAGGACATCTGTCCCGAATTAATTTTGTCCCGGGAAATGTCCCGCGAAATTCGGTTTGTCCCGGGAAATTGAATTTCCAGTTTTTTTGCTGCCGGCCGCTAGAGGTCGCCATTTTTAAGAAGACCAGAAGTTGGTCTACACCTGTGGCGCCGCCCACCCCCGCTGCTAGCGTGTGTTTGTGTCAGTGAGTGTAAAGGGCTGTGGGCGGCGCCACAGTTAAATGTCTGCGTGCGGCAACGCGGCATCATGTCGGGGGCCAGTCTACAATGTGGATGTTGGGGCGGGGGCCAGTCGGATGTCGGGGGCCATTGACAGTCATGGTATGTGGATGTCGGGGGCCAGTCTGTTAATGTGGGGGCCAGTGGTATGTCGGGGGCCAGTCATGGTATGTGAATGTGGGGGCCAGTCTGTGGATGTGGGGGGCCAGTCTGTGGATGTGGGAGGCTAGTCTGTGGATGTGGGGGCCAGTCTGTGGATGTGGGGGCCAGTCTGTGGATGTGGGGGCCAGTCTGTGGATGTGGGGGCCAGTCTGTGGATGTGGGGGCCAGTCTGTGGATGTGGGAGGCTAGTCTGTGGATGTGGGAGGCTAGTCTGTGGATGTGGGAGGCTAGTCTGTGGATGTGGGGGCCAGTCTGTGAATGTGGGGGCCAGTCTGTGAATGTGGGGGCCAGTCTGTGAATGTGGGGGCCAGTCTGTGAATGTGGGGGCCAGTCTGTGAATGTGGGAGCCAGTCTGTGAATGTGGGGGCCAGTGGTATGTCGGGGCCAGTCTGTGAATGTGGGGGCAGTCTGTGAATGTGGGGGCCAGTGGTATGTCGGGGGCCAGTCTGTGAATGTGGGGGCCAGTCTGTGGATGTGGGGGCCAGTCTGTGAATGTGGGGGGCCAGTTGTATGTCGGGGCCAGTCTGTGGATGTTGGGGGCCAGTGGTATGTCGGGGGCCAGTCTGGAGATATGGGGGCCGGTCTGTGGAGTATGTGGGGGCAGGTCTGTGCAGGATGTGGGGGGGCGGTCTGTGGATCAGAGGGGCACCAGATGTAAGGAGGGGCTCCGCTGATGGACACAGATGTGAGGAAGGTACCTCTGATGGGGCACCTGATGTAAGGACAGACTCCGCTTGGGACACCTGATGGCATCTGGTGGCAGGCAACGTGGCTAGTGACGCGCGAATGGCTCCCACTGATTCTGCATTATGGTGAGTTTAATTATTTCATTTTATATTACAATGTAAAAATAGAAATAATGCGCTTCCATCATCCTGACACCATAACGATCATGGCGCCGGGATGATTGAAGCGCCAACACCAGGTATTTGGAGTATCTTTATCTGCTGATTGTCAAACTCTGGCAAACACATATTGCTATTGTGGTGTAGGATCGGGGGGCCGCTGTCCCTCCTTTTCCTCTCCCCCCCCTTTCCTCTCTCCATCCCCCTCCTTTGCCTCTCTCCATCCCCCTCCTTTCCCTCTCCATCCCGCATTCATCTCAGACTCTAACCACACCCATTTGAGCCACGCCCCATGTAAGCCACACCCACTATTCATGTAAACCACGCCCATTTTTTGCCGCACCACATTTTTACCTTTTCCTATGCCACACCTATAAACTTTTTTTTGCAATGTTGGCAACTATGCAAACAATACCCCATAATGACAACGTGAAAGAAGTTTGTTTGAAATCTTTGCAAATTTTCTTAACACTGACTGTGTTCATGGGGGAAACAAGCAATTTGTTTTCCTTCAACCCATGGAAAGGAAATTGCATAATGTATGGCAAGCCTAAAACTTGGTATTTTAAGGGATTCTTGTGCAAGAGCCCTAGAGGATCAACTAGTTGTGTATGACAGTTTTTGGTGGAATGTTGATCCTTGGGTATTTACAAAAGCCTGCTTGATGGTTTTGATCACACCCAAATTTGTAAAACGGCATAGATGGGTTTGTACAAGGCCCCCTGCTCCTGGACATTATATTTTGATTATATTTTGACAGCGAGAATTGCAACTGTCAGAATACAGTAAAGCCTCAGATTTCAAATAATGAGGTTTATGAGTGTTTCTCACATGCGCTGTTTTTTTCTTTCTTTTAAATCCTGACTCGGTTAGGGGCGTTGTCTCACAAGACGAACAGGATTCAAGTCTCTGGGGTGTGCAGTACTCGCTTTGATATACGAGTGCTTTGGATTACAAGCATTCTCCTGGAATGGGTTATGCTCGTAATCCAAGGTACTACTGTACACTGATCAGCGGCTGCAGTTGCTGATCAACAAAAGCTTCCCAACTTGTTTGCTTGACAGAAGTCAATCAATCAACTTCTGTCAAACAGGAATGGTCACACTTTCTATCCAATCTATGGCCAGCTTAAAAGTGTAAATTCACTTTTACAGCCTTGCTATAGCCATGTCACGAGTACGGGGCTTAGAAACCCCCGCAGCTTTCACTCCTTCTTCCCCCACTGACAGGACGGGCTACGTGGGTTCTGATTGGGCGGCCCATGTGACAGCGCCAAGCAACTAAAATGCTCCTAAACGTACCTCCTGACGGGGGGAATGTTTTGGAGATTAAGTTGCGGGGATTTATAAGCCCTGGGCCGGTGACACAGCTATAACAGGGCTTATAACGGAAGATCACCGCACTCCAGGTCAGCAGGAGTGGGAGTGAGGGGGGGGGGGTCGGGTCCTGTGTAAGTTCACTTTACAGATTTGGAGGATTAAGTATTTTTTGACGGACTGTTTCTGCATGCAAACTGACCTATGTAGAATGCTTAGGCATGCGCAAGGGGTGTGGCAGGTGTACCTGGGCACACCCTAATCACTACTGTGGTCTCGATGAGTGTGTCTTTAATCCAAAAATGATCCTACAATATATAGAAGACTCCTATATAGTGGAGTGAATATTGCACTCAGACTATTTGAATCCACCAACAGGTGAACTTACCCTTTAAGACTCTCCTCCTCGATTACACTTTTTCAGAGTATATTATTTATAACCAGGGCTTTGTTTCTCAGAGAATAGGTGCAGGGACTCCCCTCTTTCAAGTCACCCCTGGTCTCCACCCCCTTACCCACCTTCAAGCACTGTCCCTTGGCTCCACCCCCTACCCACCTCCCAGCATTGTCCCTTTTATAGAAAACAGAACCAAGTATTATTTTGTTTTGCTAAGACATTTTTATGGATGTTGTTAAGGATAATATGAAAAGCAGTAAAATAGATCCCCTGCAGCCAGCAACAATAGGCTCCTCAAGTAACAATAAATCCCTTCAGCAACAATAGACCCCCAGCAACAGCAGATCCCCCCAGCAACAATAGACCCCCCCTGCAACAAAATACCCCTTAACAACAACAGATTCACCCCAAGAACAATAGACCCCTATCAACAATAGATCTCCTAACAGCCAGCATTATTAGACCCTCCAGCAGCCAGAAACAATAGATCCCTTCCAGCAATAATTAACCCTCCAGCAACAATAGACCACTCCCTCAACAATACATCCCCCCAAGCAACATAAGATTCTCCAGCAGCAAACATCAATGGACCCTCAGCACACTCCAGAACCACTTTTCATTAGATACCTTCAGTGCTGGAGGTGCCAGAACTTCATTCCCCCACGTTCCCGCTGAAAAAAAGCCCTGTTTATAACACTTAACTGCAAGTGTTCTATTTTTTATTATTTCAAAATGGAAAACGTATGCCGAACAAAATTGCATTTTCTTTTTTTAAAGCCTAAAAATTCCCTGTTTTTCCAATTGACTGTTTTGGAGGAGTCCCCCAGGAGCCTTATATTTTAGCAAAGGTGGTAAAAGTCCCAGTATATCCTGCCAGATGAAGTTTTTTTCCCAGATGGTATTTAAAGCTGAAGTTTAATCTGATTATAGCTTGCTTTTCTTGGTTCCTCCCTGTCCCCTAATCAAAATGTAAAAAAAAAAAAAAAAACTCTCTCTTTTCATTCCATACCTTATTTTATACCCAGTGATGCCATCACTGGGCCTCTGTGCTTCTATGCAATGCAGGCAGATAATGGCTGGTACAAGGGGCTGGTAGGGTGCTGTACATGGCTTTTAGAAAACATCACAACACCCTGCTTCAGTATTCCTCTCAAGAGTCCTCAGCCCTGGTTAACCTCTTCACGCCGACAGTACGCATATACAGTATGCGGCCCCACTGGACTGGGCTTATTCCCATGGGGCCGCATATATGCGTATTTGTGCCCCCACAGCATGCTCCCAGCACAGAGACTGGGGTCCCATATTAATGATCAGAACCTGGAACTCCAGGTTCCAGGTCACCTGATTGCTGTGATAGCCTCTGATTGGCTATCACAGTGATCAGTCACTGTTAAGCCCACCCCTGTGTTTTTCTCTCTCTCTCTATGAATGGAGAGGAAAGATACATTCCTTACAGAGAGATAAATAAACTGTGTGTAAAAAAAAAAAAAAAAAACTAATTAAAAAATAATAAGATAAAATAAAGAAAAAATACCTAGATCAAGGTTGAGGTTTGTGCCAGGGTTAGTGTTTGAGTCAAATGTCATGGTCAGTATATTTTGAGCAGGATTTTATTAAAAGAAAAAAAATTTCAATTAATATCAGTGTGTTTTAAGTGGGATAAAAAAAAAAGAAAAAGAAACAAAATGTGCAATATTGTCTCTGGGCTGTTCTATGGGTACAAACAACAATGAACATAAACATATGTGTGTTGCTGCAATGGTCAGCAGCAGGAGAGTTTATTTGGGTTGTTATTTGGTGGTAGGTTATGATAGTAAGAAGAAATATACAGCTAAATGTAAAAAAAAAAAAAAAAAATGCACCAGTTTTTCTTTGATAATTAAAAAAAACAGGAGATATCTATCACCATTTACCACCAAATGAAAGCCCAATTTGTCCTGAAAAAAAAAACAAAAAAACAAGGAATAATCCACCTGGATGCACAAAGTAGTTGTGATGATATGTACGGTTTTACTAGCACGTGTCAAAGTTGCAAAATTGTGCTTGGGCATTAACATTTGTTTTACCCTTAAGCCTAGTACATACGGCCAAATAAAAAATGAACATTCAGCCCGTGTGTATGGCACTTGGTCTGACAGAAGCCAGCCGTGCATGCTGAAAAACCAGCAGCCGACCGACTCACAAACGGCACTCTCAGCCAATGGCTGAGAGTACTAACCTGAGTGTTCTTGTGGGGGGTCGCCCCCCTGTCAGAACACAATAGCTCAGTGAGGACAGTTGCTGTACTAACAATGAATTGTTAGTACAGCGACTTCCGACTGGAGCTGTCAGTTTTTTTTATTCAACCCACTGGGTTGAAAAAAAAAAAAAATGAATGGTGTGTACCAGGCTTTAGGTGCAAAGGGATTAAAGTAGTGGACTGGCAAATATCAAAATGTCTTAGTAGGTGGATATCAGTCTGGAGGATTAAGTATTTTTTGACGGACTGTTTCTGCATGCAAACTGACCTATGTAGCATGCATAGGCATGCGCAGGGGGTGTGGCAGGTGTACCTGGGCACACCCTAATCACTACTGTGGTCTTTATGCGTGTGACTTTAATCCAAAAATGATCCTACAATATATAGAAGACTCCTATATAGTGGAGTGAATATTGCACTCAGACTATTTGAATCCACCAACAGAATTAAAGTCATCATATGCTGTGGTTTGTACAGTGCTGCAGCTTCTAATGTACATTGTGTGAAGCTCACAGTGTGCAGTGAAATCAGATTCTCATTACAGGAGAGAAGCCTGTACAACTGTGCAAGACTAAAGGGGGGGGGGGTGTGGAGTTCAGCTTTAAATTAGACCTGGCACTACCTTTTATAGACCTGCATGAATACAATCCTGTCATGTCACAATATACAGCAACACCCCTATGCTCCAGTCAGTGACTTTGCCTCAGATGAGGTGGTGTTATCAGTCTGCTGCAGGCAGGTGGAAGCATTTCCTCAGTCTCCTCTCCCCCAGTGATCAGACTATAACATTGTAACATTGTAGTAAGTCACAAGGTGAGAGGCTGCAGAAGGGACTGATCTGTGCTAGACATTTGTACACACAGCCAACAACTACACAATAACCAGAATTTACATGATTGTGTCATCTCAGTTCAAGAAGTATTCTGTGACCCTGGATGAGACCTGAACAAAGATAGCTCCATCCTTCTGGAGAGAGAAACAGATGAAGGCATTTCCAGAAAGAGTACTATGATCTCAATGAGAGGTAATAAATATCTGAAAGCGCTACACGGACATAGTACTTAACATGTTGCACTCAATATGAAAAAATATCTGAGGACAGGTCCACTTAAAAATATTCTGATGAAAGAACTCTGAGTTTCCTATCAATGAGGTGCAGTAGTTAGCCCTTGGCCACTTACCCACGACAGAGGGCTCCAGGTCAACCATGACGGCCCGTGGCACATGTTTCCCGTTGCCGGTCTCGCTGAAGAAGGTGGTGAAGGAGTCGTCCTTGATTGATTCCTTTGCTTCGTCTCGCAAGGTACCATCAGGCTCGATGCTATGCTCCAGGCAGAAGAGTTCCCAGCATGCATTGCCAATCTGTACGCCAGCCTGGCCTATGTGCACAGAAATGCATTCCCTCTATGGGCAAGAGACAACATGTACTTAAAGAAATGGCAGAATAGAGTTCTGTTTTCATAGGTTCCCCTATATGGCTGCTACAGCACTTTTAGCGATAGTGATGTCATTGGTCAGAGTTTTAGGAGATATTTTCTGTAGAGGGTTAGAATAGAAATACTTCACTGGTTGCTACTGGCAATAGCACAACACCACAATTTTGCTTGAATCATGGATACGTTTGTTTTCTTTTGTTACTTCAAAGTATATGCAGTTAACAGATGATTACCTTTTTTTAGAGCCAGGATTAAGTTGGTCATACACCCATCTTGCATCCACCAGAAATTGCACATACAATTACAAGTAATTGCCATAAACAAATCAATCTACCACCTACAAAGCTGATCGACTACCAGAATATGGTCAAAACCGCATTGAAAGCTTCTACCATTTGTTGTATTAAATGATTGCACTAAAAACACAGGAAATCTATAGCAATAACATCAACAGCGATACAAATTTTCATTCAAGTTTGATCCAGAAAGTTTACAATGCCAGCAACAACCAATCAGATTGACCTTGCAGTTTCTAAATTGCACTAAAAATATAAAAAAACAAACTATACCGATTTTGATTTCCACAGTTGTTTTGTGGATTTACTCATCAGGTCCTCAGCAATTACAAAAATAAAAAATAAATCCAAGACCAAAATAAAATGATATGGTTTTTCTTTTAGCAGGGCCTTACGGTAATAAATACTAAAATGCACACAGAGAAGTCTCTTTCCCATTATCCAAAACTTGACACCCCTCCCCAACTATCGTCCCCGTCACCCCCAACCCAGACACAACGTACAGATTTTGTTCTTATCCCCCACATGATGATGGGTCTGGAAGGGTCTCTTCTCCGGGCCGTTTGCTGCACAGACACACAGAGGGGGTAGACGGGGTCTAATTTCAGCTCTATAAACAGCCACCAATAACAGGAAAGGGATAACGTGACATACAAACTAGTACATAGGTCCATCTCTAACTACATATTTTACTTATTTCCTGTATTTATGCAACATATTCCACTGCGCTATAGAGAGAGCACCAAACCATGTGCACCAAAGGAGCTTACACTCTAATATCCCACCACAGTCACAGACTAATATTATATATGAATATGGCTCTGACATATACTACAGTACTATATAATGAACACTTATTCACATCAGCCTTTGCAACAAAGGCGCTTACACTCTAATATCCCACCACAGTCACAGACGAATATTTTATATATATATATACATACATATATATATATATATATATTACACACACTAATATGGCTCTGACATATACTACAGTGCTATATAGTGAACACTCTAATATCCTACTACAGTCACAGACTATTATTAATATATATTTAGATGGCTCTGAAATATACAACAGAGCTATAAAGTGAACACTTTTATTCACATCAGCCTCTGCACCAAAGGAGCTTACACTCTAATGTTCCACCACAGTTACACACTAGTAGTGTACATTTATTTAGCTCTGACATATTCATATTCATTCACAGTGCAATACAGAGAACATTGAGCCAGTCAGCCTCTGCACCAGAAAAACGTACACGTTAATGTCCCACCACAGCTGTCCCAAAGCTCTTATGTAAATAAGCCTATGTGTTGAGGTAAAGTGTTACTAAACCCAGGACCCTGCGTTCACTATATCTGGTGAACCACAGTACACAGAACATGGAAATGCAATTAGAACACTTTCACACTGGGGGGCTGGGGGTGTTGTGCGCTTTACTGGCATTTTAGCAGCGCTTTTCGGCCGCTAGCAGGGCGCTTTTAACCCCTGCTAGCAACTGAAAAAGGGTTAAAAGTGCCGGCAAAGTAGTGCTGCCCATTGATTTCAATGGGCAGGGGCGCTTTAGGAGTGGTGTATACCTCAAAGATGCTGCTTGCAGGACATATTTCAGCGCTCTGCCAGCACACCGCTCCAGTGTGAAAGCCCTCGGGCTCTGACACTGGAGTGACAGGAGAGGCGTTTTACAGGTGCTAGTTTTAGCGCTATAGCTCCTGTAAAGCGTCTCAGCATGAAAAGTAGCCCAATTATACTAAATATAAACTGCTAAATACCTTTTCTCATCAGCAGTATATAGCGGTCTTGTGACTTCTATCAGTGTCCAGCTGAGCACTGGTTAATCTTGTAGGAGGAGTTTTCATTCTACTCTGACTGTCCTATGAGGCAGCAAGACTCTTGACCCTCTGTCTGGACAGTGCCGATAAACCCAGTGATGATCATGACCTCCCAAGAAAAAGAAACTCTATCAATACACACCAAACTGAGCAGGTGCAGAGTGCCCCCGAAGAGATAGACTGGGAACTGTGGAAGAAGGGGAGGATCAGAGAAGACAGAATCAAACAGCCTTTTTACACAATATGCAAGATTAACCCCTTAGGTTCCACAGTGAGTAAAATAAGCATGCTTTACTGCATATACAGACTTATTTTACTGTTGTGGGTTTAGTAACCCTTTAAACCTATTTTCTAGAGGTGTAAATGTGCCTACTTGTCTTTTGTGGGGTGCGTCTTTCCATCAAGTTTGATATATTGACCATTTATGTAATTGTACATTGTGATCTTAACTCCCCCTTACAGGAGAACCCTAACTGGGTAATTAGGTTTGTGTCAATGGGTGTTCTTGTCAAATGCCGCATTTCCCATTTGAATGCAGGAGGGTACATAAAAAAAAAAAATGGAAAACAGGATTTGACAAAAAACAGCTGCAGTTCAAGCACACCTTAATAAGACATGCTGCATACAAAGAAACACAGCGCAATGCAAATCTGGTCCCACACAGCCTCTGCCCAATTACATGCCAAGTTCACCTTCTGCACCATGTTACATCTTTATGTAGGGTCGTAACATGGTGCAAACGCAACCTCCACCCACACAGCTGAGTCATTCATTCACAGGGATCTGTGAATGAATGAACTACAATTTTGTCTGCCACTGCAAAGATGGACTTCATGGTAATCAGCACACTTGTAGTCCAATGACACTTTTTCCAGCTCTATATCTGACAGTCCGTAGAGATGTATGGGCAGAGAGCTGGAGGAAGAGTTTGCAGGAGCATCACATTGAGCCTGGGTTCACACTTGTGAGAACACAGACATCGCATGCGATTCCCACCTGCACTGTGTTGCCGATCGCATGCCATGTCTGCGCAATGCGAGTTCAGCTATACAGTTTTATGGCTGAACCCGCAGTGGATTTGCAGGAATTTTTTTTTCCCATACTGGAATTGGAAAACACCCATGCGATCTGATTCCTGTGTGAGTTCACAGTTCTCACTGTGATCTGTGAACCGATCTGGGGGTGTCATTAACTTTGTATTGACACCCGCAGTGTGATGTCCTGAATTTCATGTGTTCCAAACAGGTTCCCGCACAGTGACCGAGATGACATAGACAGCTCAGAGTCTTTAGTACTGATCAGGAGGGGGTGAGATAGGCTCTAGGACATGTGACCACTGTGACAGCCAATCACTGTGGTCACCTGATCAGGCATTCCACCCCCCACCCCAGCCTAAAGCCTAGTACACACCACTAGTATGAAAAAACTGACATCTCAGGTCAGAGCCGCTGTACTAACAATCTAATATGTTAGTACAGCTATCTCCCCTGCTGTTCTGACACCCCCCCCCCCCCCCCCCCGTCCGAACACTCTGGTCAGCCATTGGCTGAGAGCACTGACAGGGAGCCGGCCGGCAGACCTTTTCGGCCAGCTTCTGTTAGACTGGCTGCCATACACAAGGGCCGACACTTAAGGGATTATTCTAAAAAAATAAAAAATAAAAAAAGGATGCAGATTTTTGAAAAACTGACTTTTGAAACATTAAGATTTTAGTGATTAGCTTTACATCAACTTTATTTGCCTCTGAGTATTAAGTTTAGTTGATCTCATCTTCATTTTGCATTCAGGTAGGGGCACTCATTAGAGACATCACAGCGGCCGGTCGCTAAAACCAGACATCCCCCTTTCCCTAATTGTTGTCAGGGCACGCTGGGCCTTGTAGTACCTGGAGGTCTGTGATTCGGATATCCCTACAGACAAAAACAGTACACTGGCTCTTGTTGATGTGTGTATTTTGGTTTTAAACTGGATAATTACACAGCATGCACAGTGGGAATACAGAAAAGGGAGGTGGGGGCTGGAGCGAAGAGAACATATGACAGGCTGTAATAAGCTGCTATTTCTAGACCACAACTGGCAGATGGAGCAGAGAAGCACTGGGTTAACCCCTTGGAGCCTGCACTGGTGGTGGGGGTGGGGGGCAGGAGGATGTTTTTTGTTTTCTGAGCTAAAACACTTTATGCTGCTCGTATGAATGGAACCTCTTGTAGAGTGCAAAAGCCTCAAGCAGTGTGTCAGGAGCCAAAATACTTAAGCCTGGCTTAGCTGGGCATTTACATTTGCTATAGAGAGGGGGTTGGGAAAGCATGGTGGTGCTACTGGCACTTAGGAAGGAACAATAATGATTGTCATTGCCTAGTCCTCAGACAGTGTCATATTGCTGGTAGAAAGTCCTGGTGCAGCAGATTGAACATAATGTTGTTCCCTACAGTGACTGCATTCAAATAAACCAGCTAGAATCCTATGGGTTGCTATCAACATTTCCGGATCCAGAATAAAAAATGGCCAGGCCACGCTGGGGCTGGATTCAGGTCTCAGCAGACTTACAGAACGAGAATGTTGTTCTCATTCAAAAAAACTTTATTGACACGTAAACAACAAAATGACATTCATGGACGCAATCACATAATTTTAGAACTTCATTACATTTGATTTGATCAATTATTGCAGGAATTATCTTCATAGAACAGTCCGTAGCTGTGGTGGGTCTGAAAAGGATATTTGGCTGGCCACATCTGAATGCAAAGGGTGCTGCCCATAGCAACCAAGACAACATGGGGAAATCTGGCTGACAAACAGTCCACCCAAAACTCACATTTCTGTATCACACCATGCCTGCTGGTAGTTCTAAAAATGTTTATATTATGGAGAATGTCAGAGGAGGGATGCACAAAGTTGGACAGGGATACCCAAACCTCCCAGGTGGGCAGGAACAGAACCGCGAATTATGGATGGGAGGTCTCAGTTCTGCAGTTCCCAGAAGATATAAGAATCCAGCTGTATCTCAGCCCACAATACTCCATGTACAACTGAATTACCACTTTTGCACAGAAATTTCTTTACAGCTGCTCACGGCTGACTTGGCGATGTATTCTTAAAGATGTTAGCAGCAATCTGTCGCAGCAGGAGAAGCAAATGAGCGATAGGACCCTGGGACAATGGAGATGCTGAAAGGAAAACAAGTAAAACAAGTTATATACTGGCATAAAGCAAAGAATCTAATTGCTGAAATCAAATTAGGGCCTGGGTGTGAAAGGAGGAAAGTGAAAAAAAGCAGATCGTATAACAGGGGTAGGCAACTTTAACGAGGTCGAGGTCTACCTGAAGAACATGGGGGAAGTCAAAGATCACCGGGGCACAGTGTTGCCCAGTGTCGCCTCCTCATACCTGCTTTAAACCTGTAATTGCCATACTACCATGTGGCAATCACGTACATTGCATGGAAACTATAGGTTTAAATCAGGTGGTGATTTACTCACTACCTACCCAACACACTTGAATTGCTTTTCAGAGAGCAGCAGAGTCTGCTCCGTTTGTGAATGAGCCCTTAGTTGCATTTGGTAGCAGCACCCTTAAGGCTCATTCACACATAAAGTTGGAGGGTGGTAAAAACCTGTGGTTGATTCGCGGTTTTACCGCCCCCAATCCCTACCCTCTTTAACAGCTGAGGGAGCAGCCAAAGGTGTAAACATTCTGCAGCAGGAATTTAGCCCCCTGTTGCCTTTGGTGGGTGCTACCATCTGCCAATCATGACCCATTCAAGTAAATAGAGGCACTCTGCAAGCTCCCCCCCCCCCGCAACTGCATGCTTTGCGGGGTCCAAGGGATTAAAGCAGGTGGTGAGAAAGAAACACAACACTGCCTGCTTTAAACCCTTGTTTGCTGTACTGCACAAGGTTGCAGGGCACTTGCAGAGAGGCCTCATTCACTTGAATGTGTCATGCTTGGCATGTGCTACACCCACCAACCACAACAGGGCACATAATTCCTGCTGTGGCTGTGACATGTGTACCTCCTTGGCCACTGCAGAAAAAGGTAGTGCGGTTGGGGTGGGGGTGGTAAAAACACAACTATGGGGTTTCACCACCCCCCCAAACTGCAAATGTAAATGAACTGTTACTTTACCTTACTGTTCTGAGGCCCTTAGAAGGCTGCTTTCATACTGATGTGCTGCAGTTTACCTATACCGCAGGTGCAGCACAGTTGCCATTGACTTCTATTATATCCTGCAGGTGTAGTGCATTTTCTGAAAATGTACCAAAACGCCTGCATTCATAAAGCACACCAAACCCAGAGGATATAAAAAGAAGTCTACGGTACAGCAAACCCACAGGAAAGCTGCAGGTACACTGAACTACACCCACAGTGTGTGTAAACCGCAGGACATCAGTGTGAAAGCAGCCCTATACTATTATGTCTAGTGTATTGCTTCACACTGACCTGAAGATCTCTTCCTTCCTGCTGCTGGAGACTGCTAGCTGGCATAAAAGGTGGTGTGCAGTTGGTATCACCCCACATGGGACAGGAGCCAGCACTACAGAGGAGGCATCGGCTTATGTGGCTACTTCAGCGCCAACTTTACAAGTAGTCCCTCTGCACTGCACTCTGTTTGATGCTCTGGAATAGAAGGTCAGCAAGCCCAGACCACAATCTACTAGTCACCTGGCTGCAATCTACTGGTAGATCGTGGTCTAAAGGTTGCTGACCCCAAAGAGTATAAAGTCCACATTTCGTTTTATTCAAGACTTAGATCATAAAAGCATGTGTGTTTTGGGATTCAAGGGCTCCCCTTCAACAGGGCTTGGTACTACTGAACAATAAGGATGAGCTCAGGCATGTTCGCATGGAACACGTGCAGAGCCCACCAGGAAGGTGGCGCAACTCTGCGCTAATCACAGGCAATGAGACATTGCCCGATCTCTGCAGCAGCAAGTCGGCCTGTGATTAGCGCAGAGCTGCGCCGACTTCCTGAAGGGCTCTGCACGTGAACCATGCGAACGCGCCTAAGGAGTAACTCCACTTTTGTTGAAAAAATAAATAAATTCCCGTCTGAGTGATCTATGTACATTACATTAACAAATTTTGTTGCAGATTCCTGCATTTTGTTATTCTGAAGAAATGGCTGTTTGTTTGTGTCTACTGTATGTGCAGAGGGAATCTAATAGGAGTGATTTTATACTCAATCAGCTGCTGTACTTGCAGGGTTCTAATGACAAAAGTGGCTGGGTCGGCATCCCTTTAGACGTGGTTTCCCTTTGGGAGAATCTCACCAAAATTATATTTTTGTTGCAGGGGATGCCCGAAATCCAACTTGTATCTTACTGCAGATTTAAGGGAAAATCAGAAAGCCAAATCGCACAAACAGGAAAAGACATTTGTTGGGGGGTCATTCTGTACAGAACACCGTATTGTATTGAATTTTATAGAGAATTTCAGCTCTCTAATTTTCATTCTGGAGTCTTTCTTCTAGGGGAAGCTACATTTTCCCAGCTGCTGTTGGCCTTTTAAAGTCTGAACCAGTGAAAATGCCGCTAGTGTGTTTCCTGGTTGGAGCCCCACCCTCCCTTTGAGCCCACTTCAGCCTTACCCACACACACACTGGGCAAAAGGGGAAGGTTCAGCACAGGATCATGTGAGAAGAGGCTGAAGTCATGCCAAGAGGTCCTGTGAAAAAAACCTCCTAAATGACAATGTACTTTATTATAACAAACTTTGACTTTGTTCAATTCTTTATGTAGGATTGTTGATTCACTATTATTTTCAGTCTGGAGTTTTTAGATTATCTGTAATATCTGCAAGTTATTTCATCCCTTCTTCACACAGTATGCATCTACAGCTGTCCTGACCTGGATCCAGTCGCAGCAGGATGACGGACATCAGAAGAAGAGCCACCAGGACACGCTGTAATGGAATCCTGCGAACCCATGTCACCACCACGCTCAGTGCTCCATAGAGGCACCGCACCACATGCTCCCGCCTTGCCTGCAAACGTCCTGGCGCTGCAAAACAGAGAGAGCAATAGGAAACACATTATCATCTGCAATTTAATGATCCAAACTAACACCCAAGGGCTTATGTAGGCAGGCTTTGTCTATTAACACTGTGTCTTGTATCTAATTCTTGCAATATTCAAACACGCTTGGGTGAAGTATGTGACTGGCTTCTGCCTGCAGAGATCTCAATAGGACCGAAACAAAGAAACCCTAAGCAACACAGGCCGAATGGGGGAAAATAGAAGGTTTCCACACTAAAATGACGTAATTAAATAACGTAATTAATTAACCACTTTTGGACCTCCAATATACACTATATTGCCAAAAGTATTGGGACACCTGCCTTTACATGCACATTAACTTTAATGGCATCCCAGTCTTAGTCCGTAGGGTTCAATATTGCATTGGCCCATCCTTTGCAGCTATAACAGCTTCAACTCTTCTGGGAAGGCTGTCCACAATGTTTAGGTGTTTATGGGAATTTTTGACCATTCTTCCAGAAGTGCATTTTTGGAGGTCAGGCACCGATGTGGACAAGAAGGCCTGGCTCCCAGTCTTTTATTCTAATTCATCCCAAAGGTGTTCTGTTGGATTGAGGTCAGGACTCTGTGCAGGCCAGTCAAGTTCCTCCACGCCAAACTCACTCATCTATGCCTTTATGGACCTTGCTTTGTGCAATGGTGAGCAGTCATGTTGGAACAGGAAGAGGTCATCCCTAAACTGTTCCTACAAAGTTGGGAGCATGAAATTATCCAAAATGTCCTGGTATGCTGACACCTTAAGAGTTCCCTTCACTGGAACCAAGCCCAACCCATGAAAAACAGCCCCACACCATAATCCACCCCAATCCACCAAATGATTTGGAGGGGTGGCCCAATTCTTTTGGCAGTATAGTGTGGATGAGCGAGTTTGGGGTGGAGGAACTTGATTGACCTCACAAATGCGCTTCTAGAATATCTGTCAAACATTCCCATAGACACACTCCTAAACCTTGTGGACAGCCTTCCCAGAAGAGTTGAAGCTGTTATAGCTGCAAAGGGTGGGCCAACTCGATATTGAACCCTACGGACTAAGACTGGGATGCCATTAAAGTTCATCTGCATGTTCAACGGCAATCTGATATTCCATCTCTTACGGAGGAATCTTGGTCCCAGGTTAGTGAATCGCTGTTGCCTTTGGTGATTTCAGCCAGGAAGGAACGTATTCAGTTTAATAATCTCCACCGTGTGTATTATACTCCCGTCACAGTGAAACCAATCATAGTGATCACAGATGTAAGCAGTGTGGTGTTTACACCCCTTCCTTTTAGGAGGTAGCAATTCTTTAGCTCCTGATCACAACACAATATGATCTGTAAATTAACCCTTCATCTCCATTATCCTGTATATCTGCACATGAATCCCCTAATCTTCATCCTACCACCGTATGTGAAACTATGAAATGTGATCTGTTGCATTAAAGTCCCAAGGGCAAAATGTTGTTTTTGTAACTCCCACTGTATGTGATCTATATATTAACCTCTTCCACACATTCTCCCCCTCTGTGTATGACCTTTAGGTGCTGTATTTAGTGCACCATTACTTAGATCAGGGATCTACTAACTACGGCCCTTCAGCCGTTGCAGAACTACACATCCCATGAGGCATTGTAAAACTCTGACATTCACAGACATGACTAGACATGGTGGGAATTGTAGTTTCTGAACAACTGGAGGGTCCTAGTTTGGAGACCCCGACCTAGCTCTATGAGAGAATTAAAGAGGTATTAAACCCAAACATTTATTATATTTGCAGCTTAGCAATTCTTAGATGTGATGACTGCATTTGTTTTCTTTTTTAGGCTTTCTTCTATTTTCATCTGGTCGATCCAGCCAGCAAGTCTGTTGTTTTTCAAAAGAACAAGCTCTCCGGCAGAATGTATCAGTTACAGAGATGAGACAAACCATCTAACACTAGCGGGGATGCTTCCAATTATCAACTTTATGTAAAACCTTTATCCCAAAAACCAAACAAAAATGGTTTGATGTAACTGCTTATAAAATATTAGCTGGAGTTTGGCTTCAAAATATTAGTGTATTTAAATCTGCTAATACGTCTAACACTCCCCTCCCCCAAGACCAACAATTCTGCTGTCCAAAGGTGCCCCCTGTGCTCATTCATCCAGAGTTGGGGCACTGTGATCCAAGTGATGTGTTACTGGCCAGATCACCAAGTGAAATGCTTGCGAAAGGAAACCTGATGCAGCCACCATATCCAAGGGTTGGTAAGCTGCAATATGTTACATTTTTGTTTTTGGATTTAATACTGCTTTAAACCCAAAATCAAATATTCATTTTATTGCAGCTTACAAATTCTTAGATGTGATGGCTGTAATTGTTTTCTATTTTAGGCTTTCTTTCCTTTCCAAAAAGTCTATTGTTTTTTAACAGAACACGCTGTCCTGCAGATGTAGCAGGTAGAGAGAGAGGGTTGAGACAAATCATTCAGCACTGATAGGGGTGCTTACAATGATTAGCTTTTATTTATTTAAAACATGTATGCCAAGTGGAAAAAAACAGTTGCTGTAACTACTTAATAAGGCTTCTTTCACACTGGGGCGGCCGGCGTCGGCAGTAAAACGGCGCTGTTTACCGTTGTTTTAGCGGCGCTATTCGACCACTAGCGGGGCACTTTAATCCCACGCTAGCGGCCGAAAAAAGGTTAAAAGCAGCGTTTTGCCAGCGCCGCCCCATTGATTTCAATGGGCAGCGACGCTTTAGGAGCGGTGTATATACGCTCCTACAGCACTGCAAAGATGCTGCTTGCAGGAATTTTTTTAAGCACTCGGGCTTTCACACTGGAGAGACAGGCATTATTGTTAGCGCTGTATCGCCTGTAAAGCGTCTCAGTGTGAAAGTAGCCCTAGTGTTAGCTGGAGTTTGGCTTCAATTTGTTAGTGTATCTAAATCTGCTAGTGCATCTAACATTACCCTCCCCCAGACTGACAATGCTGCTGACCAAAGGTGTTTCTATTGCTCCTTCATCCAGAATGGGGGCACTCTTAGCCCTTGTACACACGGTCGGATATTCCGATGGACAATGTCCGATAGGACCGTGTTGTCGGATAATCCGACAGTGTGTGGTCTCCATCGGACTGTTTCCATCGGAGTATCCGACGGACCAAGTTTTCCAACTTGTCTATAAAATTTTCTGACAACATGCTCCGATCGGACTTTGTCCCATCAGGTGTAGAGAATTCCGATCGGACAAAGTGCCACGCATGCTCAGATCAAATTCCTAGACCAAAGCTATTGGCTACTAGCCTGAACGTAGACCCGTCGTAACGAAATAACGTCATCACGCTAAGTACGATCGGATTTTCTGACAACTTTGTCCGACTGTGTGAATGCAATAGTTTCAGACAAAATCCGACGGATTTGGTTGTCGAAATGTCCGACCGTGTGTACAAGGGCTAATAGAGTAGATGTGTTACTGGCCAGATCATCCGGTAAAAACGGAGGGTGGAAAAGCCTAAAGAAAGAAAACAAATGCAGCCACCATATATAATGATTGGTAAGCCGCAATATATTACAATTTTGCTTTCGGGTTTATTACCGCTTTAATCACCGCAATACCAGCATGTCATCTTGGGGTGTCTACTTTACATAAAGGGATCATTTGTACTCTCCTGGCATTTTTATTTTTACAGAAAAATGAATTGCATCAATTTCCAAACCAGCTTTGATCATCTGATCGATCAAAACCAGTAAATGATTTAAGTGTATTAACCACTTCAATACTAAACACTTTTACCCCCTTCCTGCCCAGGCCAAATTTCAGCTTTCAGTCACACTTTGAATGACAATTGTGCGGTCATGCAACTCCGTACCGATATGATATTTTTATTTATTTTTTTCACACAAATGGTGCTTTCTTTCGGTGGTATTTAATCACTACTGGGTTTTTGGTGGTTTTTTTGCTGACTAAAGGAATTAAGACTTTTTAACATTAAAAACACATTTCTTTTCCTTTCTGTTATAACATTTTGCAAATAAATAATCTTTCTTCATAAATTTAGGCCAAAATGTATTCTGCTACATTTCACTGGTGAAAATAACCCAAATCCATGTATATTTTTTAATCTGTAGGAAAGTTATAGATTCCACAAACTATGGTACAAATATGTGAAAATTGATCAACCCTGATGTAATGACGGCCTATCTCATTTCTTGAGCCCCGAAAATGCCAGGACAGTACAAATTATGCCTTTTTGGAAAGTAGACAGTCCAAGTTATTTAGTAAGAGGCATGGCAAGTATTTTGAAGTTGTAATTTTTTGTCATAATTTTTTTGAAGATAAAGAAATAAAAAAAAAATTGTGTTTAAAATGTTTTACATCCTGTCACCAATGCAGTACAAGGTCATCATATAACAAGTGAGGCGGTAATCAGGGACAGATCGATTGGTGACAGTATGTAAAAAAATAAAAATAAAAAAACTATAGTAACACTGTACTACTCTGGGAAGGTGATCAGGATTTTTTAAAAAAAAAATTGTAACACACCATGATTGCTTATAACTGAGAATTTTACAGTTAAAATGAACCATTTTTTCTGAATGAAAACCATCAATTTAATGTTTACTATTCTGATTAGCTGAGATTGGCCTCGTCTGTACCATGTGATCACTGTGACCAATCACAGGGCTCATCACAGCAAATCACATGACAATTGTACACAATGAATGGCTTTTTATGCAATTGTCATGTGATTTGCTGTGATTGGCCATAGCAATCACATGATACTGGCAGCGAGCTGATACAGTGATCTGTCATCGTCTGTGTCCAGTGGACACAGCGGGTGACAGATCGTGCCGGAGTGCCGCCTGTGGGGCTCGCGTGAGGCGCAATCCTGGAAGGGAGCTATATGATGTCTTACCACGATAAAAGCACAGGTGGGAAGGGGTTAAAAAAAGTAAATGGTTACAGTGTATCTAAACCCGAGAACAAAAATGTAAAAAACAAAACAAAAAAAATTTAATATATTGCAGCTTAGCAGACCTGGTAGCTGCATCAATTTTCTTATTTTTCCCCTGTATCTACGGCTAAGAACCATTGTCCACTCTCCTAGTCTCCGTAACATAAAGGTGTTCTGTAGTCACCAAGAAAAGCTGGGAAAAAATGTAACTAATAGAGTACGGTATAGAAAATGATCAACTCAAAGGATTTCTGGCAGGATCAACAGGTCCCCCCCCCCCCCCACACACACTTATCGAACAGGTATAACCAAATGCTTTCAACCTCTGCAGACTTCTATTTGACTGAAAGTTGGAGGAGAGCTTCAGAAATTGGCAAGTGTATAGCCAGCACGGAGATAGGTGGGCTGCCAAAAGTTCTAGATGACAGTCTGTGTTATCCAATAACCCCCCCCCCCCCCCCCCCCCCCTGACCAATTACAAAGGATTGAAAGGAAAATTTGATTGACTGCTTCCCTCAGACAGTCAGATATAGGAGGAGTTCTGTCACTTGGAAGAGATGCTCATACCTGAAGGACAGTGTGGCTCCCCCGGAATCTCGCTCTCAGCTTCTTCCCCTGCCTGCTTTAGACGCCTCCTCTCTTCAGCCACGGCTGTGAGGACCACTTCCTGTTGCTGCGTGGTGAATGCACTGGGGTCCTGTGCCAGCTCCTCAGCCTCTGACAAGTGACCAAGGGGGAGCAAAATACGCAGCAGATGGAGCTCTGACACTTTTTGGTACCCTGGCAGGAGCTGATTCTTAGGATCTTTCAACCAATCACGGCTCAGATCTAGCATGACATGGGGCTGCTTCACACTGCTGTACAGGAGGAGGCTGCAGAGAAACAGAATGTTCAGTTGTAAGTGGATATCACACAGAAGCAATCCCTAGAGGAGAATTGGCATCAGAAAACTCTCAGCTCCATCACTAATTACTCACCACAGACCACCATAGGAAGTTCATTTTTTTTAAAAAATCTGCTTTTAAAGTGGACTTGTCATCAGCTATATGATTTCATCGTAGCTTAAGATGTGATGTATTTATGAATACAGAGCTGCATACAATTGTGTCTTTTAGATCTGGCTGAAGTTCAGATTTAAGCCCTGGGCTTTGTGAGGTCTGAGCCCCAATCTATTATCAGGACTGCTGGAAAAGCCTGAAGAGGATTGTTAGGATAGAGCTGAAAATAGGGATCCCCTACCAACTTGTTCTTAATTTAAGCGCAGAGCCCGGATGTCTTTAGGTCTCATGCATATGGACGTTAGTAGCTTCTGTGTGCCGAAGTATAAAATCCTTTGCTCTTTCCTTTGCCCAGAGAGCCGAACAAGCCATATGCAGCCACCAATACAAGTGAATGCTGATGTGGGTGCTTACTTACAGGTGTGTATACAGAATTTCTTCCTAAAACGCAAAAGTGGCACATATGGGGAGAAATGCCATATGTGCATGCACAAGTAAGCACTGATGCAGAAGCAATCTATGTTTACACAAGTACAACCATGTACAGCCATTCACTTGTATTGGCTGCTGCACACAGCACATGCAGCTCACAGGGTGCAGCAAAGCGCTGGGTATTTTATGCTTCAGCACACAGAGCTGCTGAACATCCATGTGCACAAGGCCTTGCTGGAGTGGGGATAGGTTATAATGTTTAGATTGCTGCCTGTGTCTTCCTGCAGCTGTAACATCCACACCCCTCATTGATTGTATGGGTGTCCCTGGAACAGGAAGTAAGGAAACATCCCCCTTATGGGGGTCACAGACAGGATTAAAGTGAAAGTAAAGTCCACCTGTTAACTTGTACCTACAGTAAGCCTGTAATAAATAGAGCTTACTTGTAGGTACAGTGAATATCTTCTAAACTTGGACGGTTTGGGAAATATTCACATGGGATGCAGCCAGTGACGTCACCTGTGCCATACCTTCAGAGTTCCATTCCAGGGCAGGAGCTCCCGCACGCATGTGTGGGAGTGACATCATTGTGGCCCCCGACATTCATACAGCTGGAGCCCGCAAACTCAGATGGAAGATCGGGTAAAGATGGAAACGCTGGGGAGCTGTGACAGCACCGCACTGGAGGGCTCCATGTGCAGGCAAGTCTGTCACAATGTGCTAGAATGTGATGCATTCTAGCATGTTATTACATTATTCTGCAGGGGCCCAATGTTTTTATTTCTGTGACGGTTTACTACTGCTTTAAAAACATGACAGAAATTTTAAAGGATAAGTTCACCTTTAGGAGCATGTTACATGTTACACTGTGAATGAAAAACTACAAGTACCATCATCCACTGGGGCAGGCGTACTTGTAGTCTGAGTGGGATGCTCGGCTCAATTACAGTTCATTCATTCTTCCTCTAGCTTTGTAACTGAAAGTCTGTACAGGGATATGAACACAAAGCTAGAGGAAGACTGTGCAGGAGCCTGACATTGCACCTGTGAACCGCTGACCTTGGGTGCAATGCTCTGCAGGCTGCAGTAAAAAAAAAAAAATAGCAAAAATATGTGCATTAATTTATTTGGAAAGGGGATATTATCCTTTACTCTTCCCTGCTCCAAAACAAAAACTAAAAAAGAATGTATCTCCTGACCTGTTCCTGTCCAAAACTTTATCCCAGAGATCTTTTGACAATGCCTTGCCACCCATAGTTGATGGTTTGCTTCAGCTGCACTACCAGGGACTGAAATTCTTCAGGAAAGCTCTTTATGCTGAGCTAATCAAAATGACTACAGTTGAAAGTCGAATGGCTGTTTGTGCCATTGAGAAGGTGATTAGCTACACCTGATTGCATTTACAAGTCCTTTTTAGGAGGAGGTGATCCTTTTCCCAACCCAGTAATTCTATTTTTGAACTTTTAAGTGTATGTGTATACATATCTTATGTGATAAAAGATTACACTTTCCATCTACATATGAATGAAATAGTACCCTAATAGACTGTATTTACTCAATGACATGTCACTTGTAGACTATCTGCTCCTACTGTGTAATACAAAGCATTTGCAGGTAATAGAGGCAGTACATGTGATGACAGCAGAGAGGGGGAAAGGAGTTGGATAAAAGAGATGCATCCTGAAATTTTTGCTGATATTTTTTAGAACGTATCTCTTTGTGTCAGTGGTTGTCCACACTAGCAGAAGGGTGGCCACTGGCCACTGTATGGAGAATTTCTTGGGTCAGATGACCATTACCACAGCTCCATGATGTTGTGTGGCATCTCCTGTGCGCTCTGGTAATACTGAAAGAGCCAGGGCAGGACCTCCCTCCATTGCTCCATCTCAGCCAGGGCCTGAATCCCGATCACACACAGCGAGGCCTTCACTTGTCCATTCCTGAAGGGAGAAACAATTGATCAGTTCTTTCATCTCACTCACCAGAGGCTCACTGTGAATTATGCATTTTTTTTTACCAAAAACCGTCTATGATCTGCATAATCTTCTGTCATATGACAATCTCCCCAAACTATTGAGTTTAAATTAAATCAGGCAGGGCCTTATTTCACAATTTTCGATTGATCTAAAAGAGATTGATTCAGATTGTATTATCTGTAGTCAGTGTGCCAATGAGAACACAATAGTAAATACTGGAAAGTTGAGCTCTGTTAACAACTAGAATGTTGTGCATAAAGCATTCACCATGGCTGCCTCAGGAAGGAGAGATTTACTGGTCCTGAATCAATTTAGGGTGGGAAAAATCCAGAAAAATCCTATAAAGTAGACTTGTAATCAAATAGAATTTTCATGAGTAATGTGTAAAGTTAACAGCATTAACTGATCATAATAGTACTCTTGATTTTTCCTGTTATTTAATCTCATGCAATGCATTCCCATATACAATTTTTGTTTTATTTTAAAATTAGATAGGCGCAAAGACACCATATCTTTGGTCTTTTTAACATTGTGATACGTTAATAAAACATTTTTATTTATTTTTTTTAGTTGATGCATGCTCCTTTTCTGGCCGGTATAGTCTGACATCCCTCTGGTTTTCCTGTTGTGTAAATGTAACACATCCAGGTATTTATTGCTTCTCGCAGAGATCACAGTCACGCAACAAACCCCCCCCCATGCCTTCATCTTCTTTTCTCTACAGGAGGAAGGAGCCATCTTTGTTTTGGGCATCATCCATGGTCACCATCTTTTTCCTGGTCAGATGGATATGACACAGTCATGGAAATGTTGGTGCCTATGTAATTCTGTCTGAAACATAGCAGCCCCTGCTGCAGCATCTCCCCTTGTGACTTTCTACAAAGTTACAATGTTGCAGTCTCATCAAAGGGAGAGAGGAGACTGAAGAAATGCTCCCTCCTGTCTGCAGCTGCCTGGTGAAATCATCTCAGCTTTGGCAAAGTCACTGACTGGAGCTCAGAGCTTTTTAATGATAAAGCAGAAAGAGGAATAATAATGCAGGGATAGCTACCAGCCCACAATGATCTGTAAGCCACTATTGACTGAGGATTAGTTAGCACTAAGCACTGCAAGTAGAAATCTAATCTGGGTTCCACCAAATAAAATCCATAGGCATGTCACATGCACTGATATTATCAGTTAAATTGGAACTCTTGTAAAACAACTTAAAGGATAAGTTCACCTTTTGTAACATGTTACACCCTGAACATAGGTGTAACATGTTACAAATGTACTGGTCCACGCATTTCATCTAAAGAAAAACACGGCCGTGCGGGTCTCTGCTCACATCATTTATTCAGTGTTCGTAGAGTGAATGTTCTACAACTACCGACAGCCTTTGCAGACATTGGTTTGTAGTTCTCAATAAACTACCACAGCGCTGTTGAGAGCTGTGGTAGTTAAAGGTGTTGTAAAGGTTTGTGTTTTTTCACCTTAATGCATCCTATGCATTCATAGGATGCATTAAGGATGTATTGCAAGATGCATTAAGGATGCATTGCAGGACCAAGTCATACACTTGGCGTCTATGGACGCCAAGTGTATGACACGGGAGCGCGCCTGCAAGCTAACCCCCTCAGGAAAGAGCTTCCAAGAGAGGGGTTAGCTTTAGCGGGGAGGAGCTGAGACAGCCGCCGTGGGACCCCAGAACAGCAGGGTCGGGGCCACTCTGTGCAAAACAAACTGCACAGTGTAGGTAAGTATAACATGTTTGTTATTAAAAAATAAATAAAAAAATAATCAAACCTATACAACCCCTTTAATTAAGTCTTCCTGTCAGTTTGTATCTGCCTGGCCATATGATATACAGGCAGACAGCTTAGGCTCGCCATACATTGTGCAATTTTCCTTTAGATTTACCAAAACCCTAAAATATGAGGTCAAACCTAAACACTCAATTTGTATGGAATCGGGCAGGCCCTTCTACTACATAGTTGAAGGTAAATCTAAAGAAAATGGAATAAGAAAATTGTATGGTGTATGGGCCATCTTTACACTGACAGTCTGAAGGAGATCTGCATGGCATCTGCGATCTGCTTTTCACTAGTGCAATTCTTTCCAGGCTCCAAAAAAAAAAAAAAAATAGTAAATGCACTTTTTTTTTTTTACCTGCAAAAAAATTTGCATTTATTATTTTTTGTTAAAATGTGAACTTATCCTTTAACCACTTGAGATCCGCGCTATAGTCAATTGACGGCTACAGCGCGGATCTCCTTTTCCGGGACTACGTCTATTGACGTAGTCCCATGCACGAGCGGCCTGCGCGCCCCCTGAGGGGCGCGCGGCGCGCTCTGTGATCGGCGAGTCTACGAGACTCGCCTGATCACCGATCCGTGCAAGGGGTCGATCCCGACCCCTTATCACGTGATCAGCTGTCAACCAATGACAGCTGATCATGTGATATAACGGAGCCGGTAATCGGCTATTATTCCTCCTCACGCTGTCAGCGCGAGGAGAAAAAAAAAAAGCCGATCACCGGCGGCCGTGATCGGGACATCAGTCCCGATCATGGCCAGCACTGCTAGTGCCCACCTGCAACCCTGTCAGTGTCCACCTGCCCCCTGCCAGTGCAACAATAAAAAAAAGTAAGTGCCACCCAGCAGTGCCCACAGTGCCACCCAGCAGTGCCCAGTGCCACCCAGCAGTGCCCACAGTGCCACCCAGCAGTGCCCACAATCTGCCTTAACAAAGGTGCTGCACCCGTGCCACATATCCGTGCCCATCAGTGTCATCTACCAGTGCCCAGCAGTGCCGCCCATCAGTGCCACCTATCAGAGCCACCTATCAGTGCCCATCAGTCCCATCTATCAGTGGTACCTATCAGTGCCCATCTGTGCCACCCATCCGTGCCACCCATCCGTGCCATCTTATGTGCCCATCAGTGCCGCCTTATCTGTGCCCATCGGTGCTGCCTTATCTGTGCCTATTTGTGCTGCCTTAACTATGCCTATCAGTGCCCACCAGTGCAGCCTATCAGTGCCCACCAATGCAGCCCATCAGTGCCCACCAATGCAGCCCACCAGTGCCCACCAATGCAGCCCACCAGTGCCCACCAATGCAGCCCATCAGTGCCCACCAATGCAGCCCATCAGTGCCCACCAATGCAGCCCATCAGTGCCCACCAGTGCAGCCCATCAGTGCAGCCTATCAGTGCCGCCTCATCAGCGCACTTCAATGAAGGTGAAAAATGACCCGTTTGCAAAATTTTATAACAAACTTTTAAACATGATTTTTTTTTTTTTTTTGCATCTTTTTTTGTTTGTTTAGCAAAAAATAAAACCCCCAGCTGTAATTAAATACCACCAAAAGAAAGCTCTATTTGTGGGAAAAAAATGATAAAAATTTTATTTGGGTACAGTGTTGTATGCCCGCGCAATTGTCATTCAAAGTGCATCAGCGCTGAAAGCTGAAAATTGCTCTGGGACTGAGGGGGGTTTAAGTGCCCAGTAAGCAAGTGGTTAATCTACAGCTAAAATTTACACTAACTGCTGTAATTTTAGTGATTCTGTTCAGCCAATTCTGTGATCTAGTTGCACTGCAAAGCCAGGAGGGTGACACTACTTATGACCACTACAGATCCCCGTGCCACCTGCCTGCTACTTTGGCCTGTGAGCGTGTATACCATGTATACTACCTAAACACTTTCTTCTTTGGATCCCAGTTTCCAAAAAATTTTGAACTGACAGCTCTGCACAATGCAATACAAACAGATTGCCTCACAGCACAGAAACCGTCCACCATCCCCAAGACTGATTTCTGCTGTGGTGGGGATTGAGGCAATATAATATGAAGACACATTTCAAGCTATATGTAGAGTGTAAACTGATGGCACTATAGAAGTACCTGTAATAAATACATTGTAAATATTTTTTAAATGCTGAAAATACAATGGATTTGTTTTAAAATAAAATACAATTGAAATGAAAGATATTTTCATCTGTCCTGAAAAACATAATTGATTCCCAATATCCTTCGCCTTTACTTATCTCAGATGTTCTTAGGTACAGCCCATGATTCATTTGTTATGTGGGTGGGGTTTAATGCACACCTAAAAGCAAAAATATCTGTTTGGGGTGGGGTTTGTTTTTCTGGGTCAGGAAGTGGCATGGTTTGAGTTTCCTGGGTTCGGAGATGGGCGGGGCTTTTTTCCAGGGTCCAGTGGGGATGTGTTTCCTGGGTTTTGGAAGTGGGCGTGGCTTGTGTTTCCTGTGTCCAGAAGTGGGCTGGGTTTGTGTTTCAGGGTCAGGTAGTGGGTGGAGTTTGTGTTTCTGCACCAGGGAGTTTGTGTTTTTGGGTCAGGAAGTTGGTGTTATCTGTGTGTCTAGGTCAGGATTTTTGTTTCTGGGTCAGGAAGTGGGTGTGGTTTGTGTTTCCTGGGTCAAGAAATGGGCAGGGCTTGTGTTTCCTGGGTCAAGAGGTGGGTGGAGCTTGTGTTTCTGCGTCTGGGAGTTGGCAGGGTTTGCGTTTCTGGGTCAAAGAGTTGGTGGAGTTTGCTTTTCATAGACTCATGACTAAGGTTGAGCTGAGGCGTGTTCGCACAGCCCACATGCAGAGCCCGCCAGGAAGTCGGCACTGCGCTAATCAAAGGTGGTGAGCCATTTCCCGATCTGTGCAGTCATGGAACATGCCTAAGCTCATCCTTAGTCATAAGTAAGGATGAGCTCCGGCGTGTTCGCACATCCCACTTGCAGAGCCCGCCAGGAAGTCGGTGCAGCGATGCGCTAATCACAGGCAGAGACATTGTCCCGATGCACGGCTGCAGAGATCAGGAAATATCTCACTGCCTGTGATTAGCGCAGCACAGTGCTGACTTCCTGGCAGGCTCTGCACGTGGGCATGGGCAAACACGCCGGAGCTTATCCTTACTTATGACTAAGGATGAGCTCAGGCGTGTTCCACGGCTGCACAGATTGGGAAATGTCTCACCACCTTTGATTAGTGCTGCAGTGTCAGCTTCCTGGCGGGCGCCGGCACGTGGACTTGCGAAAACGCCTGAGCTCTTTCTTACTTATGACACAACCCGACAGATCTCTGCTGCACACACTCACTTTGTGTCTCCGCCACCCGCTGATAAGATCTGCAGACCCCTCTCACACAGCGCCAACGCTCCAGCAAAGTTCCTTTCCAGCACCAGCAGGTCAGCTGCGGCATCTAACAGACACACAGTTGGCGGCGTCCCTGACAGTGACAGGTGTGACCAGTCCCACATGGCGCTCAGAGAGCAGCTGGACACATTCTCGGTCACCGCCATCGCAGAGTGGTCGACATCAACAGGAGACCCTGAAAACCAAGACATGACGGTCAGGACAGAATAGGTAATTACATCCTGATAAATGAGGATTACTCCATGCAACAAAGATAAAGGGATCTGCATTAAAGCTGGCCATACATTATGCAATTTTCTTATTCAATTTCCTTTATGTAGTACGTAAGTGTTGCCCGATTGCAAACAAAAGGAAACGTGTTTCGGTTTGATCTTCTATTATATGGCTTTTGGTAAAGCTAAAAGGAAAATTGTATTAAGTATGACAAGCCTAAGATGGCCATCCACCTTACATTCCAATAGTGCAATCACACACAAATTGATCAACCCTCTCCTTGTGCCTACAACACACCTTACAATCTGGTTGTACAGGCTTCTCCAGAATTACCAAAACCAGAGCCTGCCTTAATATCCCCATTAAGCTTGTATTAAATAAGACAGTCCCTAGAAATGACATAATTATTGATTGATCTAAAGAAGATTGTACAATCAGACTATCAGAATGCTTGTGATGTCCGCCCAGAGCAGTCCCTTTAACTCTAAGGACCTCCCCATCCCTCCCGCCTTCATTTCCTGCAACCACTCCCACTGCAAGCCTGATTTCGCCTTTCATCGGTTGTGCAGCAACTCAGCAGAAGGCCACATTTACACTGAAGTGCTCCAGCCAAACATTTCTGTAGATTTCATTCTGCAAGGGAGAAGAGTATGGGTTTTATTTGTCATTTGTGTCTCTAATATCAGAATCTCCCCAGTGTGGACACTGACAAACACAAAGGATGTCATTAGAACACTTGGAGGTATAAAAACTCCCACCTCCAGAAGGGGTGTGACACTCTATGGTAGAACTACAAGTCCCAGCACTGCCCACCTGAGAAGGATGACAGCACTGCAAGAAAACCCCCACAGTGTTCCAGGTTAAGAAATCTCCCAGCATGCACCGCGCCTTCAGTCAGTCTCCCATACAATACTGGGATTTGCAGTACCTCAACCCCTCCCCCACACACCGGGGCTGAAACGATGGTCTTCAGGAAGTGCTGACTGCAGCTCCTCCCCGGTTCTGAGGCTCCGTTCTGCGCATGCGCAGTTCCTGACTCGTTTACTAGATTTGCCGAAGTCTAGGCCAGTTGTCCTATCATATACGGTCCCCCATCGGATAGTGTCCATGCGCAGTACGGGGCGGACACTATACGATGGCAGGACACTATCTGCCAGAACACCGGCAACTAGTGACGTGAAGCAGGGATTTGGCTGTTCTGTTCTGTGATTGGTTGGACGGAACATTACCTCTCAGCACTGGTTGGCTGAGCGGTACATGTCTGAACTGGGCAGTGAGAAGAGTGAGGACATGTTTACCTGGCTCTCCTATCCACATCGGATATCATGTCCATTGCTTCAGCACAACATTCATAGGATAAATCACATGTCATCTAGTGGGGAATACCGAGAGCTGTCTGTGTACAAAGCCAAGTCCCGGATAGGTGTCCAAAAACATTCATCTGCCACTGTTTTGTCACATTTGGCTACCTGCTGGACTGCGCATGCGCGACGCCGCCATATGCGTTCCAACACTGGCGATCTGCAATTGCGCTGAATTTTGTGGCCACACCCCTGAGTCCAGGTTCAAGCCCCATTATCCAAGTGGACATAGAGTTAAATTATAATTATGCTGAAAAGAAGTGAGGCTGTGCCCAAAGCGCGGCGAGCCTGCGAGGGGCTCTGTATTGGAACGCATATGGTGGCGTCGCACATGCGCACTCCAGCGGGTAGCAAAATGTGATGGGTCGCCGAATGTGACATGACACCTCTATAGTCCCTTCTACAGCCCTCATATTATCATACACAAGGAGCTTCCCGAACGTGAGCGCCTGTGATTCTTTTTTTTTATTTCCAAAACAATTATTTACATTAACCACTTCAGCCCCGGAATATTTTACCCCCTTAATGACCAGTCCATTTTGCGTGATTCGGCACTGTGCCATTTTAGCTGACAATAATGCGGTCGTGCGATGCTGTACACAAACTAAATTTGTGTCCTTTTTTTTTTCCACAAATAGAGATTGAGAATTCTTTTGGTGCTATTTGATCACCTCTGTGGTTTTTATTTTTTGCGCTATAAACCAAAAAAGCGACAAAAACTTTTTGATCTAATAAATATAGCCAAAAATGTTTTAAAAAAAAGATATGTCTTCATCAGTTTAGGCCAATATATATTCTACATACTTTTGGTAAACAAAAGTGCAAAAAGTGTATATTGATTGGTTTGCAAATGGGTTTTTTGGTGCCTAAACTGATACCAAAAATGAAATATACACTAGGCCAAAAACCGATACCGAAAATGACTGGTTTTAAAACATATTTTTATATAAAAAAGTATTTTTATATTTTAAATAAAACGTATGCATTTTTATTATATAACACACTGCTAATAATATTAGCAAAATTTACATGAGGTGCACCTCTATCAGATCCGATCAGCCCCTACCCTGTCCACCTTTAGGAAATCCCTGAAAACTCATTTATTAAGGGAAGCCTATCCCACACCCACCTAACAACTGTCCCTGAGCCACCGCCATCAAATCATTCCCTGCATCTATTACCTTTTGTACCACCACCCCCTCCCTTTAGAATGTAAGATCTATGAGTAGGGCCCTTCTGTACCTTTTGTATTTTGTACTGTAATTGTGTTGTCCCCCCCCCCCCTATACATTGTAAAGCACTGTGTAATATGTTGGCGCAATATAAATCGTGTATAATAATATGATACAGGAGATGGTCAGAGACTGCAGATGTAGTACAGGAGATGATCGGAGACTGCAGATGTGGTACAGGAGATGATCGGAGACTGAAGATGTGGTACAGGAGATGATCAGAGACTGCAGATGTGGTACAGTAGATGGTCAGAGACTGCAGACGTGGTACAGGTGATGACCGGAGACTGCAGACGTGGTACAGGTGATGACCGGAGACTGCAGACGTGGTACAGGAGATGATCAGAGACTGCAGACGTGGTACAGGAGATGATCAGAGACTGCAGATGTGGTACAGGTGATGACCGGAGACTGCAGACGTGGTACAGGAGATGATCGGAGACTGCAGACGTGGTACAGGAGATGGTCAGAGACTGCGGACGTGGTACAGGAGATGATCAGACTGCTGACGTGGTACAGGAGATGATCAGAGACTGCTGACGTGGTACAGGAGATGATCAGAGACTGCAGACGTGGTACAGAAGATCAATGCAGCCTCACCAGTGTCCATCAAATGTAGCCTACCAGTGCCCGTCATTTGCAGTCTGCCTGTGCCTCACCAGTGCCCAGCAGTTTACCAGTGCCCATCATGCAGCCTGCCTTAGTATGTCAGACAGGATCAAGACAGTGCAGTGTTAGCAATTCAAAGCCAAGAACAGTGCTCTATCTATGGAGGAAAGCTGTCAGCACACCACGTTAAGGAGCGGCGGCTTTGATCTGTGATTTTTAGCGGTATTGTGACAGACAGATCGGACGCATTTTTTTTTCTAACTGTATGGGGATACCACTGACAGGGGGAGGAGACATCATTGTTCCTACTTCAGGATTGAGTGTGCTACATACCCTAAAGCCCCATACACACTATCAGATTTTCTGCTGGTTTTTGTCTTCAGATTTACCAAAACCATATAATATGAGGTCAAACCTTAGGAGTTTCAATTTGTATGCAATCAGGCAGGCCCTTGCACTACATGGTTTTGGTAAATCTGAAGACAAAAATCAGCAGAAAATCTGATAGTGTGTATGGGGCTTTAGTCTGGAAAGGACTACTGGGGTTGTACGCACAGCCTGGCCACCGCAGCGGCTTGACACTTGACAAAAAAACGATGACAAGTGTCAAGTCGCTGCGGTGGCCAGGCTGTGCGTAAAACCCCAGTACTCCTTTTCAGACTTAGGTTATGTAGCACACTCAATTCTGGAGTAGGAACAACGATGTCTCCTCCCCCAGTCAGTGCTATCCCCATACAGTTAGAACACACTGAGGGAACACACGTTTAACCCCTTGATCGCTCCCTAGTGTTAACCCCTTCCCTGCCAATACCGCTAAAAATCAGATCACCGTCATTACTAGTAAAAAAATTAATAAATAATAAAAATGCCAAAAAAAAATGTGCGCAAACCAATCAATATACACTTATTGCGTTTTTGTTTATAAAAAATATTTAGAATAGATATTGGCCTAAACTGATGAAGAAATTAGTTTTTTAAAATCATTTTTGGGGATATTTTATTATAGCATAAAGTAAAAAAATATAGTTTTTGTTTTTTTAACCACTTAAGGACCGCCGTATTGCCATTGTACATCATTATCGGACCCCCTCCCGCTGGATACGGCGGTCCGGTTCGCTGCAGGAGCGATCCGTGATGAGGGGATGGCCGTTGGTTTCTGGCCATCCCCTCTCGATCGCTCCTGGCCAATGACAAGCTTCCTCCCACTGTGTATTGTATACACAGGAAGGAGGAAGTGATGTCATTCTCCTCGGGGCAGTCTTTTTGACCGGACTACGAGGAGAAGACAAAAAGTAAGTGTGCACCAACACTACACTGACATGTAGGTACACACAGGCACACAAACCCCCCCCCCCCCCCCGATCGCCCCCCCCAGTCACAGTGTCACTGATTGCATTGATCATTTATTTACTGATCACTGCATTCAGTGTCAGTTGTAAAAGTAAAAACTGTCAGGGCAGTTAGTGTTAGGTCCAGGGTAGCCCCCTATCACCCCCCAATAAAGATTTAACCCCCTGATTGCCCTTAGAGTTAACCCTTTCACCCCCCTTTGCCAGTGTCACTAAGCAATCTTTTTTCTGATCGCTGCATTAGTGTCGCTATTGTCGCTAGGTAGCTAGTTATTTTTTTAGGTTCACTGCCAGGTTTTTATAGCGCTAGGTACCGCGATATACTACCCAATAATGGTTTTAACCCCCTGATTGCCCCTAGAGTTAACCCTTTAACCCCCTTTTGCCAGTGTCACTAAGCGATCATTTTTCTGATCGCTGCATTAGTGTCGCTAGGTAGCTAGTTATTTTTTTAGGTTCACCGCCAGGTTTTTATAGCGCTAGGTACCCCGATATACTACCCAATAATGGTTTTAACCCTCTGATTGCCCCTAGTTAACCCTTTCACCCCCTTTTGCCAGTGTCACTAAGCGATCATTTTTCTGATCGCTGCATTAGTGTCGCTAGTGTCGCTAGGTAGCTAGTTATTTTTTTAGGTTTACCGCCAGGTTTTTATAGCGCTAGGTACCCCGATATACTAACCAATAATGGTTTTAACCCCCTGATTGCCCCTAGTTAACCCTTTCACCCCCTTTTGCCAGTGTCACTAAGCGATCATTTTTCTGATCGCTGCATTATTGTCGCTAGGTAGCTAGTTATTTTTTTAGGTTCACCGCCAGGTTTTTATAGCGCTAGGTACCCCGATATTCTACCCAATAATGGTTTTAACCCCCTGATTGCCCCTAGTTAACCCTTTCACCCCCTTTTGCCAGTGTCACTAAGCGATCATTTTTCTGATCGCTGCATTAGTGTCGCTAGGTAGCTAGTTATTTTTTTAGGTTTACCGCCAGGTTTTTATAGCGCTAGGTACCCCGATATACTACCCAATAATGGTTTTAACCCCCTGATTGCCCCTAGAGTTAACCCTTTAACCCCCTTTTGCCAGTGTCACTAAGCGATCATTTTTCTGATCGCTGCATTAGTGTCGCTAGGTAGCTAGTTATTTTTTTAGGTTCACTGCCAGGTTTTTATAGCGCTAGGTACCCCGATATACTACCCAATAATGGTTTTAACCCCCTGATTGCCCCTAGAGTTAACCCTTTAACCCCCTTTTGCCAGTGTCACTAAGCGATCATTTTTCTGATCGCTGCATTAGTGTCGCTAGGTAGCTAGTTATTTTTTTAGGTTCACCGCCAGGTTTTTATAGCGCTAGGTACCCCGATATACTACCCAATAATGGTTTTAACCCTCTGATTGCCCCTAGTTAACCCTTTCACCCCCTTTTGCCAGTGTCACTAAGCGATCATTTTTCTGATCGCTGCATTAGTGTCGCTAGTGTCGCTAGGTAGCTAGTTATTTTTTTAGGTTCACCACCAGGTTTTTATAGCGCTAGGTACCCCAATATACTACCCAATAATGGTTTTAACCCCCTGATTGCCCCTAGTTAACCCTTTCACCCCCTTTTGCCAGCGTCACTAAGCGATCATTTTTCTGATTGCTGCATCAGTGTCGCTAGTGTCGCTAGGTAGCTATTTTTTTTTTTAGGTGCACCGCCAGGTTTTTATAGCGCTAGGTACCCCGATATACTACCCAATAATGGTTTTAACCCCCTGATTGCCCCTAGTTAACCCTTTCACCCCCTTTTGCCAGTGTCACTAAGCGATCATTTTTCTGATCGCTGCATTAGTGTCGCTAGGTAGCTAGTTATTTTTTTAGGTTCACCGCCAGGTTTTTATAGCGCTAGGTACCCCGATATACTACCCAATAATGGTTTTAACCCCCTGATTGCCCCTAGAGTTAACCCTTTAACCCCTTTTGCCAGTGTCACTAAGCGATCATTTTTCTGATCGCTGCATTAGTGTCGCTAGGTAGCTAGTTATTTTTTTAGGTTCACTGCCAGGTTTTTATAGCGCTAGGTACCCCGATATACTACCCAATAATGGTTTTAACCCCCTGATTGCCCCTAGAGTTAACCCTTTAACCCCCTTTTGCCAGTGTCACTAAGCGATCATTTTTCTGATCGCTGCATTAGTGTCGCTAGGTAGCTAGT
This sequence comes from Lithobates pipiens, assembly GCF_037356315.1. Lineage (NCBI taxonomy): Eukaryota > Metazoa > Chordata > Amphibia > Anura > Ranidae > Lithobates > Lithobates pipiens. Next base: position 480,649,854 of record NW_027507903.1, on the reverse strand, counting down.
TATTTTTTTAGGTTCACCGCCAGGTTTTTATAGCGCTAGGTACCCCGATATACTACCCAAAAATGGTTTTAACCCTCTGATTGCCCCTAGTTAACCCTTTCACCCCCTTTTGCCAGTGTCACTAAGCGATCATTTTTCTGATCGCTGCATTAGTGTCGCTAGTGTCGCTAGGTAGCTAGTTATTTTTTTAGGTTCACCACCAGGTTTTTATAGCGCTAGGTACCCCAATATACTACCCAATAATGGTTTTAACCCCCTGATTGCCCCTAGTTAACCCTTTCACCCCCTTTTGCCAGCGTCACTAAGCGATCATTTTTCTGATTGCTGCATCAGTGTCGCTAGTGTCGCTAGGTAGCTAGTTTTTTTTTTAGGTGCACCGCCAGGTTTTTATAGCGCTAGGTACCCCGATATACTACCCAATAATGGTTTTAACCCCCTGATTGCCCCTAGTTAACCCTTTCACCCCCCTTTGCCAGTGTCACTAAGCAATCTTTTTTCTGATCGCTGCATTAGTGTCGCTATTGTCGCTAGGTAGCTAGTTATTTTTTTAGGTTCACTGCCAGGTTTTTATAGCGCTAGGTACCGCGATATACTACCCAATAATGGTTTTAACCCCCTGATTGCCCCTAGAGTTAACCCTTTAACCCCCTTTTGCCAGTGTCACTAAGCGATCATTTTTCTGATCGCTGCATTAGTGTCGCTAGGTAGCTAGTTATTTTTTTAGGTTCACCGCCAGGTTTTTATAGCGCTAGGTACCCCGATATACTACCCAATAATGGTTTTAACCCTCTGATTGCCCCTAGTTAACCCTTTCACCCCCTTTTGCCAGTGTCACTAAGCGATCATTTTTCTGATCGCTGCATTAGTGTCGCTAGTGTCGCTAGGTAGCTAGTTATTTTTTTAGGTTTACCGCCAGGTTTTTATAGCGCTAGGTACCCCGATATACTAACCAATAATGGTTTTAACCCCCTGATTGCCCCTAGTTAACCCTTTCACCCCCTTTTGCCAGTGTCACTAAGCGATCATTTTTCTGATCGCTGCATTATTGTCGCTAGGTAGCTAGTTATTTTTTTAGGTTCACCGCCAGGTTTTTATAGCGCTAGGTACCCCGATATTCTACCCAATAATGGTTTTAACCCCCTGATTGCCCCTAGTTAACCCTTTCACCCCCTTTTGCCAGTGTCACTAAGCGATCATTTTTCTGATCGCTGCATTAGTGTCGCTAGGTAGCTAGTTATTTTTTTAGGTTTACCGCCAGGTTTTTATAGCGCTAGGTACCCCGATATACTACCCAATAATGGTTTTAACCCCCTGATTGCCCCTAGAGTTAACCCTTTAACCCCCTTTTGCCAGTGTCACTAAGCGATCATTTTTCTGATCGCTGCATTAGTGTCGCTAGGTAGCTAGTTATTTTTTTAGGTTCACTGCCAGGTTTTTATAGCGCTAGGTACCCCGATATACTACCCAATAATGGTTTTAACCCCCTGATTGCCCCTAGAGTTAACCCTTTAACCCCCTTTTGCCAGTGTCACTAAGCGATCATTTTTCTGATCGCTGCATTAGTGTCGCTAGGTAGCTAGTTATTTTTTTAGGTTCACCGCCAGGTTTTTATAGCGCTAGGTACCCCGATATACTACCCAATAATGGTTTTAACCCTCTGATTGCCCCTAGTTAACCCTTTCACCCCCTTTTGCCAGTGTCACTAAGCGATCATTTTTCTGATCGCTGCATTAGTGTCGCTAGTGTCGCTAGGTAGCTAGTTATTTTTTTAGGTTCACCACCAGGTTTTTATAGCGCTAGGTACCCCAATATACTACCCAATAATGGTTTTAACCCCCTGATTGCCCCTAGTTAACCCTTTCACCCCCTTTTGCCAGCGTCACTAAGCGATCATTTTTCTGATTGCTGCATCAGTGTCGCTAGTGTCGCTAGGTAGCTATTTTTTTTTTTAGGTGCACCGCCAGGTTTTTATAGCGCTAGGTACCCCGATATACTACCCAATAATGGTTTTAACCCCCTGATTGCCCCTAGTTAACCCTTTCACCCCCTTTTGCCAGTGTCACTAAGCGATCATTTTTCTGATCGCTGCATTAGTGTCGCTAGGTAGCTAGTTATTTTTTTAGGTTCACCGCCAGGTTTTTATAGCGCTAGGTACCCCGATATACTACCCAATAATGGTTTTAACCCCCTGATTGCCCCTAGAGTTAACCCTTTAACCCCTTTTGCCAGTGTCACTAAGCGATCATTTTTCTGATCGCTGCATTAGTGTCGCTAGGTAGCTAGTTATTTTTTTAGGTTCACTGCCAGGTTTTTATAGCGCTAGGTACCCCGATATACTACCCAATAATGGTTTTAACCCCCTGATTGCCCCTAGAGTTAACCCTTTAACCCCCTTTTGCCAGTGTCACTAAGCGATCATTTTTCTGATCGCTGCATTAGTGTCGCTAGGTAGCTAGTTATTTTTTTAGGTTCACCGCCAGGTTTTTATAGCGCTAGGTACCCCGATATACTACCCAAAAATGGTTTTAACCCTCTGATTGCCCCTAGTTAACCCTTTCACCCCCTTTTGCCAGTGTCACTAAGCGATCATTTTTCTGATCGCTGCATTAGTGTCGCTAGTGTCGCTAGGTAGCTAGTTATTTTTTTAGGTTCACCACCAGGTTTTTATAGCGCTAGGTACCCCAATATACTACCCAATAATGGTTTTAACCCCCTGATTGCCCCTAGTTAACCCTTTCACCCCCTTTTGCCAGCGTCACTAAGCGATCATTTTTCTGATTGCTGCATCAGTGTCGCTAGTGTCGCTAGGTAGCTAGTTTTTTTTTTAGGTGCACCGCCAGGTTTTTATAGCGCTAGGTACCCCGATATACTACCCAATAATGGTTTTAACCCCCTGATTGCCCCTAGTTAACCCTTTCACCCCCCTTTGCCAGTGTCACTAAGCAATCTTTTTTCTGATCGCTGCATTAGTGTCGCTATTGTCGCTAGGTAGCTAGTTATTTTTTTAGGTTCACTGCCAGGTTTTTATAGCGCTAGGTACCGCGATATACTACCCAATAATGGTTTTAACCCCCTGATTGCCCCTAGAGTTAACCCTTTAACCCCCTTTTGCCAGTGTCACTAAGCGATCATTTTTCTGATCGCTGCATTAGTGTCGCTAGGTAGCTAGTTATTTTTTTAGGTTCACCGCCAGGTTTTTATAGCGCTAGGTACCCCGATATACTACCCAATAATGGTTTTAACCCTCTGATTGCCCCTAGTTAACCCTTTCACCCCCTTTTGCCAGTGTCACTAAGCGATCATTTTTCTGATCGCTGCATTAGTGTCGCTAGTGTCGCTAGGTAGCTAGTTATTTTTTTAGGTTTACCGCCAGGTTTTTATAGCGCTAGGTACCCCGATATACTAACCAATAATGGTTTTAACCCCCTGATTGCCCCTAGTTAACCCTTTCACCCCCTTTTGCCAGTGTCACTAAGCGATCATTTTTCTGATCGCTGCATTATTGTCGCTAGGTAGCTAGTTATTTTTTTAGGTTCACCGCCAGGTTTTTATAGCGCTAGGTACCCCAATATTCTACCCAATAATGGTTTTAACCCCCTGATTGCCCCTAGTTAACCCTTTCACCCCCTTTTGCCAATGTCACTAAGCGATCATTTTTCTGATCGCTGCATTAGTGTCGCTAGGTAGCTAGTTATTTTTTTAGGTTCACCGCCAGGTTTTTATAGCGCTAGGTACCCCGATATACTACCCAATAATGGTTTTAACCCCCTGATTGCCCCTAGAGTTAACCCTTTAACCCCCTTTTGCCAGTGTCACTAAGCGATCATTTTTCTGATCGCTGCATTAGTGTCGCTAGGTAGCTAGTTATTTTTTTAGGTTCACTGCCAGGTTTTTATAGCGCTAGGTACCCCGATATACTACCCAATAATGGTTTTAACCCCCTGATTGCCCCTAGAGTTAACCCTTTAACCCCCTTTTGCCAGTGTCACTAAGCGATCATTTTTCTGATCGCTGCATTAGTGTCGCTAGGTAGCTAGTTATTTTTTTAGGTTCACCGCCAGGTTTTTATAGCGCTAGGTACCCCGATATACTACCCAATAATGGTTTTAACCCTCTGATTGCCCCTAGTTAACCCTTTCACCCCCTTTTGCCAGTGTCACTAAGCGATCATTTTTCTGATCGCTGCATTAGTGTCGCTAGTGTCGCTAGGTAGCTAGTTATTTTTTTAGGTTCACCACCAGGTTTTTATAGCGCTAGGTACCCCAATATACTACCCAATAATGGTTTTAACCCCCTGATTGCCCCTAGTTAACCCTTTCACCCCCTTTTGCCAGCGTCACTAAGCGATCATTTTTCTGATTGCTGCATCAGTGTCGCTAGTGTCGCTAGGTAGCTATTTTTTTTTTTAGGTGCACCGCCAGGTTTTTATAGCGCTAGGTACCCCGATATACTACCCAATAATGGTTTTAACCCCCTGATTGCCCCTAGTTAACCCTTTCACCCCCTTTTGCCAGTGTCACTAAGCGATCATTTTTCTGATCGCTGCATTAGTGTCGCTAGGTAGCTAGTTATTTTTTTAGGTTCACCGCCAGGTTTTTATAGCGCTAGGTACCCCGATATACTACCCAATAATGGTTTTAACCCCCTGATTGCCCCTAGAGTTAACCCTTTAACCCCTTTTGCCAGTGTCACTAAGCGATCATTTTTCTGATCGCTGCATTAGTGTCGCTAGGTAGCTAGTTATTTTTTTAGGTTCACTGCCAGGTTTTTATAGCGCTAGGTACCCCGATATACTACCCAATAATGGTTTTAACCCCCTGATTGCCCCTAGAGTTAACCCTTTAACCCCCTTTTGCCAGTGTCACTAAGCGATCATTTTTCTGATCGCTGCATTAGTGTCGCTAGGTAGCTAGTTATTTTTTTAGGTTCACCGCCAGGTTTTTATAGCGCTAGGTACCCCAATATTCTACCCAATAATGGTTTTAACCCCCTGATTGCCCCTAGTTAACCCTTTCACCCCCTTTTGCCAATGTCACTAAGCGATCATTTTTCTGATCGCTGCATTAGTGTCGCTAGGTAGCTAGTTATTTTTTTAGGTTCACCGCCAGGTTTTTATAGCGCTAGGTACCCCGATATACTACCCAATAATGGTTTTAACCCCCTGATTGCCCCTAGAGTTAACCCTTTAACCCCCTTTTGCCAGTGTCACTAAGCGATCATTTTTCTGATCGCTGCATTAGTGTCGCTAGGTAGCTAGTTATTTTTTTAGGTTCACTGCCAGGTTTTTATAGCGCTAGGTACCCCGATATACTACCCAATAATGGTTTTAACCCCCTGATTGCCCTTAGAGTTAACCCTTTAACCCCCTTTTGCCAGTGTCACTAAGCGATCATTTTTCTGATCGCTGCATTAGTGTCGCTAGGTAGCTGGTTATTTTTTTAGGTTCACCGCCAGGTTTTTATAGCGCTAGGTACCCCGATATACTACCCAATAATGGTTTTAACCCTCTGATTGCCCCTAGTTAACCCTTTCACCCCCTTTTGCCAGTGTCACTAAGCGATCATTTTTCTGATCGCTGCATTAGTGTCGCTAGTGTCGCTAGGTAGCTAGTTATTTTTTTAGGTTCACCACCAGGTTTTTATAGCGCTAGGTACCCCAATATACTACCCAATAATGGTTTTAACCCCCTGATTGCCCCTAGTTAACCCTTTCACCCCCTTTTGCCAGCGTCACTAAGCGATCATTTTTCTGATTGCTGCATCAGTGTCGCTAGTGTCGCTAGGTAGCTATTTTTTTTTTTAGGTGCACCGCCAGGTTTTTATAGCGCTAGGTACCCCGATATACTACCCAATAATGGTTTTAACCCCCTGATTGCCCCTAGTTAACCCTTTCACCCCCTTTTGCCAGTGTCACTAAGCGATCATTTTTCTGATCGCTGCATTAGTGTCGCTAGGTAGCTAGTTATTTTTTTAGGTTCACCGCCAGGTTTTTATAGCGCTAGGTACCCCGATATACTACCCAATAATGGTTTTAACCCCCTGATTGCCCCTAGAGTTAACCCTTTAACCCCTTTTGCCAGTGTCACTAAGCGATCATTTTTCTGATCGCTGCATTAGTGTCGCTAGGTAGCTAGTTATTTTTTTAGGTTCACTGCCAGGTTTTTATAGCGCTAGGTACCCCGATATACTACCCAATAATGGTTTTAACCCCCTGATTGCCCCTAGAGTTAACCCTTTAACCCCCTTTTGCCAGTGTCACTAAGCGATCATTTTTCTGATCGCTGCATTAGTGTCGCTAGGTAGCTAGTTATTTTTTTAGGTTCACCGCCAGGTTTTTATAGCGCTAGGTACCCCGATATACTACCCAATAATGGTTTTAACCCTCTGATTGCCCCTAGTTAACCCTTTCACCCCCTTTTGCCAGTGTCACTAAGCGATAATTTTTCTGATCGCTGCATTAGTGTCGCTAGTGTCGCTAGTGTCGCTAGGTAGCTAGTTATTTTTTTAGGTTCACCACCAGGTTTTTATAGCGCTAGGTACCCCAATATACTACCCAATAATGGTTTTAACCCCCTGATTGCCCCTAGTTAACCCTTTCACCCCCTTTTGCCAGCGTCACTAAGCGATCATTTTTCTGATTGCTGCATCAGTGTCGCTAGTGTCGCTAGGTAGCTATTTTTTTTTTTAGGTGCACCGCCAGGTTTTTATAGCGCTAGGTACCCCGATATACTACCCAATAATGGTTTTAACCCCCTGATTGCCCCTAGTTAACCCTTTCACCCCCTTTTGCCAGTGTCACTAAGCGATCATTTTTCTGATCGCTGCATTAGTGTCGCTAGGTAGCTAGTTATTTTTTTAGGTTCACCGCCAGGTTTTTATAGCGCTAGGTACCCCGATATACTACCCAATAATGGTTTTAACCCCCTGATTGCCCCTAGAGTTAACCCTTTAACCCCTTTTGCCAGTGTCACTAAGCGATCATTTTTCTGATCGCTGCATTAGTGTCGCTAGGTAGCTAGTTATTTTTTTAGGTTCACTGCCAGGTTTTTATAGCGCTAGGTACCCCGATATACTACCCAATAATGGTTTTAACCCCCTGATTGCCCCTAGAGTTAACCCTTTAACCCCCTTTTGCCAGTGTCACTAAGCGATCATTTTTCTGATCGCTGCATTAGTGTCGCTAGGTAGCTAGTTATTTTTTTAGGTTCACCGCCAGGTTTTTATAGCGCTAGGTACCCCGATATACTACCCAATAATGGTTTTAACCCTCTGATTGCCCCTAGTTAACCCTTTCACCCCCTTTTGCCAGTGTCACTAAGCGATCATTTTTCTGATCGCTGCATTAGTGTCGCTAGTGTCGCTAGGTAGCTAGTTATTTTTTTAGGTTCACCACCAGGTTTTTATAGCGCTAGGTACCCCAATATACTACCCAATAATGGTTTTAACCCCCTGATTGCCCCTAGTTAACCCTTTCACCCCCTTTTGCCAGCGTCACTAAGCGATCATTTTTCTGATTGCTGCATCAGTGTCGCTAGTGTCGCTAGGTAGCTAGTTTTTTTTTTAGGTGCACCGCCAGGTTTTTATAGCGCTAGGTACCCCGATATACTACCCAATAATGGTTTTAACCCCCTGATTGCCCCTAGTTAACCCTTTCACCCCCTTTTGCCAGTGTCACTAAGCGATCGTTTTTCTGATCGCTGCATTAGTGTCACTAGTGTCGTTAGGTAGCTAGTTATTTTTTTAGGTTCACCGCCAGGTTTTTATAGCGTTAGGTACCCCCATATACTACCCAATAATGGTTTTAACCCCCTGATTGCCCCTAGTTAAACCTTTCACCAGCGATCACAGTATAAGTGTCACTGGTGACGCTGGTTAGCCAGTTAGTTATTTATGTTCCCCATCAGGTTTTTATATAGCGCCAGGGACCCCCATATACTACCTAATAAAAATTTGAACCCCCTGATTGCCTCTAGTTAACCCTTTCACCACTGATCACCGTATAAGTGTTACGGGTGACTCTGGTTAGTTTGCTTTTCATAGCATCAGGGCACCCACCATTTATTACCCAATAAAGGTTTAACCCCCTGATCACCCGGCGGGTGATATCAATTAGGTTTTAGGGTCAGGGTCTGCGTCGCTCCAGGCAGCGTTAGGTTAGTGCCAGTACCGCTAACACCCACACGCAAAGCATAAACCTCCCGTAGTGGTATAGAATCTGAACAGATCAATATCTGATCTGATCAGATCTATACTAGCGTCCCCAGCAGTTCAGGGTTCCAAAAAAACGCATTGTTAGCGGGATCAGCCCAGATACCTGCTGGCACCTGCGTTTTGCCCCTCTGCCCAGCCCACGCAACTGCAGTATCGACCGATCACTGTCACTTACAAAACACTAAACACATAACTGCAGCGATCGCAGAGTCAGGCCTGATCCCTGCGATCGCTAACAGTTTTTTTGGTAGCATTTTATATTTAAATCCGGAAGGCAGTGCTTGGTTTTCGGGGTCCCGTACGTGGCTAGGCTCCCAAAAAGTCCCCCACATGTGGTATCCCCGTACTCGGGAGAAGCAGCAGAATTTATTTTGGGGTGTAATTTGACTTATGCCCATAGCATGTGTGAGCAATATATCATTTAGTGACAACTTTGTGCAAAAAAAAAAAAAGTTTGTAATATTCCCGCAACTTGTGGCAAAATATAAAATATTCAATGGACTCAACATGCCTCTCAGTAAATAGCTTGGGGTGTCTACTTTCCAAAATGGGGTCATTTTGGGGGGTGTTGTGCTATTTTGGCATTTTATGGCCTTCGAAACTGTGATAAGGTAGTGAGGAGTGAAATCAAAAATTTGCACCCTTAGAAATCCTGAAGGTGGTGATTGGTTTTCGGGGTGCCGTGCGCGACTAGACTCCCAAAAAGTCCCACACATGTGGTATCCCCATACTCGGGAGAAGTAGCGGAATATATTTTGGGGTGCAATTCCACATATAACCATGGCATGTGTGAGCAATATATCATTTAGTGACAACTTTTTGTAAATTTTTTATTTTTTTTTGTCATTATTCAATCCCTTAGGACAAAAAAAATAAATATTCAATGGGCTCAACATACCCATCAGCAATTTCCTTGGGGTGTCTACTTTCCAAAATGGGGTCATTTGGGGGGTGTTTTACTGCCCTGCCATTTTAGCACCTCAAGAAATGAGATAGGCAGTCATAAATTAAAAGCTGTGTAAATTCCAGAAAATTTACTCTAGTTTGTAGACACTATAACTTTTGCGCAAACCAAAAAATATACGCTTATTGACATTTTTTTTACTAAAGACATGTGGCTGAATAAATTTTGCCCTCAATGTATGACAAAAATTTTGTTTATTCGATTTTTCTTATAACAAAAAGAAGAAAATATCTTTTTTTTTCAAAATTTTCGCTCTTTTTCCATTTATATCGCAAAAAATAAAAATCGCAGAGGCAATCAAATACCATCAAAAGAAAGCTCTATTTGTGGGAAGAAAAGGATGCAAATTTTTGCGATATAATTGCGCGGTCCTTAAGGTGTTTATTGGTCCGGGGCTGTAGTGGTTAAGGGGGTAAAATCTTCCAGGGCTGAAGTGGTTAATGTAAATAATTGTTTTGCAAATAAAAAAAGTATCGAAGGCGCTCACGTTCAGGAAGCACCTTGTATATGATAATATGAGGGCTGTAGAAGGGACTATAGTGGCAGATGAATGTTTTTGGACACCTATCCGGGACTTGGCTTTCTACACAGACAGCCCTCGGTATTCCCCTCTAGATGAGATGTGATTTATCCTATGAATGTTGTGCTGAAGCAATGGACATGATATCCGATGTGGATAGGAGATCCAGGTAAACACGTCCTCACTCTTCTCCCTGCGCAGTTCATCTGCCGCTCAGCCAGCCAGTGGTGAGAAATAATGGTCCATCCAACCAATCACAGAACAGAACAGCCAAATCCCTGCTTCACCTCACTGGTTTCCCTTGTAATGAGACTACTGAAAATCTAGTAAACAAGTCAGAGTTTCTTGACAGAACGCCGGAACTGCGCATGCGCAGAACAGAGCCTCAGAACAGCTGAATTTAAGATGTCTCGCGTGGCCGAGGCACGTTCATGTAGGTGAGGGATGGATATTTATACGAATGGGATGGATATTTCCATGATGGGCAGTGCTGGGGGGCGGAATTTTTATCGATGGCCAAACAAATCTGCTAAATAAATCTTTATGTAATGTAGAAAAAGCTGCCCTTCAATTAACTAAACAAACCCCCCAAGCATTCATAATGAATAGCAGATAAAGATTTATTTAGCAGATTTCATTGCCCATCGAATACAAATTCCGCCCCCAGCACTGCCCATCATTGAAATATCCGCCCCTCACCAACATAAATGTGCCTCGGTCAAGTGAGACAACAGCTGATCTTAAACTCAGCTGTTCTGAGGCTACGCGCGGTGCATGCGCAGTTCCACCCGGGCACTATTTGATAGCCGGGCACTTCTTGACAGAACACCTGCCTTCCCTGCTAGTAGGAGCCAGCTAATAGCAAAGTACCTTTCATCTTCCCTTCACAGTAGCTTCTGTAATTGGCTGTCTGCCAGTACTGACTCACGTGGCCCTCGGGCACCTCTCAGCGGTTCGCAGTGACAGTATGAGAATGTATCCAGCAGGGGCACGGGAGACATTTTCCTGTACACAAAGCAGTAAAGTGGGCTGTATACAGGTTTTTTTATTATGGGGGATAGGGATCAGAGGTCCAATATTATAAGTGTCGCGATTACAGTGCCCACAAGTGCCTATTAGTGATGCCAGTTAGTGCTGCCTTTCAGTGCCCCCTACGTGCCACCTATCGGTGCTGCCTCATCAGTGCAGCCTATCAGTGCACATCAGTGAAGGAGAAAAATTACTTATTTACAAAATTTACTGAGAGAAACAGAGAACCATTTTTTACTTACATGCCTGTGGGCTTAGGCACATTACAATTAATGGGCTGTATTTTAGCTCAGTAAAAAAAAAAAAAAAAAAAAAAAAAAAAAAAAAAAAGCTGTACTGAGCTTTTTCAAGCTGCAGTGTGCAAGAGGCCTAAAGGCCAAGCTTTTTATATTATGGATAGATTAAGGTAGGGTCATAACCCCATAATGTTTATTTTTTTCTTCTGTGTCAGGGTGGTTTTAATCCACTTTCTGTCCCATAGCCAAAACAGGAAGTGAGAATAAATGCCTCTAAAGTGAAGGAATCCATGGTTGTCACTAGAACTGGAGTCCTCATTGGAAAGTATGCCCGCCATTCTTGTTTTGGGGACAACCCAAAAATTTGGAGTCTTCTTTTACTTTCAGTGATAATGGTAAACAGGATTATTAGAGAGAGAGAGAAATAAAATCCTTTGCAGAGAAACAGCCCCAAAGCATGATGTTGCCACCCCCATGCTTTACAGTAGGTATGGTGTTCTTTGGTTGCAACTCAGCATTCTCTCTCCTCCAAACACGACGAGTTGTGTTTCTACCAAACAGTTCTTCTTTGGTTTCATCTGACCATATGACATTCTCCCAATCCTCTTCTGGATCATCCAAATGCTCTCTAGTAAACCTCAGATGGGCCCGGACTTGTACTGGCTTAAGCAGGGGGACACGTCTGGCACTGCAGGATCTGAGTCCCTGGCAGCGTAGTGTGTTACTAATGGTAGCCTTTGTTATGTTGGTCCCAGCTCTCTGCAGGTCATTCACTATGTCCCCCTGTGTGGCTCTGGGATTTTTGCTCACCATTCTTGTGATCAATTTGACCCCATGGGGTGAGATCTTGTGTGGAGCCCCAGATTGAGGGGCTGCTCCCACAGTTGATTTTTTTCACACCAAGCTGCTTGCCTATTGCAGATTCAGTCTTCCCAGCTTCAGTTTCTGGTGTCCTTTGACAGCTCTTTGGTCTTCACCATAGTGGAGTTTGGAGTTTCACTGTTTGAGGTTGTGGACAGGTGTCTTTTATACTGATAACAAGTTCAAACAGGTGCCATTAATACAGGTAATGAGTGGAGGACAGAGGAGCCTCTTAAAGAAGAAGATACAGGTCTGTGAGAGCCAGAAAAGCCAAGGTCGGGGCCACAAGCAGACAAGAATAGTCGGGTACACGCCAAAAGGTCAGGATCACAGGCAAACAGGGATAGTCAAGACACGCCAAAGTCGTTAACGGAAAACAGTAGCAGAGCACATGGCAGGAAACAGGAAGCTAACACACAAACGTTGATCAGCAGGATAGGCTAGCAGTGCACAGGTTAATATAGAGTTGTCTGATAGGAGCTAGGGTGGAGCCATGCCAGAGGATGGATTATAAAAGCAGTCAGGTGAGGCTCGGCTGGTCTCTAGAAATGAACACATGCAAACAGGTAAGCAGACGAACTCTATTGCATAACCATGACAGTACCCCCCCTCTTACGAGGCCTCCCCCTTCCCCGCCTGGGACCAGGTTTAGAGGGGAACTTCAAATGAAACTTCCTCAACAGACGAGGTGCAAAGACCTCGGAAGCCGAAATCCACGACCTCTCCTCAGGACCAAAACCTTTCCAGTGCACGAGGTACTGGAGAATGCCTCTACAGAGTCGGGAATCCAAAATTTGGCTAACCTTGTACTCCTGATCATCCTCAGAAACCGGTGCTACGGTAGAGAGAGGACTAGAAAACATATTGAGGACTAAAGGCTTCAGAAGGGCAACATGGAAGGAGTTAGATTTTGAGGCTTTTGGGAATCTGGAGCTTGAAACAAACCGGATTCAGTTTAGAAATTATGGTGTATGGACCAATGAATCTTGGGGCAAATTTGAGGGAAGGAACCCGGAGTTTGATGTTCCTGGTGGAGAGCCAGACTTTGTCTCCTGGCTGAAGAGAAGGTGGCTTACGCCTGCGACGGTCAGCAAAACTCTTGAATTTGTTGGCAGCTTTCTGGAGGGAATCATGAACTTCAGCCCACATGGAATTGAATGATTCCTGAACAGTAGGCAAAGCTGGAATGTCAGAAGAACAAGTCATAGGAAGATGAAGCTGAGGATGTCTTCCATAAACAGTGACAAAGGGTGTTTTCTGAGAACTGACGTTAACATGATTATTGTGGGAGAACTCAGCCCACGGTAATAGTGATGCCCAATCATCATGATGGGCAGAGACCAAGGTACGGAGAAAGACCTCCAACTCCTGATTAACTCTCTCAGTCTGGCCATTGGATTGGGGATGATAAGAAGAGGTAAAATCCAAGGTAATGTTGAGGGATTTGCAAAAGGCTCTCCAAAAACGAGAAGTAAATTGCACACCCCTGTCCGAAACGACATGAGAAGGAACACCATGAAGGCGGAAAATCTCTCGTACAAAAATGGAAACCAAGGCAGGGGCAGAAGGGAGACCAGGAAGAGGAACAAAATGAGCCATCTTGGAGAACCGATCGATTACTACCCAAATGGCCGTATTATTCTCCGACAGTGGAAGATCAGTGATAAAATCCATGGCGATATGAGACCAGGGCTCCTTAGGAATGGGCAAGGGCATGAGAAGACCAGCAGGGGCTTGAGTGGAAGATTTAGACTGAGCACAGACGTGACAAGCCTTAACATAGTCTTTAACATCTGAGCAAAGATTAGGCCACCAGTAGTGACGACTGATGAGCAGGAAGGATCGGAGGAACCCACCATGACCTGCCACCTTGGAATCATGTCCCCAACGAAGGATCTTAGTTCTTATCTCTGTGGGAACAAAGGTCTTACCAGGAGGAATTTTTGATTCCAGGGTGGTAGAATGGGCAACAATGCAAGAGGTAGGAATGATCAGCTCAGGATCAGGGTTGGATTCCTCGTCCAAAGTGTCAAATGACCTAGAGAGCGCATCAGCTCGACCGCTGCAGGAACCAGGTTTGTACGTAATCGTGAATTTAAAACGAGAAAAGAAGAGACTCCACCTGGCCTGCCTGGGGTTCAGACGTTTAGCATTCTGTAGATTCTTATGATCAGTAAAGATCGTTATGGAGTGAGGAGAACCTTCCAAGAGATGACGCCACTCCTCCAACGCCAATTTAATTGCGAGAAGTTCCCGATCACCAATGGCATAATTTCTCTCTGCCTGAGAATTTTTTTGGAGAAGAACGCACATGGTTGACGTTTCTTCTCAAAGTCCTGAAGAAGCACAGCTCCCACCCCCATCGAAGAAGCGTCTACTTCAATAAAAAATGGGTCCTCAGGATTTGGCCTCCTCAAGAGGGGTCCAGAGACAAAGGCCTGTTTCATATCGTGAAACGCAGAGACAGCCTCGGAAGGCCAGTCCCTGGCATTCGCACCCTTCTTGGTCAAGGCGATAATAGGCGCAGCGATGGAAGAGTAATTCCTTATGAACTGCCTAAAATAATTTGTGAAGCCAAGAAAGCGCTGTGTGGCCTTGAGGCTAGCAGGAAGGGGCCAGTTGGTAATGGCTGAGACCTTTCCGGGATCCATGCAAAGACCCGCACTAGAAACAAAACATCCCAGAAACAGGACCTCGGAACATTCAAAGGAACACTTCTCCATCTTGGCATAGAGATTGTTCTCTCTAAGGCGCTGAAGTACGGTGCGTACATGGTTTCTGTGAGCAGGCAGATTTTCGGAAAAGATGAGAATATCATCCAGATAGATGACAACAAACTGGTACAGTAGATCCCTGAATATTTCATTGACAAAGTTCTGGAACACAGCTGGAGCATTACACAAACCAAAAGGCATAACCAAGTATTCGTAATGCCCGTCCCTAGTGTTAAACGCGGTCTTCCATTCGTCACCTTCCCGTATTCGAATGAGATTGTATGCACCTCTGAGATCCAACTTAGTGAAAATGGAAGCCCCCTTCAACCTGTCAAATAGCTCAGATATTAGAGGTAAGGAGTAACGTTTTTTAATTGTCACAGCGTTTAAACCTCTATAGTCGATGCAGGGTCTGAGGGTACCATCCTTTTTGGCAACGAAAAAGAACCCTGCTCCTGCAGGCGATGAGGATTTCCAGATGAAACCTCTCTCCAGATTCTCGGCAACATACTCAGACATGGCCTGGGTCTCTGGAATGGACAAAGGGTAGGTACGACCCCTGGGCAGGGTTGCTCCAGGGACAAGGTCAATAGCACAGTAAAAAGATCTGCGAGGAGGAAGCACCTCAGCAGACTTCTTGCAGAACACAGAAGTCGCTGTATGCCGCGGGAAGATCGGACGATACAGATGTGGTAGCAATGGGAAGTTTCCTCTTGGGGGTCACCTTGGGAAGACAAGACGAGAAACACGAAGAACCCCAGGCCAGGATCTGCCCAGAGACCCAGTCCACATGTGGCGAGTGGAGCTGTAGCCAAGGAAGGCCCAATACAATGGGGGTAGAGGCCTTGGGTAGGATGAGGAAGGAGATCCACTCCTGGTGGAGTATCCCTACCGACATCCTAATAGGTAGCGTCTGGAAACGGATAGGGCCCCCTGGGAGCACAGTGCCATCAATTGCCGAGACTACTAGTGGAGTAGCGAGGGGAGAAAGGGTAAGCTTCATTGAAAGAAGCAGTTTTCCAGTCCATAAAATTGTCGGCAGCCCCGGAGTCCAGATATGCTAGGACCGATTGGGAAGAAGTGCCTACATGAAGGAACACCGGAAGAAGGAGACGAGAAGGTGATGTTTCTGGGTCCAATACTCCACCTTCCAAATGTATTAGACCCGAGCGTTTCCTGGACGGAGCTAACAGGAGTCACGAAAATGACCCTTGCCCCCACAATAAAGACACAAGCCCAGAGTTCTGCGTCTAGCACGTTCTTCGGGGGTTATTCTGGTCCGGCCCAGCTGCATTGGTTCCTCAGCAGACAGAGGATGCTCCACAGGGTGACGGGGAAAAAGCTCAGGCTGACTAGAACTTAGGGGGTGCTGGCGTCTTTTTTCTAAGGACCTCTCCTGGAAACGAATGTCAATCTGATTACATAAGGAAATTACATCGTCCAGACCGGCGGGGATAGCTCTTCCTGCTAATTCGTCCTTCACTCGGTCAGAGAGGCCATGTAAAAAGGTTGCGACCAGGGCCTCATTGTTCCAGCTCAATTCCGCTGCAAGGATACGGAACTGAAGTGCATATTGGCCCACTGAACAAGATTCTTGGCGAAGGCGTAAAAGGGCACTAGCCGCAGAAGAAACCCGAGCTGGCTCCTCGAAGATGTTACGAAATAGCTTCAAGAAGTTGGACAGGCTGGAAACCACTGGATCATTTTTCTCCCACAGGGGAGCAGCCCAGGCTAAAGCTTCACCGGAGAGGAGGGAAATTATATAGGCTACCTTTGCCCGATCAGACAGAAAGTTTTGAGGCTGGAGCTCAAAATGAATGGTGCATTGGCTGAGGAAGCCCCTGCAGGCCTTGGAGTCCCCAGAGAAACGTGACGGAGCTGGCAGTAATAATGAATGCGTGGATGCGACTGGTGCGATAGGTGCAGTCGCAGACTGTACTTGAGGCTGCAGGTTGGGGGTTCCCAAGGAAGCCTGTAGCTGCTCAAAGCGGGAAGCCAGATCCTGAAGGAATCGCATCACCTGAGTCTGATTAGATTCCTGGGTCTCGAGTCTCCGCACTATGCCCTGCAATGGATCGACTGCAGGGAGCGACACGTCAGCCGGGTCCATGGCTGATCAAACTGTCAGGTCACCTAGAGCCCAGGTGACAGATGCACACCGTAGGGTTTAGGAGTGCACCGCAAGGTTGTGGATCATCTCCTGTACCACGTCTGCAGTCTCCGGTCATCACCTGTACCACGTCTGCAGTCTCTGATCATCTCCTGTACCACGTCTGCAGTCTCCGGTCATCACCTGTACCACGTCTGCAGTCTCCGGTCATCACCTGTACCACGTCTGCAGTCTCTGACCATCTACTGTACCACATCTGCAGTCTCTGATCATCTCCTGTACCACATCTGCAGTCTCCGATCATCTCCTGTACCACATCTGCAGTCTCCGATCATCTCCTGTACTACATCTGCAGTCTCTGACCATCTCCTGTATCATATTATTATACACGATTTATATTGCGCCAACATATTACACAGCGCTTTACAATGTATAGGGGGGGGGGACAACACAATTACAGTACAAAATACAAAAGGTACAGAAGGGCCCTACTCATAGATCTTACATTCTAAAGGGAGGGGGTGGTGGTACAAAAGGTAATAGATGCAGGGAATGATTTGATGGCGGTGGCTCAGGGACAGTTGTTAGGTGGGTGTGGGATAGGCTTCCCTTAATAAATGAGTTTTCAGGGATTTCCTAAAGGTGGACAGGGTAGGGGCTGATCGGATCTGATAGAGGTGCACCTCATGTAAATTTTGCTAATACTATTAGCAGTGTGTTATATAATAAAAATGCATACGTTTTATTTAAAATATAAAAATACTTTTTTATATAAAAATATGTTTTAAAACCAGTCATTTTCGGTATCGGTTTTTGGCCTAGTGTATATTTCATTTTTGGTATCAGTTTAGGCACCAAAAAACCCATTTGCAAACCAATCAATATACACTTTTTGCATTTTTGTTTACCAAAAGTATGTAGAATATATATTGGCCTAAACTGATGAAGACATATCTTTTTTTTAAAACATTTTTGGCTATATTTATTAGATCAAAAAGTTTTTGTCGCTTTTTTGGTTTATAGCGCAAAAAATAAAAACCACAGAGGTGATCAAATAGCACCAAAAGAATTCTCAATCTCTATTTGTGGAAAAAAAAAAGGACACAAATTTAGTTTGTGTACAGCATCGCACGACCGCATTATTGTCAGCTAAAATGGCACAGTGCCGAATCACGCAAAATGGACTGGTCATTAAGGGGGTAAAATATTCCGGGGCTGAAGTGGTTAATGTAAATAATTGTTTTGGAAATAAAAAAAAAGAATCACAGGCACTCACGTTCGGGAAGCTCCTTGTGTATGATAATATGAGGGCTGTAGAAGGGACTATAGAGGTGTCATGTCACATTCGGCGACCCATCACATTTTGCTACCCGCTGGAGTGCGCATGTGCGACGCCACCATATGCGTTCCAATACAGAGCCCCTCGCAGGCTCGCCGCGCTTTGGGCACAGCCTCACTTCTTTTCAGCATAATTATAATTTAACTCTATGTCCACTTGGATAATGGGGCTTGAACCTGGACTCAGGGGTGTGGCCACAAAATTCAGCGCAATTGCAGATCGCCAGTGTTGGAACGCATATGGCGGCGTCGCGCATGCGCAGTCCAGCAGGTAGCCAAATGTGACAAAACAGTGTCTTTTTAAGTGGGAGAACTTGCACAATTGGTGGCCGACTAAATACTTTTCTTTATCATACATCACGGGACACAGAGCAGTTATTCATGACTATCTGGGTTATATGCTACCTCTAGGTGATTGGACACTGGCAACCAATAGCAAGAAGGTTCCTCCCATATAACCCCTCCCCTACAGGAATTACCTCTGTTTTTCGCCAGTGTCTTTAGGTGAAAGTCATGAACATGAAGCTCTTCAAAATTTCGTCAATTGAGCGTCCCTGTGAGGACGTTGTAATCGGATCCATTTGGATGGCACGAAGAAAAAGGAATGGTACCCGAGTCTCGATGCAAGAATGAGGTTTTGCTTGTAATGTGTCCTATCTAGGCACTGGACCCTTGGATAGTGGTATTCTGGTCATTAGCTTGAGATAAACCCAAAGGGTGCTTTACAGGCCCAAGAGCGTGGACCCCAAGATGGGGGACCCGGTCCTTGAAGGCGTGCAGGCATAGAGCTTGTTGGACACGTGAGTCTGCAGGTTTTTGGACACAGTTGCATCAGGCTAAAGGAGACAGTGTTGAAACTGTAATAGCTGCTGTATACTGGATTACAGTTAGAAGCTCAGAGGGAATGCTGTCTTCCCATACTTGTAAGCAATGTCTTCCAGGAAAAAAGGGAACAGGGAGCAAGACCAATACAGGGTTAAGAGTACCTCCTTTAAAAGCAGGAGTTCAAGCTCTTGAGGATATTATCCCAGCTTTCCCTGAAGGTCCTGCGGCTTCTGGCTTGGCTGAGCCATTTCATTTGTCAGGCGTTGTGGCTACAATTGGTACCCCTGCCTCGGCTTATGTTACTAAAGATGATTTGGCATCTGCCTTATATGGCCTTGAAGGTAAAATTGCAGGTATGATTGCCTCGGTAACACAAGCAGGGAGAAAACGTAACAGATCTCCCTCTCCAGAGTCTGATCATGATGGTGAGTCATCTGAGCATCAGGACTCTAATAACCAGGCAGGGCCAGGGGACCCAGACCCAGAATGGGAGGAGGATCTGGTCGCAAAGGATCGGGAAGAAGGAGAAGCTGAGGACTCTTCAATAGGAGAGTCTAGCTCGAACAAGCCATTCTCAGCCTCCCATTCACAAAAATTATTTGTCAATTCTCTGACCGAGATGGTTCGAGCTGGATTTAAATTACCCCCAGTCCAGGAAACTGGACCCTCCTGTTCTACTTTGGGTTCTCTTCGATCTCAGCAGGGTTCCCAGGCATTTCCTGTGCATCCATTGTTAGAATAGGTGATCTATTCAGATTGGGATCATCCTGAGAGGATATATTTGCCTCCAAAAAGGTTTCCCCTCTTGTATCCTATGGAGGAGAAATTCAGGAAGAAGTGGGGTATACCTCTAGAGGATCCCGCCATTTCTTCAGTAAATAAAAATTTGACCTGCCCAGTGGATAACGCCCAGGTATTTAAGGATCCGGCCGATAAAAAGGTAGAAACTTTGCTAAAGGCCTCCTTTACAGTAGCTGGTTCGGCTGTTCAGCCAGCCATAGCGGCTATTGGCATCTGCCAGTCCTTAAAAGATCGTGTTAAGAAATTGGTCAGGAACCTTCCTTGTCAAGGAGAAGCTACCGAAGAGTTATCGGAGCTCCCTCGCACCTTGTGCTTTACAGTAGACGCATTAAAAGATGCGATCCAACAGATGTCTCGTTGTGCACTTCTGTCGGTACATATGCGCAGGGTCTTGTGGCTGAAAAACTGGTCGGCCGAAACACCATGCAAAAAGCTTCTTGCAGCTTTTCCTTTTCATGGTGAATGCCTGTTTGGCGAAGATCTGGATAAGTATATCCAAAAGATCTCAGGTGGGAAAAGCGCTTTGCTCCCTGTTAATAGGAAGAATAAGTGACCCTCCTTTAAGATTCCCCGTGCTCCAGGACCTAGTTCTTCTTCTCCCAATCGGTATCGATGGCCTCAACAGTCCGGTTTTAAAAAAAAATGCAGGGTCAGAAAAAATCCTGGACTCCAAGGTCAAACAAGCCCAGTTCCAAGTCTACCCTCTGCAGGGGCACCCCCGCTCTTACGGGTGGGGGGAAGACTTTGGCTGTTTTTGGATGCTTGGGGAAAACAGGTTCAGGACAAGTGGGTCATTTCCATCATAACATCCGGTTACAAAATAGAGTTTCGGGAGTTCCCTCCAACTCGGTTCTTGAACTCAAGGGTTCCGGCGGAACCAGAGAAAACTAAATGTCTGCTCCTAGATTTAGAGCATCTGCAAAAGCAGGGAGTAATCATTGAGGTCCCGCATGGAGAAAGGTTCAAAGGGTTTTACTCAAACCTGTTCACCGTACCAAAACCGAATGGGGAGGTAAGGCCCATTTTGGGCCTCAAATCCCTCAATCTGTTTCTAAATGTCCGAAGTTTCCGTATGGAATAAACTCACTCAGTGGTAACATCCCTAAGCAAAGGGGATTACTTAGCATCCATAGATTTCAAGGATGCATACCTTCATGTGCCCATCTCCATGCCGCATCAACGGTTTCTGCGTTTCGCGGTAGAAGGGCGACATTTTCAATTCGTTGCACGGCCGTTCGGTTTAACCACGGCTCCTAAGGTCTTCACAAAAATTCTGGCCCCTAAATTGGCAGTCCTAAAATCCCAGGGAATTGCTGTGGTAGGATATCTGGACGATCTTCTTTTGAAGGATCAATCTCGTCCCGTCCTGGTCCAAAACATATTAAAGACCGTATAAGTTTTGCAACACCTAGGCTGGATTCTGAATATAAACAAATCAAACCTTCACCCCACTCAAGTGTTAATGTACTTGGGCCTAAACTTAGATACTGTCCAAGAAAAGGTGTTTCTACCTCCTGTAAGGATCAACTCCATAGTGGAGCTTGTCCGAAGGGTGAAAAGAGAAGAGAAACCATCTGTTAGCCTTTGTATGAGGCTATTGGGCAAAATGGTTTCGTCTTTCAGCGCAGTCCCTTATGCTCAATTCTACTCCAGGTTGTTCCAGAGCAACATTTTAAGGGCTTGGAACAAAACCACTCTAACTTTGGATCATCCTATGGTCCTGTCCCAACAGACTCTACGGAGCCTAACTTGGTGGTCAAAAAACAGCAATTTAAAGGTCGGAAAGTCCTTTCCACCAGTGGCCTGGAAATTTGTGACCACGGACGCCAGCCGTCTGGGCTGGTGAGCAGTTCTTGGGGAAGCATTGGTCCGGGGACAGTGGTCTCAAGCAGAGAAGGCTTTGCCCATCAATCTCATGGATATTCGGGCAGCCCGACTAGCTCTGCTTTTCTGGACAACCAAGCTGCAGGGTCTCCCAGTCCGAGTTCAAACCGACAATTCCACAGTAGTCACTTATATCAACCACCAAGGGGGCACCAGGAGCATAGTGGCTCAGAAAGAGGTGGATCACATATTAAGATGGGCAGAGAGGCATGTGTCGTTTCTGTCGGCGGTATTCATACGGGGGTAGACAACTGGAAGGCGGACTATTTAAGTCGCCAAAGGTTGTTGCCAGGGGAATGGTCCCTTCATCCCAAGGTGTTTGTCCAGATATATCTGCATTGGGGGACCCCAGATGTGGATCTCCTAGCATCAAGCATCAATGCCAAGCTGGACAGATTTATGTCCAGAACCAACGATCCTCTTGTAGTCGGTACAGACGCATTGGTGACTCCTTGGCATCAGTATTCTCTGCTGTATGCCTTTCCTCCAATCCAAATCCTGCCACATCTGCTGCGCAGGATACAAGAGGAACTAAGACCAGTGATCCTGGTGGCCCCAGCCTGGCCCAGGAGGTCCTGGTACACAAAAATTGTGAAATTAG
Organism: Lithobates pipiens; assembly: GCF_037356315.1. Lineage (NCBI taxonomy): Eukaryota > Metazoa > Chordata > Amphibia > Anura > Ranidae > Lithobates > Lithobates pipiens. The sequence continues at coordinate 480,627,761 of NW_027507903.1, read as the reverse complement.
CAGTAGGGGATCCGTTACGCCCGGATTTATTGTCCCAAGGACTAATATTCCATCCTGCTTTATGGTCGCTGAATTTGACAGCCTGGCTATAGCGGCCAGGGTATTAAAGGACCGCGGGGTTAGAGGTGCAGCCTTGTCCACTTTGATAAATGCTAGGAAACCGGTTCCCAGGGCCATTTACTACAGGGTTTGGAAATCATACATTTCCTGGTGCGAAGGGAAAGATTGGAACCCTCGTAAGTATACAATTGGAAAGATCCTTGCTTTCCTTCAGGCAGGAGTACGCTTAAGATTGGCCTTGGGCACAATTAAAGGTCAGATTTCGGCCTTATCTGTTTTTTTCCAAAAACCAATTGCAGCCCATTCCTTGGTGCGTACTTTTGTTAAGGGAGTGATGCACCTAAGACCACCGATTAAGCCCCCCTTATGCCCCTGGGACTTGAATTTGGTACTATCAGCCCTTCAGTAGCTACCCTTTGAGCCTATTAAGCAGATTCCTTTAGTCCTATTGACTAGGAAGTTAGTCTTCTTGGTGGCTATAACTTCAGCCAGAAGAGTGTCACTTTCATGTAGAGAACCTTACTTGATCCTGCACCAGGACAGGGCAGTCTTGCGCCCTCGTCGGGAATTTTTGCCAAAAGTAGTTTCCAATTTTCATTTGAATCAGGATATCATTCTGCCCTCCTTTTTTCCAAAGCCCGGGTCTAAGGAAGAAAAGTTACTCTACTCGCTGGATGTAGTAAGGTCTATTAAAGTCTACTTAAGGGCGTCGGCCCCTTTCAGGAAAACTGACTCTCTTTTTATTCTGCCTGAGGGTCCTAAGAAAGGACAGGCAGCTACGTCTTCAACTATCTCAAGGTGGATTCGCCAAACTATCATTCAGGCATATGAGTTGAGGCATAGGATTCCACAGAGAGACCTGAAAGCACATTCCACTAGAGGGGTTAGTGCTTCGTGGACAGTGCGTCGACAGGTGTCTATGGCTCAGGTCTGCAGGGCAGCCGCTTGGTCTTCAGTTCGCACATTCACCAGATTTTATCAGGTGGATGTCAGGTCTCGAGAAGAGACCATCTTTGGTCATAGCGTGTTGCAGGCAGCCTTATAGGGCCAAACGACAGTTGGGACTTGTCTAAGCTGTGTATCCCTCCTCTCAGGTGCATCGCTTTAGGACATCCCAGATAGTCATGAATAACTGCTGTGTGCCGTGATGTATGATAAAGAAAAATGGATTTTTAAATACAGCTTACCTGTAAAATTATTTTCTTTGAATACATCACGGGACACAGAGATCCCTCCCCTCTTTCCTGGGACTCTTCATTGCTTGCTACAAAACTGAGCTAGTTCCTGTATGGGAGGGGTTATATGGGAGGAACCTTCTTGCTGTTGGTTGCCAGTGTCCAATCACCTAAAGATAGCGTATAACCCAGATAGTCATGAATAACTGCTCTGTGTCCCGTGATGTATTCAAAGAAAATGATTTTACAGGTAAGCTGTATTTAAAAATCAGTTTTTTTTGCCCCAATGTACCTGCTGAGTATTTTGGTGTCCAGACTCTGATGCTGCACAAACCTGCCCACAGACATGAATGGGTGTATGTGGCTGTACGCTGGTATGTGCTGCTACTTGCATAAAGTGGTGCTACTATAAAACTCTATTACAGCTAACATCCAAGCCCTGATGAAGGGGGACTTTTGAGCCCCAGAAATGTGTGGGATTTTGGCTTCTGACTTTTTATCAAGAGTAAAATACCTGTACTATAGTCGCTATAAACTTGTGGATTTTCAGGTTTTTATGTTATCTCATCATGCATTCAGTATATGGCACAGTGCATTGGGTTGCCATTCACAATGGATGGCACAACACACCACACCACACATTGAGTTGGTGCATGGCAATGCTTTGTTTCACTGCATCGAATAAAAGCAGCCGGCAACTCCATACCATCAAGCGTATTTATTTTCAAGCCTTCACAGTGAGTACAGTCAGCAGCAAACTAGTTTCGGCGATGAGCCTTGTCCACAGCACTCCAGTGCTAGAGTGCTGTGAACAAGGCTTATCGCCGAAACTGGTCTGCTGCTGACTATACTCACTGTAAAGACTTGAAACATAAATACGCTTGATGGTATAGAGTTTCCGGCTGCTTTTATTCGATGATTGATTGTCTATAGGTGTATGGGAGGACACCTCAGGTGGTCACCCTGACTGCAAACTTCCAAAGTAAGACTTTGTTTCCCACTGCTCTGAGCCATAAAATCTTTGATCAAAAAATTTGTTTCATTGCAGTTCCAGTGTCTGAGCTCCTAATATCTAGAATAGGTTGATCTGCCTCCAGTGCAGTGCATGACTGAGGCAGATTGGATAATAAAGATCTATGGCATGCTATGCTGGATATCTACTGGCAAGCAGAGCAAATTAAGCCAGCCATGGGCCCTACATGTTGATAAGACAGCACCTGTCAGGTTTAGATCTCGGGACTAGTGCTGGAGGAGCACTGTAAACACCTCTGGACAAACCAGTGATTGGACGATTTTTTTTTCCTACTATTGTTAGCGCCGCTTTACTGTCGGTATTTGGCTGTTAGTGGGGTGGTTTTAACCTCTGCTATCGGTCAAAAAAGGGTTAAAACCGCCCGCAAATCGCTGCTGCAGCGGTTCTTTGCCGGCGGTATAGCCGCGCTGCCCCATTGATTTCAATGAGAAGGAGCGGTGAATAAACTGCTCCAAAGATGCTGCTAGCAGGACTTTTTTTTTTACCGTCCTGCTAGCGCACCACTGAAAGAAGCCGCTTTTTTCAGGCGCTATTTTTAGTGCTGTAGTGCCTGAAAAACGCCTCAGTGTGAAATCCTCTCTCGGAGGTCTACAGACAATTCCTTGGTCATCATGCCCTGGTTTGTGCTCTGACATACACTGTTAAGGCCCCTTTCACACGCGACTTGATGATCCACCCCGTGAACATCATCTTGCTCAGCGGGGGGAATCGCTCTGTTTATCCCTGCTGAGCCGGCGGATGACAGGGCAGTCCCTGCACACTATGCAGGGACCGACCTGTCAGATCTCTGCTCTCCTCTATGGGGTAATCGGATGAACACGGACCATCCGTCTATGTTCATCCGATGCGCTCTGCAGACAGATAGAAAAATAGGATTTTCCTCCGTCTGCAGAATCGAACCATAGCGGAGACGGATGATATCGGGTGTCAGCGGATGTTCTTCAGCTGACACTTGCTATCCCATAGGGATGCATGTATGTGTATGTATCCTTACTTCTTCTGAAAACGGATGGATGAAATACAGACATACGGTCCGCATGTGTCAAAGGGGCCTTACTGTGGGACCTTTTATATAGACAGGTGTATGCCTTTCCAAATCATGTCCAATCAACTGAATTTACCACAGGTGGACTCCAATCAAGTTGTAGAAACATCTCAAGGATAATCAGTGGAACAGGATGCACCTGAGGTCAATTTTAAGTGTCATGGCAAAGGCTGTGAATACTAAATGTATTAAAAATAAAATGTACATAAGATTTCAAACTTCTTTCACGTTGTCATTATAGGGTATTGTTTGTAGAATTCTGAGGAAAATTAATTGAATCCATTTTTGGAATAACATGTGGAAAAAATTAAGCCCTGTGAATACCTCTCTATTTGCAAAAATGTGTTTGCACTACTGTTCTATTACTGTCATTTACAATACAGCATTCTGTTAGTTCACTAAAAACCTATTGGAATCTAAAATTAAATAAAAAAAAAAAAAAAAAATGTATGTCATTTGTGAAAATGCTTGGAATATCTTTCCTTGCCCTCTGCATAGCCAAAATCAGGCTGGGAGTTGGGGTGTCCATGTAAAGAGCCAGCTAGGTTCCATTGCATTACACAAAGCCATCATCCTAACATGTTCTACACACAGGGACCTGGTAACCCCCCCCCCCCCCCCAAAGCTACTGAAACACAAATGATCATTGCTTGGCCAGCAAAAATCTTCTAATGTGTTTTTAGCTTTGTACTATAGAATCAAATCTCACATTCACCACAATAATACATTTTGTGCAAAGCTGCAGTAACAACTTTTTTTTGCTTCACTTACAGCAGAAAACTCACAGCTGAAATCCCATTGGCTGATTTACCGGGTAATAAAGACATATGAATTTCCCCTCTTAGTAACTGGAGAGGGACATATAGATTAAAAAGAGACACCACAACAAAGTTTAACTGTAATAACTTTATTACAAATCAAAACACAAGATTAATTATGCTAAACTAATTTGTATCCAAAGTGGCCCCAAAACATAACCCAATGTTCTAGAAAATGTTCAATGCTTTCTTGGAAAACAAAGCTTTCAGAATGCCCATATACCTGTGTTATCCGCAATAGCAGGGATTTTATTCCTGTGTCCATTCTACCCATCTCAGGTCTTAGCCAGGTCTTTTATAAAGAAAAAAAAAAAAAAACACACACACACACACAACTCCTATAATATAAGAGCCTCTCCTGTTCGGTGTGTGAACATTGTGATGTATTGCAGGTGGAGAATAAAGATGTGATGGGGTCCATTCATAGGTATGGAGAGCTTGCTACTTTCCACAATTTTGCATTTTGAGTTATTTATCAAAGTTAAATAGTTAAATTTGCTGCTTTAATGTCACAATTTGACACTTTACGGTTCCGGATTTTCACAAAACTGTTTTACCGCATATTCCATAAAAGCAGATCTATACCCAAGTGACTGCCAAGGGGTGTGGCTGTTACTCAGCTCTGCCAGGTCAGAGCTTCGGAGGGGGAAAGCAGGAAGTAGCATTTTCAATGAAAGAAAGATTCTAAAAGAGACCCTGTCACCCGACTATTCATTTCAACAACAATCTTTCTATAAGATTATATGTATATTTACCATATTGTATGTATGTTATTTACCTGTAAAAGCCTCCCTTGTGTAGACAACCAAAAGCCCTACAGCTGGAAGCCGCCATCTTGGATGTGATGTCAGCAGCACCAGCAGAGCTTTCACTCAATTCATACTCTATACTATAGAGTATTCCCATTGTATTCTTCCCCAGTGCCTACCGTAAGAACTTACCCACCCCAGCAAATTCTAGCACTTCTCTCCTACAAGTAAAAATATTTTTTTTTTTGCTAGAAAATTACTCAGAGCCCCCAAACATTATATATCTTTTTTTTTTTTAAGTGGAGACTCTAGGGAACAAAATGGCAGTCATTGCAAATTTGTCACACAGTATTTGCACAGTAATTTTTCAAGTGTGATTTTTTTTTGGGGGGGAAAGAAAGTTTTTTTTGTTTTTTCCTGAAAAACTGTAGTCTGCCCAATTTTTAAGTGAAAAGATGATGTTACGCCAAGTAAATAGATACTTCACATGTCACGCTTGCGCACATTTGTGGTATGGTGCCAAACGTAAAAATATCTATATATTTTACAGGTTACATTTTTAGAGTTAGAGTGCTAGAATTGTTGCTCTCGTTCTAATGTCTAATGTGTGGTTTGAACGTTGTTTACATATTTTGGCACGCGACCTACGTAGTCGTTCACTCCTGCGTGCGAGCTAGCGGGGAAGGGAGCCCTTTATTTTTTATTTTTACATTTTCCCTAAAAAAAAAAAAAAAAAAAAAGTTTTGATCACATTTTTTCTATTACAAGGGGTGTAAACACCCCTTGTAATAGGAATGGTGCATGACAGGTCCTATTTATAGAGATATGTGGGGTCTACATCTCTACTCCAGGCTGGAAAGCATCAGGTCAAAAAATAAAAATTAACTATCTGATGCTTTCCTGCCATGTCCCTGGCACTGTTTACTTACGCCGGCTCGGACGTGATGTCATAACGGGCCTCCGAGAGTCAGACATTGCCGGGAACCATCTGTCCCTCGGAAATCTCTATGACTAACTTCCGCCAATGGCGGATTCTTTCTCCGGGTCGCCAATGACCCGAGCAGCACTGGAGGGCGGCCGCGGGGGGTGGGGGGGGTGTGAGGGAGATGTCCCCTCCCGCCGCCTGTAAGAAGGATCAAGTGGCTGAACAGCTGCTATAATTGTTCTTACGGTGAAGGGAATCGCGGGCGGAAAAAAAAATAAAAATAAAAAACATAGCTGCAGGCATCATTCAGATATCACCACTGAAAGACCAGGATGTCATATGATGGCCAGTGGTCAGCAAGTGGTTAAAGTTTATATAGGGGAGGGATGGAGTAGCTGGGCCAGCACAGAGAGCAATTAGACACTTCCAGAAGAGGAGAGGGCTATGACATGCTAGGAGGGGGGTGGATAAGAGGTGTGGGGAGGACTGGAGGAGCTGGGCCAGCACAGTAATCAGACACTACCGGAAGTGGAGAGGGCTATGACATCAGAGACAGAGGGGGCTGTGCTAAGAAAATCGAGTTTTCCTGAAGTAGTCACAATTTTTTGTATGTTCAAAGACACATGCAAGTGAATAAAAATCATTTACGAAAATGTTGCAAGTGAGCATTTTAAAATACTTGATTTTTCTGTGTTTTTACCTGAAAAGCCGGTGACAGAGTCTCTTTAAAGGCATTTTCACGCAAACATGAATCACAAAATATAACAAGACCTAACATTACAGAAATTTAAAGTGATAGAAAGGAATGAGATTTCAATTGAGCTTTATGCCAAAAAAAAAATCCTAAGATTTTAGCCGAATGCGCAGAGGATAAACGCCAGCAAGATTGTTTGCATATGGAAAGCCCCTTTCCTAAGGTGTAAAAGGTAAGTGCACGCCTCTTATTGCCCCCAATAAATATGCATATAAAAATAAATTGTTTGCTAGAGATGAGCTTGAGCATCCCCTGAACTCCAGGGAGAGGCAAGTATCCATTATGCTCTTCACAGGGAGTTCTGTGATTGGACATTAATTTTAGCGACAGAGTCAGTTTAAATAAAGACACACACGTTTAATGTGGCATATGCAAAACTGTCATGAGTGCATACCATTCACATGGCAGCAAGAGTACCACTCGGTATAGACACTGCAACAGTTTCAAGCTTGTCAGGCAGTAAATACTTTTGGATTTGATGAAATGCAACATATTTATTTGTCCATGCATATTTAACGAGATGGGCAGGAGAGGCAAATACAATTTATTGTATTATTTATAGTGTATCTTAATCCAAAACATTATTTTGGATGGAGTATTGAAGCGTTAGAACCTTTGTCAGGTTTTTTTGGTGCCCGTGTCCTCACTGGGAAGATTCAGTCAGTGGTGGGAAAATGAAAAATTTTGAGTTGTCACAGCAACAGAATTGGGAAATCTTCCAATGGGGACAACGAATCAAGCAGTGCTTTCCCCTTTAGAGCAATTTCCATTCACTTCCTTGTGTAACGACAGGAAGCAAAACTATGTCTAATTAGATAGATTAGATTGATAGATAAAGATTGGATGGATAAATCTGATATAGGATAGATAGATAAATCTTCCCAGTGGGACACAGATGAAGAAAAAAACTGTTCTGGCTCAAGACTGGCATTCATTATACAAAATTTTCTTGTTCGATTTCCTTTAGATTTACCTTAACCACTTCAATACCGGGTGGGCCTATTCTAGCACTTCTCTCCTACATGTAAAAATCATCATTTTTTTTTGCTCAAAAATTACTCAGAACCACCAAACATTATTTAATGTCTTTTTAGCAGACACCCTAAGGAATAAAATGGCAGTCGCTATTTGCGCAATCATTTTTCAAACGCCTTTTTTTGGGAAAAAAAAAACGGTTTCATGAATTAAAAAAAAATATATATATATATATATATATATATATATATATATATATATATATATATATATATATATATATATATATATATATAATTTTTTTTTATAATGTGAAAGATGGTGTTACGCTGAGTAAATAGATACCCAACATGTCACTCTTTAAAATTGCGCACACTCATGGAATGGTGCCAAACTTCGGTACTTAATCTCCATAGGGGACGCTTTGAAATTTTTTACAGGTTACCAGTTTAGTGTTACAGAGAAGGTCCAATGCTATAATTGTTGCACATGCTCCAACGCACGCGGCGATACCTCAGCATTTACATATGTGGGCGGGACTTACATGTGCGTTCGCTTCTGAACGCAAGCTACCAGGGACAGGGGCTTTAAAAAAAAAAAAAAAAAAAAAAAAAATCACTTTTATTCCTATTACAAAGAATGTAAACATCCCTTGTAATAGGAATCTATTGCGACAGGTCCTCTTTATGGAGCGATAAGACCTCACATCTCTCCTCCAGGCTGGAAAGCATGAGATGAAAAAAAAAAAATTCACAGATCTCATACTGACAGCCGCGATCACGGCTTTGTTTACTTCCAAGAACCCGGGCGTGAGGTCATAACGTCCGCCTGGGCCTGGATGACCGGAATCCTCTATCGTCATCATCCGGCGGCGGGCAATTCTTTCTCCAGGCCCCCGATGGCACGGGAGAGCCCAGAGAAGCACCGGATGGTGGCGGGAGGGGGATGGAACGGCTGCTATGATCATTCTCATCATGCACAGAATCGCCGGCTGGAAATAATGATATCACAGGCATCATTCAGATATCCCCTCACAAACTCAAGGACTTCATATGACGCCCTAAGGTATTGAAGTGATTAAACTATATAGTACAAGGGCCTACCTGATTGCATGCCATTTGAAAGTGTTTAGGTATGACCCCATATTATATGGTTTTGGTAAATCTAAGAAAATTGAACAAGAAAATTGTATACTGTATGGCCAGCCTTAGATACACTTTAAGTGCACTTACCTCTGAAAGATAATGTGATAGGGAGCAAAAATCCTGTGCTACAAGCCACAGATGGAAGCAGCCAGTCTCTAACTCCAAGTAATGCCACCAGCACTGACACTTAAATGGCCCAGCTGTAAGGCTGTGGAACTACTTTGAAACCAAAAAGTCAGAGGTTAACAGTTTTCATCTGAGGCTTCGTACACCTTTTCGAGAGATGGTCAGGCTTCCAGCTGCAGAGGCTTAGGTTTTATAGCTGAGGGAATGAGGCCCCAACCTCCTGGAATCAAGACCAGCTTCCTCCAGGGCAAACGTTAGCACCCGACTGAACTGGAACTGGGTGAGCGGCGTGCCGTTCTCGTGGATAAAGAAGTTTCTGCCGCCTTCTGGCCGGATCTCCAGATACTTCTTCATCCTGCTCACTGGGCACAGGAACTTGTCCTCCCGCTTCTTCACCTCAACCCACTGACTCTTATTTGAGCGTGATTTCTGCGTTTTGCAGAATACCGAATTGCGCTCCATGATCACATCCTTAAAGACTAGGCCTGTGCCATCTTCATCCTTGGACCTGGCCGCCAGCTCCTCCATGTCAAACTGTCCATAGAAGGCCAAGGTGAAGACGGCACAGAACAACCTGCTCTCGTTGTTGTCAAAGCAGACTTTCTTGGTGGCGTAGAGCACGGCGCCAAGCATTTCAGGAGTCAAGAGCTCCCCGGAGTCACCGTTACTCTCCGTCTCTGCATTGTCCTCCATCTCCTTATTCCTCCAGCTGGTTAACATTTGCTGGATGATGAACTGCTTTGTGACATCTTTCTTCTCCATCATCTGCAAGCAAAAAGAAATGCCAGCCAATGTGCTGACAACCTTTGCCCTGCTATGCCCATTGGCGATTAAATGCTCAAAGAAGTCCACCATGACTTTCTCAGCTTTGCACCAGCCTCTCTCCCGCACAGACTTCTTAAACTGTATCCAGCTTTTCCATGAGGAAAGGTATTTCTCCCAAGTCCGAGGGGACAGAATGGAATTCACCAGGTCCTGAGCTTCATGGTTGCACCCAGGCCTAAAATCCAATGTGCCTTCATCAGATATGGTGACAAGGTCCTTGTGCCCGCTGTAGTTTTCCGCTCGTTCTCTGGATGCTCTGGGATAATCGCTCGAACAGGATGCCCCCGAAGTGGACATGTCTCGGAGATCGCAGTTCATCAACTTCAAGAAGAACAAGGGTAGCTCCGATGCAGATGTTTGCCAGTTAACATACCAACTGCAGTGCTTGACAGTCCCATAAGCGTAGATGCTGCGACAATAGGTCCTTGGAATAGGGTGACAGACAGGGTTTTGTCTCAATTAATCCCTAAACGATTTGGAAGCAAATAACAGTATTTGGTTACAAGCTATAATGATGCAGATGGCAGCAAAGCCACAGGGATGCAACTATGATAATTGGAAAGATACAAAGGCACAAGGTAAAACAATGGATAGATATAATTAGATAGCTAGATCAAATAAAGCTGCCCATACATTATACACATTTTCTTATTCAATTTCCTTTAGATTTACCTTCAACTATGTAGTGCAAGGACCTGTCTGATTACATACAAATTAAAAGTGTTTAGTTGTGACCTCATATTATATGGTTTTGGTAAATCTAAAAAGGAAAACTGTACAAGAAAATTGTATAATGTACGATCAGCCTTAGAAAGATAGACTAAGATACGGTAGAGAGATAGACTAAGATACGGTAGAGAGATAGACTAAGATACGGTAGAGAGATAGACTAAGATACGGTAGAGAGATAGACTAAGATACGGTAGAGAGATAGACTAAGATACGGTAGAGAGATAGACTAAGATACGGTAGAGAGATAGACTAAGATACGGTAGAGAGATAGACTAAGATACGGTAGAGAGATAGGGGAATGGGAACATTTGTCATGGGAACAAATTGACATAATTCAGTAAATAAAAAGGTTTAGTCCACTTAAAGATATTTCTGCTATATGTGGAATATGGTAGGTAGTCCTGCGCCTCTTGTTGCATCCTCCATAGTACTCAGATGCAAACATTTAATCACAGAGGAATAGGATAATTCTTTAATGACATCTAAAATAATGATTTATCAGTTTTTGTCTCAGTAACCCTTAAAAAATTATTTTCTTGCAGCCATGTGACACTCCCTGGAGATGAACTTACATTATTGGTGCATGAGGTGAATCGCATTAGTCACAGTGAGCTTCGGACATCCCCTGTAAGGTTGTGTCCTGGGGTACACCAAGAACAGCTAGATTCCAGACTTTGTTGTGTGCTGCGCTCTGACAAAGCCTTATACTTACAACGTTCCTCTCAGTTCCATGAGGGCCCCCAGGGGCCACAGGTGGTGATGTACAAACAATACACTGACATATGGGAATTCAGAGCTTTAACCCTTGGCAGTCTGGCACAATTCTATCCCTTAATCACCCAACTAATTAACAATCAAAATAGGAGAAACACATCACCGCATGTTAAACTCTGAAAACCATTTATATCACACAGGAGACTTTAAAATTACTCAGCAGCTCGACCTTAACCCCTCGCTTACAAGGGTCTTCTTCACTGTGTATTGAAGTCAACATGTCACAGATGGGATTGCTGCAAACAGGGGTTAATCTGATATTAGCTAGAGACTGAAAACCTTCCATGGTGATCTGGCCCCTTACCTAGAATACACACATGCTTAAGCGTTTTAATAAACAGCTGTAAATATAACAGAGTTGAAATAAAGTCGGTCTGATTTAATAAAAGCAAAAAGAAGCAGCACGACGTGATAAAAATCATGCAGACATGATAATGGGCACAGAAGCTGGGCAGACTTGGGAAATTAGCACAAACATGGTGGGAACCCCTCATAATAGGCACAGCAGGTGCTTAGACCCAGGAACTCTGCACAGGGATGGTGGGAGCCTCTAATAATGGGTACAGCAGATATGTAGACCTGGAAACTCAGCACAGGGATGGTGGGAGACCCTCATAATGGGCAATACAGGTGTGCAGACTGAGGAACTTGGCACAGGAATGGTAAACCCCTCATAATAGGCTCAGCAGATTTGCAGATCCCCTAACTCAGCACAGGAATGGTGGGAGCACTTCATACTGGGTACAGCAGGTGTGTAGACACTGGAAATCAGCTCAGGGATGGTAAAAATGCCTCATAATGGGCACCTGTGAAATCAGTGCAGGGATGGTGAGAGTCCCTCATAATGGACACAGCCAGTGTACAGAGCTGCGGGTGCAGTGCAATGATGGGGGGGGGGGACCTCTCATAATGCTTACAGTAGGTGTGCAGAGCTGGGAACTTAGCACAGGGTGGTGAGAACCCCTTATAGCAGGCACAGTGGTTGTGAAAACCTCAGAATTCCGGACAGGAATGATAGGAGACCCGCATAATGGACAGCAGGTGTGCAAATCCAGGACCTCAGCATAGAGATCTGAACAACGGAGACCGGGTTAGAACATTTTAAAGGGAAAGTGAGTGTGAAGTATAAATTAAACATACACTAATGGAGTGACTCAGAGTATCATCCATAGGCGTGCACAGGGGGGTGTGCCTGGGCACACCCTAAATTCTACTTCGCAATCCCCCTATTGCTTGGGCTTCCCTCTTATCTCTCTCTGGCTGCTGCACAGGAAATTACAGGATGGAGAGTGGGGGAAGGGGCTAGTAAATATGTCATTTACCAGCCCTACCTTTTCTAAATGAACACACTGGCTCACTGTGTCCATTCATAACTGAGGCATAGTAAACAGTTTTTACTATGCTTCAGTTTGTGAATGAACAGGAAGCCGCTCAGCACAGAGCACTTCCCTTTCGTGGCAGGATCATCAGGGATTATTTTACTGAAAGCTTCAGATTTAAAAAGATTGGAAACCATTCTTGAATTGACATTAATCGTTAAGGATTATATGAGATTATAGTGGATTTTTTTTTTTTAATACAGTTTAAAAATGTTTTAGAGCTTTTATAATTGCTTCATATAAAATTTTGTAATTGAAAGGGAACACGGGGGTGGTTTACTAAAACTGGCACACACAGAATCTAGTGCAGCTGTGCATAGAAACCAAAGTGTCTAACTTCAGTTTGTTCAATTAAGCTTGGACAATAAGCCCTGGTTCACACTGATGCAGCTTTCAAATAGCACTACTTCAGCACAATTTCAAGGCCGCATATCAGTGCAATTTGCACTGCCGATTTAATTTCAGCTTGTGACTTCATTTAACAGAAGTCTATGCAAGTAGCAATGAAATCAGTAAAAAGTAGTGCCGCAACCTTTTTCATAATCGCCGCAACATGAGTCGCAGCGATATGAACGGTTCCATTGCTGGCAATGGGGTGCAACTTGTCATGCATTTTGGAACCATCAAATTGCATGACAAGTCACACTGGTGTAAATGGGGGCTTAAACCTAAAAGTCGATTGGTTTCTATATACAGCTGCACTATATTCTGTGTGCTTCAGTTTTAGTAAATCCCCCGATAGTGTTTTTGTATTTATTTTATTTATTATGTCTAGGAATACAAAACAAAATATGCAGGAAGGTAAAAAAAAAAAAAAAAAAAAACTTCTGTGTGCAGTAGTCCCCCTAATACTTACCTGAGCCCTCTTTCGATCCAGCAATGTCCACAAGAGCCTTGCCTCTCCGGGGACTCGCACTCCTGATTGGCCACTGTCTCCTGCTGCTGTCAATCACAGCCAGTAAGCGAATCAGGTGATGGAGGGGGCAGGACCAAGTTCCATGTGTGAATGGACACAGAGCCATGGCTTGGAAGCCCCAACAGTAAGCTGCTTGCTGTGGGGGCACCTGGCAGCAGGGAGGAGCCAGGAGCCCGACGTGGGACCTGAGAAGAGGAGGATCCTGGCTGCTCTGTGCAAAATCACTGCAAAGAGCAGGCAAGTATAACTTTTTTAAAAACCAAGGCTATAAATATTTTTAAGTATTTTATGTATTATTAGTTTCTATTTCATATTCATCCAATAGATGGAGCTATATGTTCACAATTTCATCTGGCAAAGGCTTTGAAGTCACACTTCTCTGGTGCAGAGTCACTCTGCTACTTTTTGTTCTGGCTTTACTACCGGCTAGATTTCCTCCCTGCCCTCGTTCATTGAATACGGCTTTGAAATCATGCGACATCTGAAATCGCACAATTTCAAAGCTGCATGTCAGTGCGACTTGGAAGATATCAGTGTGGTTTCATGCACAAATGTCTGCAAGTTGCACATGAAATTGCCAAAAGTAGCGCAGGAACTACTTTTTCCAAATCAATGCGGCACCGCAAAAAAAAAAATCGGTGCTGTGCCGATTTGAACAGTGCCACTGCCGACAATAGGGTGCAACTTGTCATGAGGTTTGAAATGTCGCTTGGGTGTGAATGGGGGTGATCCAGAGTTAAGCCTCATGCACATGTAGGTATATAGGCATAAAATATACATAGAGTAAAAAAAACTGCATCGGCATTTGCCCGCACATTCGTGAAGGACATGTTTTTAAAAAACATGTTTGAGAAAACATGCCATGCATGTGGGTAAACGCAGATGCACTGTACAGGGGTGTAAAGCTATTTACTTCTATGACGGGCTCTACACCCCACTTCCTGCTCCCCAGACACAGAAAAATAGAGCTTTTTTATGCTATCCATAGTTAAAAGAGAAGTATGGGTTCACAAAAAGCAAGCATACATGTTGATCCCAACATTATTGTTAGGATCCCTGCAGAGCTCTGCAACGTCAGCCGATGGAGGGCTTTAGCCCGCTGTTGGCTGGATCTGGGACACAGGAGTGAAGCCAGCCTTTTGAATGGAACAAGGGGCAGTGCTGAATAAATCAGGGCAGCCGATGAAGAATATTTGTTTTTCTGGGCATGAGATAAACCGGTGGCGTATTTGTTACCTTAATGCCTCGTACACACGATCGGACTTTCCGACAACAAAACCGTGGATTTTTGTTCAAAGGTTGCTGGCTCCAAGTAAGGATATGCTCAGGCGTGTTCGCATGATCCACACGCAGAGCCCGCCAGGAAGTCGGCGCAGCGCTAATCACAGGCAGCGAGACATTGCCCTGATGTGCGGCTGCAGAGATCAGGCAATGTCTCACTGCCTGTGATTAGCGCTGAGCCAACTTCCTGGCGGGCTCTGCACACGTGCTGTGCGAACATGAGCTCATCCTTGGCTCCAACTTGTCTTGCATACACACGGTCACACAAACGTTGGCCAACAATTACGAACGTAGTGACGGACGGCGCACCGATAAAAAGGAAGTTCAATAGTCATGCAATCTCTCCATTATGAACGCTAGTTTTACAAGACCGAGTGTTTTCGGCTTGTACTTGATTCCGAGCATTCGTGGACTTTTGTGCGACTGACTTGTGTACACATGATCAGAAAGTCCGACAACAAAGTTTTGTTGGTGGAAAAATTTGAGAACCTGCTAGCCAACATTTGTTGGCGGAAAGTCCGACAACAAAAGTTCAATGGAGCACACACAGTCGGACTGTCCGCCAACCTCTCATCAAACATTTGTTGGCGGAAACTCCAACAACAAACGTTCGATGGCGCATACACACGGTCGGACTGTCTGCCAACAACTTCACATCAAACATTTGTTGGTGGAAAGTCCAACAATAAACGTTCAAAGCAGCATACACACAGTCGGACTGTCTGCCAACAAGCTCACATCCAACATTTGTTGGCCGAAAGTCAGACAAACATTCAATGGAGCATACACACGGTTCACATCCAACATTTGTTGTTGGAAAGTCTGACAACAAACGTTCAATGGCGCATACAGACGGTCAGATTTTCTACCCACAAGCTCACATCCAACATTTGTTGCCGTAAAGTGCGACAAACGTTCGATGTAGCATACACACAGTTGGACTTTTCAGCAACAAGCTCACATCCAACATTTGTTTTCGGAAAATCGTACCGTGTGTATGCGGCATAACTCTCCCCAGCTTAGAGTTGCCGCCTCATCCCTTTAAACCCGAACACATATGAATTACACAGGTTCTGAGGCTAATGTCATGCAGATAAGACACCAAATGAGTTTAACTATCAACTTAATCAGCCACAGAAACTGTAATTAATGTGTTCGGTTTTAAAAGGATGAGGTGGCCACCCTACCCCCGCTGCACATGTTTCATCCACCAACCCGTACATCACTATAGGACTTAGCTGTAACATAAGGGGACAAAGGAAGGAGCTAAAGCATGGTGGGGGGTGCACCTGACACTCCCAGAAGTGTCCATTGTTAAAGCCTGCAGTGCTGGACAGAGGGGGAGGGAGTAAAGACAGCCTACAGGAAAGGTAAGTACAATCCCTCTGGTTGGAAAGCTGCTGCAGCTATGACTGTTACGATTTAAGATGGTGCTAGACACATGGTTGAGCCCTTCATGTTTTATTGAAAAACAAGCAGGAATACAGACACAGGAAGTTCCTTAAAGCCGACCTTCAGTCATTTTTCCATCTTCCCATCTAATAAATCTTTTGCCCTTGCTGGTTTAACTTTGGATAGTAAAACATTTTTTTTTTTCTGCCAGTAAATACCTTATACAGCCCACTACGTCTCTCTTGTCTGGTGATTTGCCTAGGCTAGAGACTTCCTGTTCATCTCTCTCTCTCATTAACTCTCGTGAGAGTTTGCCAGCGAGGGAGGTCCTGGATGTGGGAGGAGACTGCACAAATACATGTGTATTCATCAAGAGAGAGGAAATGTGCAGGAAGTGGCCGTCCGTCTCCAGGAAGTGAACAGACAGCAGCTTCAGCTGCCCACAGTCAACATGGCTGCAGCCAGGCTTAGTGGAGATTTCTGCAGCATATGTAGGAAGTACAGAATCGCAGTATGTATAAAATGATATGCAAAGTGGTTGGAGGGAAGCTTCAGAATGGCAAAGATGTTTTTATTAAAAATTATGTGAGCCAACTGCAGTTCCTCTTTAATAACCATGGAGTTTCACTAGGAAGAACATTCCGTTCAACTAAAATTAAACAACAGCACCACCTAGAGGCAGAACTAATAATCACACTATAATGTATCAGAATACGCATTGCTTCTATGTCTGTATAAACAGCATGCTAACCTGTTGATACAAAGACCTGATGCCCATTAAAGTGGTTGTAGGCCCGCTAAAAAAAAAAGAAAAAAAAAACCTGTAAGGCAAAGCCATAATGAGCTGGCATGCACCGCATACTAGCTTATTATGAAATACTTACCTTCAGGGCTGGTGCAAGGACTTTTGACACCCTGGGTCAGGGATATGTAATTAGCGGACCTCCAGCTGTTGCAAAACTACAAGTCCCATTTAGGGTTGCCACCTTTTCTTAAAGTCACAAACACTTTATCGGTGCACACCATTTTTTTTTATAGTATAAACTATCGATATATTTTGCTATTAAATAATATTTCTAATCATATGAAGTTAATAACAAGACAGAGTCCACGGAGTCCACCTTTTATATCTGAACTCACAGAGTTCCCGTTCACTGTAAGGGGGGACTCTGCAGACTCTGATGTAAGGGAGAACTCTGGGGACTCTAACATAAGGGATGCTCTGGGAACCCTGATTTAAGGGGGGGACACTGAGAACTCTGATGTATGGAGAGGACTCTGATGTAAGGGGAGAACACTGTGGCCTCTGTTGTAAAGGAGAACTCTGATGTAAGGGGTGCTCTGAGAACCCTGATTAACCTTAGTGTACTCTCTCAGAGGCAGGAGAGAGAAGGGGTAGACTTCAGTCACAGACACGGAGGGATGGTGAGTTCACTCACCCTTTGGCAGTCAGCACCTCTCATCCAAATGTATCTGAAGCTGCTGGGCTTCAAATTTTTGGCCCCCACTTTCCTTTTCTGAGGCACAGCACCAGGCATTGGAATGTGGGCAGACAAAGAGGGGTAGGGGTGGGGGGAAGAGGTGCAGATTGAGCCCTCTCTCCTCTCCTGTCTATGTGTGTTTTTTTGGGGGGAGAGGGAATTGTTAGTGCTACGCTTTGGGCTGTGTGAAAGAGAGTGTTACAGACACTCTCAGCTTAGATAACTGTAGCCAGCAACCCTGCTGGGAGGCCATAGTCCAGTTTAAATAATGTGTCTGGGTCTCAGACAGTCTGAAACCTGATTCCAAACCCGAACTGTCTGGGCGAATCCTGGACAGGTGGCAACCCTAGTTCCATCATGCTTGTGGCTGTCAGAGTCTTGCTGTGCCTCATGGGACTTGTAGTTCTGCAACAGCTGGAGGTCCGCTAATTGCATATCCCTGCCCTAGGTGAAACCTCATTTTGCCACCTCCCTCCTCTTGGCTCCACCCCTGACTTCACCCCCTTTGCCCTGCCCATGTATAACCCACTTTTTAATGATGCACCCATCAAATGCAGCCTCACCAGAGGCCATCAAATGCAGCCTCACCAGAGCCCATCAATGCAGCCTACCAGCTCCTATCAAATGCAGCCTCACCAGCGCCCATCGATGAATGTTTGCTTGCTTCCATTCATTTGGTATTCGGGACACAGACACAGTCCTCCGCCGCTGCTGCACCTCTGACACTATGTGCGAACAGAGTGGCGGCTGCCTGCTGATGCTGAGACTTAGTTGCTTGCTGCAGAGAGAAGAGAGTAGGAACACCAAAGGCTGGGCACCCTAGGCAGCAGTGTGCCCTAGGCAGCTGGCTTGTTTGACTAGTGGTAGCACTGTCCCTGCTTACCTTAGAACGAAGCGCCGGGATCACCTCCCAGACACCAGTGAGGGTGCTGACATGTTCCCTCTGCATTTATTCTGGGTTCGTGGCTCTGGCGCTGTGAGTGGTCAGAGTCATGATGATGTCACTCCCACGCATGTGCGAGAAAGTCCTCTTTCTGGCAAGGAGCTCTGATTTTCTGATCTGCCGGACCTTCAGAGTACATGCGCTACTGATGTCAGCAGCTGCATGCAAAGTGATAATCTCCTAAACCGTACAGGTTTAGGAGATATTCATTTTACCTACAGGTAAGCCTTATTATAGGCTTTACTGTAGGTAAAAATGTGAAAGCGAGGTATACAACCACTTTAACAGAATTTCGCCGAACACCCTTGATAATGATAGTGAGGGAAAAAAGTATTTGCTTTCCTGCTGATTTTGTACGTTTGCACACTCAAAAAGAAATGATCAGTCTATCATTTTAATGGTAGGTTTATTTTAAGAGTGAGAGACAGAATAACAAAAGAAGATATCCAGAAAAACGCATTTAAAAAAAAAGTTATCAATTGATTTGCATTTTAATGAGTGAAATAAGCATTTGACCCCTTCACAAAACATGACTTAGTACTTGGTGGCAAAACCCTTGTTAGCAATCACAGAGGTCAAACGTTTCTTGTAGTTGGCCTCCAGGTTTGCACACATCTCAGGAGGAAATTTGTCCCACTCCTCTTTGCCGATCCTCTCCAAGTGATTAAGGTTTCGGGGCTGATGTTTGGTAACTCGAACCTTCAGCTCCCTTCACATATTTTCTATGGGATTAAGGTCTGGAGACTTACTAGGCCACTCCAGGACCTTAATGCGCTTCTTCTTGAGTTTCTCCTTTGTTGCCTTGGCTGTGTGTTTTGGGTGATTGTCATGCTGGAATACCCATCCACGAACCCATTTTCAATGCCCTGGCTGAGTGAAGGAGGTACTCACCCAAGATTTGACGGTAAATGACCCCATCCATCCTCCCTTTGATGCAGTGAAGTTGTCCTTCCTCCTCCTCCAAACAGGGCGAGTTGAGTTGATGCCAAAGAGCTTGATTTAGGCCTCATCTGACCACAGCACTTTCACCCATTTCTCCTCTGAATCATTCAGATGCTCATTAGTGTCCCTGTACATGTGCTTTCTTGAGCAGGGGGACCTTGCGGGCGCTGCAGGATTTCAGTCCTTCAAGTGTAGTGTGTTACCAATTGTTTTTTTGGTGACTATGGTTCCAGCTGCCTTGAGATCATTGACAAGATTCTCCTGTGTAATTCTGGGCTGATTCCCCACCGTTCTCATTATTAAAACACCACAAGGTGAAATCTTGCATGGAGCCCCAGACCGAGGGAGATTGACTTTTATTTTTTGTTTCTTCCATTTGCGAATAATTGCACCAACTGTTGTCACCCCCTCTCCAAGCTGCTTGACGATGGTCCATTAAAGCCTTGTGTACAATCTTGTCCCTGACATCCTTGGACAGCTCTTTGGTCTTGGCCATGGTGGAGAGAATCTGATTGATTAATTGATTGCTTCTGTGCACAGGTGTCTTCTATAAGGTTAACAAGCTGAGATTAGTATGAAGTATTAAATCAATTTAAGTTAGTGTGTTCAAAATGTATGTATGTATGTATGTATATATATATATATATATATATATATATATATATATATAGGTATATATAAAATAATTTTAAAAAATCCTCCATTATTTTTTTTGTATGAAAATTCAGGCTACTCAATCTAAAATCATGCTCCTTTTAACTACCCTGTTCTTGACAAAAAAACTAAAAATCATGGGCCCTAGTTTTAGGACAACTCTAGGGTCCAGGACAGTTAAAAGGAGCTTACATAACCCCAGGGGGCATTACAAGTCAATTGAATCCCAAAAAAACACTAAATCTCACTTTTTCTATTGACTCCTATGCATTTCACCAAAATAGTGAATGCAGCTGAAATGTGCTGATTTTTCTCTGAAATTTGCAAGCAATTGTTCTCAGTTTTACTTGTTCCTACATGCCATAAATGTGTGTTAGTGCAATGTGTATGGATTGGAAGGGGCCCAAGTCCTCAGTGCAGCTTCAAAGGCTAGCATCTACCTTGGTCATGGGCTGCTGTGGTCATCAGCTGTGCTGCATTCACATACCTCCAAACATTTTGAGATGGGAATGAGGGAAACCTATCAGCAAAAGTATGCAGGCATAGGACCTTGCCATGCTCCCTTACAGGAGAATTGTACAAAAATACAAAATTGGTTAAACTCGCAAGTGTTTTTTTTTTTTACCACTACTATTCCTTTATATTGGCTTTTGGAATTTACAAATGCAGCAATTTAGAAATCAAATGAAAGGTTTAGCGCTGGAAAACACTTTTTGATAGATAAAAAGTGCATTTTATATACATCTATAATAGATCAGACCAAAATGAGGGACAAATGAGGAGGAATGAGGGACAGAGGGACATTGCTACAAATCAGGGACAGTTGGGAGCTATGCATTCACTATACATATTTTTTCATCTGAGATCTGTTTGTAAGCAGGTTGAAAAAGTCAGTTAGGTGCTGTCCTGGATTGGAGGGTAGACAAGCCTCAGCCAAAGACCCCATTTGTTCCTAAGCCCACGCTCTCCCAGAATCATCCACGAAGGATTCCTTAGGAGAGACTGATCTTTGACCTAGAGGAGGAGTTGCTCCCATGTCCAAAGCCTGAGGTCCCTCATCCATGTTCCTCTCTCCCACAGGAACCTCAGACTGCTATTTCAGCCCTTATAGAGCGTACTTGATACAAATATTACCGGCCACCTCATGCCTATCTGCCGCAAGGGTCACTTCACTATAATACTCATATTACCGGCCTCGCTCAGTTACTGCATTATATGGAGAAATATGCGAGTGCCTGATACCGCAGAACATTTCTCTATGTTCCAGAACAATTGTTATTACAGTTGTAGGGTGAGAAGCCTAATATCTATAATAGCGCTGTGTGGGAGAAAATGTTTGTTCCCAAACACATGCGGTGGTTTTCCCAACAAAACCAATACGGTATGTGGAGGCAGAGTTCCACAGGCTCTATAAGTACTACAAAACCGGACACCATCTCTACGTGGACCGGGTGAAGATCGTGAAACCTGATGGTCATGCATCATGTCCAAGAATTTCACACCACCTCGGGAGCACCAGTTTTCTTACCAGAGCCCGACTATTATGTTTAGACTGTTGCCATTGTTATGTGTATGTTAAAGCACTTTATTATGTTACTGTAATTGTGTTGTGATTTCTTTCAGGCTTTGAAATAGCCAGTTAGGTGCTGATCTGATTGGGGGGGGGGGGGAAGTAGGAGTTAATGCCCTCCCAGTTCTATGTTATCTTGGTGGGTTTTTCTGGGTCTGGCCCACTGGTTCTGTGTAAAATAAAAGGGACAGGATACACGGACACTAACTTTGCAGGTATGCCGGGGCAGCACATAGCATGTAGATAGGATTAGGGAAGTAGAGAAGATGTATGGTTTTGAACGCTGGACTTTGTAATTGCCTTTCTGAAACGTTGTCCTTGTCTGATCTGAAGTTACTCAAAGTGGTGTAATGCAAGTAACCGACACTCATAGGCTACAGAGTGGGTATTCAACACACTGGGGTATAAAGACATCAGTGTAGAGTTGAAGCGGTGTCAAGAAAGACGCAAGATTTTAGTCTTGTCAAGGCATTTGGTATACTTAGTGAACACCAGAAGAGATGTATGGGTGTATGTGGGTCCCAATGTAAGAACCCGTCAATGAATTATCATCAAAATCCCCAACGATAAAAAAAGAAAAGGTAAGAAGAGTCCTCATCATTCTTGCTACAGCTCATAATAAGGAAGATTTGTAATTGACTGGATAGGGGCAGTATTGTACTCCAAACCACGCTATCCAGGGGTCAGCAAAACATCAGTAAAACTATTGGGCCTCATGTACACATTGTGTTAAAAACACTGCTTTTAGGGGCACCAGGCATTTTTTTCTGCCTCTACATGCATCTAAATCCCACTGTCTTGCATCTAGGAGTAGCAGCAATTTGGCAGAAAAAACACTTAACGTGTGTAAACGTACATTGACACTGGGAAGTGTCAAATGCTTGAGCATTAAATCATTTCAATGGCCAGAATAAATTATTATTCTGTCCAATGAAATGAATCAATGTCCAAGTGCTTGATGTGCCTAAATGCATCTAGGTGCATTTACATGCATTGTGCATTTTGTTTGCTAAACACTTCTGCCAGGAGGAAAGGCGTTTAGGAGAGCTGATCAAAAGCCTTCTTCATGAGGCCTTGTGATGTAGGGGGACTAGACAATCTGCATTGTGTAAAATTGGCTATACACGGCTCCGTTTTTTTCCTTCGGCCAGTCGGCTGAAGGAACACATTGAAGGTGGCTGGGGTAATCTTCCCGCTGTGTCATTGTATTCTGACAGCAGGACTCCTCTGACATCAGAATACACTAATCAGTGCTGCA
Organism: Lithobates pipiens; assembly: GCF_037356315.1. Taxonomy (NCBI): domain Eukaryota; kingdom Metazoa; phylum Chordata; class Amphibia; order Anura; family Ranidae; genus Lithobates; species Lithobates pipiens. The sequence goes on along the minus strand of NW_027507903.1, from coordinate 480,604,809 downwards.
GCTGACTAGCTGCATGCACTGATCGCATGAAATTAAACTGACAGGCCCGTTCATGAAAGGTGATTCAATACATTGACTTCTCATGAACAGGAATGGCCATACATGGATCAAAATTTAGTTGGTTCCCCATGAACCAGATGAATTTCGATCCATGTATGGCCAGCGCAGGGACAGTCTATAGTATATGGAAAAAGACAGAGCCTGGATGAGACCCCCACTATGTAGTGGGGAGTCTATATACTGTATAATGTAAAGGCAATCTATTGTGAATGAGAAGGGCAGCACCTAGATGAGGACTCCTCCAAGTAATATGGAGGCAGTCTATAGTGTATAGAGAGAGGCAGAGCTTGGATGAGACCCAGTAGCTGTAGTGGGGAGACAGTCTATATATAGTGTAAAGGCAATCCATGATGGATGGAGGTGGGCAGAGCCTGGATGAGACTCCTCCATGCAATATGGAGACAGTCTATAGTGTATAGAGAGGGGCATATCCCCCCATGTAATATGATGCAGTCTATATAGTAGAGCCTGGGTGACACCCCCACAATGTAGTGCTCAGATAGAGAGCCTAAACGAGCCCCCTCCGTTAAGTCTAGAGACAATCTATTGCAGGGTTTCTTAACTAGGGTTCTTCTGGAGGTTCCTAGGGGTTCCTTGAGCAATTTTTGCCTCTCAGATAAGTTCTCACAAACACCATTGATATTTTTAGCTATCGTTAGGGGGGTAAATCTTCCCAGTGACCACAAGTGTAAGGAGCATTACTCTCACTGGCCATCACACTAATGTATCATGAGTTGATATAGTAATTTTTAGCAATGGTTTTCTGGGACCGGAAAGGGGCAGAGCCTGCATGAGACCCCTCTTTATGGCATTGAGGCAGCCCATTGTGTACAGAGAGGAGCAGAGTCTGGATGAGACCCCTCCATACATATAGTGTCGAGACATTTTATAGTGTATAGAAAGGGGTAGATTCTGGATGAGACCCCTCCATATGTTTGGGCACTGCATACTGCATATAGAGAAGAAAAGGGCCTGGAAGGGTCCTCCTTCTTGTAGTGTGGAGACAGTCTATAGCAGGTTTTTCTCAACCAGGGTTACATGGAACCCTAGGGTTCCTTCAGAGGCTGCTATGGATTCCTTGAGCAATGAGAAATTTCTGCCTCTTCAATAAGTTCCCACTGACACCATTGATCGTTTTAGCCATATGTAAGGGGGTAACTCTTCCCAATGACCACAAGTGTAAGCAGCAGTCTTCCCACTGACTGTCACACTAATTTATCACAAGTTGTAGATATAGTAATTTTTATCAGTGGTTCCCTGAGACGGAAAAATTTATTTAAGGGTTCCTCTGTGTTGAAAAGGTTGAGAAAGCCTGGTCTGTAGCAATCTTTCTCAATCTTTTTACTTCAGAGGAACCCTAAAAATTAATTTCCTTTACTTTGGTGATCAATTGGAAAATTACGTCCCTTACAGCTAAAAATGTCTCTGTTGTCATGCCATTGGCTCTGCCATGTGGCATAGGTTTTGAAACTATACAGACACCAATAGGTGACAGGTCTATACCCTTTGAGAGACAGTCTATAGTGTATAGAGAGAAGGACTGAGCCTAGATTAGACCCCTCCTTTGGTGTGGAGACAGTCTATAGTGTATAGAGAGGGCAAACCTCCATGTAGTGTGGGTACATTTTATAAGTTATTTAGAGGGATACAGAGCCTGGATGAGACCCCTCCATGTAATGTGAAGGTGAAAGCACTCTATAGTGCATTAAGAGAGGGGAAAAGCCTGGACAAGTGATGTGGAGACAATCTATGGCAAAATTTCTCAATTTCTCAACCCCAGAAGAGTCATTCCATTTTTTTGCAGGTGTCTAAGAACCCTTGCTAAAACTATTGGTGGTCAGTTGGAAGAAAAAAAAGGGTTCCTGCCATCCTGCTGCTGGCTCAGTGTGCCACCCTTTGGGCTCCTTCCGCTAATCTCATGTTAGTAGAAGTCTGGTGACAGACGATTTGCGCTTTTCAACCTCCTGCTTTTCCGATCGTTACCGCTCTTCAGTTTGTGTTTGTGGGTTCGTATTTCTATTATGTATTTGATTTTCAGTGCGTTCTTGTCCGCTCGTATCCGATTTTCAGCTCTGGCCTTTGTTTTTCAGTGCTTTTTGTTAGTTTGTTCTGACCAGCCGACTGTTTTGAAGCCATGAGGACCCTCACACCAGATCAGAGGGTTTATAACTACCGTCTGGCCAGAGCCAAAAGAGTGGTGGAGAACGCTTTTGGGATAATGGTCAGCTGGTTCCGCCTATTTCTTATGCCAATCAACATGGCGGAATATAAACCTAACCATATAATCCTAGCATGCTGCATTCTACACAACTATTTAACCACTACAATACAGGGCACTTTCGCCCCCTTCCTTCCCAGCCTAATTTTCAGCTTTCATCGCTCTCGCGCTTTCAGTGACAATTGCGCGGTCATGCTACACTGTACCCAAATGAAATTTTTATCATTTTGTTCGCACAAATAGAGCTTTATTTTGGTGGTATTTATTCACGACTCCGTTTTTAATTTTTTGCGATATAAGCGCAAAAAAGCGGAAATTTGGAAAAAAAAACAATATTTTCTTTTTTCTATTTTAAAAGAAATCCAATAAAATCAAATTTTGTCATAAATTTAAGCCAAAATGTATTCTGCTACATGTTTTTGGTAAAAAAAATTCCGTTAAGTGTATAATAATTGGTTTGTGTGATCAGGGACATATGTACGCAAATGATCATGTACATATGTGTGCAGGTGATCACGTACATATGTGTGCACATAATCATTGGGACAAGTGATTTCCAAATTAATGATGTTAAATATATGTTAGTTTTGATCACTAATTTCTGATTTTACAAAGTGTTTTACATATCAATAGAGAGTAGTGGCCACAAATGATTGGGACAAGACTGAAAAATGCTCGGGTCAGAATGATAGTCTTTTCTATTTATTAAGATTCAATTTGCAACAGTCATGAGCTGCAAATTGTGTGTGATTGATGAGCCAAAAAATAAAACTATGTCTTTTTTTCATACACAGGAAAGTCTCAGCCAGGAGGAGGCCGTGGAAAGTGGGAGCCAGGATGTGGCGGGGGTAATTGGCAGCCAGGAGGTGGCCGGACCCAGTAGCCTGCCTGAATCCCATTTCCCTGACCTCAGCCTTCCACAAAAAAGTGCCAGGAAGAGGAGTAACCTGGAGGAGGCAGCACTTGGCCTAAGTCTGAAGGCTACTGCGGCCCTCAGAAATCCCCCCAGTCTTCAAGAGGACTATGCCTACATGACAGCCTGCAAAATGCTGGAAATGGAGGAGGGCCAACACCTCTTATGTGAGGAAGTGATCTTGCAAGCCCTAAATAGGGGGTTCAGGGGCAAACTCACAAGCCAAAGCCACGTTTTTGAATTGAACCATGGTCCTCCTCCTCCACCTCCTGCCACAACTCCAACACCAGAGCCACAGCCTGGAAGGAAGCGTGTAAGGAAGACAAGATAGTGATGGCCTGGGTTCAGTCTGGTCTGACAAAAGATGCAGGCCTGGGGACATATATGTCGTTTGCTGCTGTTCTTGATCTCTTGTGGTCCTGGACCGGATTGTGCTCACTATTATATGGACTCCTCAGGCCACCAATTTTGGCTGGCAAATAGTTGATGTGTGCTCTGGGGTACAAAGGCTTTGCCAATTTCAGCAGTTTCTCCGTTTCTCCAGCATTGCCTTTCTCTTTATTTTGTTATGACCCTGAATAAATGGCTATTTATTTTTCACAAATACTTGCCTATGTGTTTTACTTCAAAAAGGACAGTTTGTTTGTGAGTAGGCAGGTACAATTCCTAAATACAATGTCAAATTAACAAGGGACACCAACACCAACCAACCTGCTTGAGGTTAAAAAATACAAGATAATAATGGAGTTGTGGCAACTTGAAACACAAAACGAGAAATAATATTATGGAGAGCATTAGAAAATTAAATAAAAATGTAGATCTTGATAAAAAAAAAGAAGAAGAAACAAAAATTATAAACATTATTATGGAGATCTGACGAAAATAAATAAATAATATTAGTCATGAGATCAAGAGAAATAATAAAGAAATTTGTTTGTGAAAACTCTGCGTGAATATGAGCAGCAAAACAACTTCATTCTTCTAGCATTCTAGCATTCTAAAGAAGAAGAGAATATGCTGCATTAAACTATTTAAAAAATTGCAGCATGACGAATGTACTATCTCCATTACGAACGCTAGTTTTACCAGACCGAGCGCTTCTTCTTCTCGTAATTTATTCTGAGCATGCGTGGCAATTTGTGCGTCGGAATTGTATACACATGATTGGAATTTACACAAATGGATTTTGTTGTCGGAAAATTTGAGAACCAGATCTCAAATTTTGTGTGACGGAAATTCCGATGGAAACTGTCCGATGGAGCCTACACACAATTAGAACTTCTGAAAAAGGGCTTCCATCAAACATTTTCCATAGGAAAATCCAACTATGTGTACGTGGTATTAGAATGGCACCCCTATAGCCTGGGAGAGATCCCCCTCAATGTGGTGTTGAGAATGTCTATCGTAGATAGAGAGATGCAGAGCACAGATAATACCTCTCTTTGTAAGTGTGAGTACAGTCTACAGAGTAAATAGAGAAGGGCAGAGCCAGGGAAAGACTCCCTCAATGCAATTTTGAGTCTATAGTGTATAGAGAGAGGCATGGCCCGGACAAGACCCCTCTATGTAGTGTGCAGAGTCTGGAGGGGACCCCCCCCTTATGTAGTATGAAGACAGTCTATAGTGCATGGAGAGGGGCCGGTGCTACCACTAGGCATACTAGGCAGCCACATAGGGCGCACTGCTACCTAGGGAGCCCGACCACTAATGTTCCTACTCTCTTCTCTCTGCAACAGGCAACTAAGTCTCAGCATCAGCAGGCAGCCGCCGCTCCATTTGCACATTGTGTCAGAGGCGCAGCGGCAGTAGAGGACTGTGTCTGTGTCCTGACTCCTGAATGAAAGGAAAAAAGCAAACATTCATTGATGGGCGCTGGTGTGGCTGCATTGATGGGCACTAGTAGGCTGCATTGATGGGCACTGGTAGGCTGCATTGATGGGCGCTGTTAATTCTGCATTTGACGGGGCTGGCGGGCTGCATTTGATGGGCACTTCATTAAAAAGGTGGGGTATGCATGAGCAGGGCAAAGGGGTGGAGACAAGGGGGGGGGCGGCAAAATGAGGTTTCACTTAAGGTGTCAAAAATCCTAGCACCAGCCCTGCCTGTATGAGACCCCTCCATGTAATATGAAGACATTCTATAGTATATAGAGAGTCTGGATGAGACCCCCTACATTTAACAGGCTATAACAGGCTACAACTGGTAGATCGTGGACAGGTGACTGGTAGATCGCGGTCTGGGTTTGCTGACCAGCCATTCCAGAGCATCAAACAGAGGTCAATGCAGAGGGACTACTTGTGAAATTGGAGCTGTAGAAGGGAGCAAGAGCGGCATAAGCCGATGCCTCCTCTGTAGTGCTGGCTCCTGTGCCTTGCAGAGTGATGCCAACTGTACTCTACCTCTTATCCCGGCTAGGGGTTTGCAAAGTGGTGCCAGCAGCAGAAAAGAGGAGATCTTCAGGTCAGTGTGAAGCAATACATCGGGCATAATAGTATAGGGCTGCTTTCACACTGTCAGGAAAGGCTGGCTGGGGACAGTGGTCCGTCACCTGTCTGTGCACGCCTGCGGGTGCCTGGTGTGCGTGTTTGCGGTCGCGCGGTTGCGCACGTTCGCGGACGCGCGGGTGCGCGCGCGCACGGTTACTGGCGCCAGGCGGGCTATTTAAACCCAGTTCTCCCTTCAGATCTTGCTGCTTGATCTACAGCGTTCCTGAGACTATTACCTGAATCTGATCTGTTTGTGTTTTGACCCGGCCTGACCTGTGACCTTCCCTGCCTGCCTCTGACCTCCGGCTTGTCTACGACTCTGCACCTGTCTCATCCTCTGGTTCATCCGTGACCGACCCGGCCTGTTCCACGTTCCTGCCTCTGCCTGCTGCATCTGTTCCTGTATTGACTGTTTGGTTTGACCCGGCTTGCCTGACTCTTCTGCGTGCCTGCCCCTGAGTGATCCACCTGTTCCTGTTGATCTCCTGCTGTCTACTGGTTCCTGTCCGCTGCCACTGGGGCCTGCTTGTCCAGCTACAGTTCCTGAAGTCAGCCTGATCCATCCACCGGCTGTTGATCCTGCCAGGCACTCGTGCTACCTTTGACTCCCGTGCCTCCTGTCACCATCATCAGGGGCCGTGAGTCGGGACGCAAGAGAGGTCTCCTTCTGCATTCTGGGCTCACCACTAGGTACGTGACACACACTGATGTGCTGCGGTTTCCCCACACTGCTGGTGCAGGGCAGTATACCTGTAGCTTTCCTGTAGGCTTGCTGTACTAGACTTCCATTATTCCATTATATTATTCTTCTATTATTGGGGGGTGGTAAAACCCCAAAGTTAAGATGTGTTTTTATCACACCTGCCCAAACCACATCCCCTTTAGCTGCAGTGGCCAGGGGTGTGTACATGTCGCAGCAGGAGTTATACTCCCTGTCATGGTTGGTGGGTGTAGCACCTGACAAGCATGACCCATTCAAGTGAATGAGGCTGCTCTGCAAGTGCCTGCAACCTTGTGCAGTACAGCAAACAAGGGGTTAAAGCTGGCAGTGTTGTGTTGCTTTCTCACCCTCTGCTTTAAACCCTTGGACGCCACAGAAGCATGCAGCTGCAAAGCGCTTTCAGAGTGGCCCCATTAACTTGAATGGGTCACGATTGGTAGGCGGTAGCACCCACCAAAAGCAACAGGGGGATTAATTCCTGCATCGGCATGTGTACACCTATGGTTGCTGCCTCGGCAGCTAAAGGGGGTGGGGACTGGGGGTGGTAGAACCGCAACTCAACCTCAGGGTTTTACCAACCCCCACCCCCAACTGTACATGTGAACGAGCCCTAAAGGCGCCACTGCTGAATGCGACTAAGGTCTTATTCACAAGTGCAGCAGGCACTGCTGCTCCTCTAAAAAGCGATCCTTGTATGTTTGACAGGTGGTGAGGAGGTGATATGTTGCCTCCTCACCACCTGATTTAAACCCATGATTGCCATGCAATGCATGCAATTGGTGACATGCTAGTAAGGCAATTAATTTAAATCGGGTGTGTGTAGACAACACTGCGTGACACTGTGCCTGGCAATCTTTGACTTCTCCCATGTTGCTCAGGTAGATCTCCACCTCTGTAAGATTGCCTGGTCTATAGAGTATAGAGAAGGGCAGAGCCTGGATGAGACCCCTCTATATAGTATGAAGACAGTCTATAGTGTATAAAGAGGAACAAAATCTGGGTGGGTCCCCCTCTTTGTAGGATGGAGGCAGCTTATACTGTAGAGAGAGGGGCAAAGCCTGAATGAGACCCCCATGTAGTATACAGTCTATAGTGTATAAAGAGGGACAAAGTCTGGGTGGTCCCCCCTCTTTGTAGGATGGAGGCAGCCTACACTGTAGAGAGAGGGGCAAAGCCTGAATGAGACCCCCATGTAGTATACAGTCTATAGTGTATAAAGAAGTCTGTGGGGAGACAGTCTATATATAGTGTAAAGGCAATTCATTGTGAATGGAGAGGGGCAGCACCTAGATGAGGACTCCTCCAAGTAATATGGAGACAGTCTATAGTGTCTAGTAAGGGACAAAGTCTGGGTGGTTCCCCCTCTTTGTAGGATGGAGGCAGCCTATACTGTAAAGAGAGGGGCAAAGCCTGAATGAGACCCCCATGTAGTATACAGTCTATAGTGTATAAAGAAGTTTGTGGGGAGACAGTCTATATATAGTGTAAAGGCAATTCATTGTGAATGGAGAGGGGCAGCACCTAGATGAGGACTCCTCCAAGTAATATGGAGACAGTCTATAGTAGTGATGGCGAACCTTGGCACCCCAGATGTTTTGGAACTACATTTCCCATGATGCTCATGAACTCTGCAGTGTAGTCGAGCATCATGGGAAATGTAGTTCCAAAACATCTGGGGTGCCAAGGTTCGCCATCACTGGTCTATAGTGTCTAGTAAGGGACAAAGTCTGGGTGGGTCCCCCTCTTTGTAGGATGGAGGCAGCCTATACTGTAAAGAGAGGGGCAAAGCCTGAATGAGACCCCTGTGTGGTATGCAGTCTATAGTGTATAGAAAGGGGCAGAGTCTGGATGAGACCCCCCTTTTATTTTGCAGACAGGCAGTCTATAATTTATAGAGAGGGACAGAGCCTGGGTGAGAACCCCCCCCCCCCTATGTGGTGTGGGGACAGTCTATAGAGTATAGAGAGGGGCAGAGCCTGGATGAGACCCCTCTCCATAGTATGGAGACTGTCTATAGTGTATAAAGGACAAAGTCTGGGTGGGTCCCCTCTCTGTAGGTTGGAGGCAGCCTATACTGTACAGAGAGGGGCAAAGCCTGAATGAGACCCCCATGTGGTATGCAGACAGTTCATAGTGTATAGCGAGGGCAGAGTCCGGACTCTGGATGAGACCCCCCATTTAGCTTGCAGACAGGCAGTCTATAGTTTAGAAGAGAGGGACAGAGCCTGGGTGAGACCCCCCCCCCTCCCCTTATGTGGTGTAGTGACAGTCTATAGTGTATAGAGAGGGGCAGAACCTGAATAAGACCCCCCCCCATGTAGCATGAAGTCAGTCTACAGTGTATAGAAAAGGCAGAGCCTAGATGAGACCCCCAATGTAGTGTGGGGACAGTTTATAATGTATAGAGAGGGGCAAAGCCGGTGTTGTGCCATATAGTGTCCGGCCATCATATAGTGTCCGTGCCGTACTGCGCATGCAGATGAAGCTTCGGAAAATCTTCGAAGCTGAACTGCGCCTGCGCCGTGAGTGGAGGTGGTAGCCCCACCATCCAAGCGGACATAGGGTTGTGAATATTAGAGGGCCCCTCGCGGGCGAGCTTCGCTCGCCACGCTTCACGCTCGGCTCTTTTATATTCCTACTCTATGTCCACTTGGATAGTGGGGATAGAACCTGGACTCACGGCGCAGGCGCCGTTCAATCTCTGCAATTTTCGGAATCTGTGTTGCTGCGTACTGCGCATGCGCAGTACGCAGCGGACACTATCGGATGGAGGACCTTATATGATAAGACACCGGCATTCAACCCCCATGTAATATGGAGAGAGTCTATCGTATACAGAAAAGCGCAGAGTCTGGATAAGACCCCCACCCCCCATGTAGTATGAAGACAGTCTATAGTGTATAGAGAGGGGCAAAGCCCGAATGAGACCCCTCCATGTAATATGGAGACAGTCTATAGTGTATAGAGAGGAAGAGCCTGGATAAAACTTTCATGAAGTATGAAGACATTCTGAAGTGTACAATGCGGGTCAGTGCCTGAATAAGACCCCCTATATAGTATGAAGACAGTGTATACTGTACAGAGAGGGGCAGAGTCTGGATGAGACCCCCATGGAGTAATAAGACAATATATAGTATATAGAGAGGGGCAGTGCTTGGATGAGACCCTACACCCTTCAAGTAGTATGAAGGCAGTCTATAGTGCACAGAGAGGGGCAGATCCTGAATGAAACCCCCACATGAAGCATGAAGCCAGTATACAGGGTATATAGAGGGGCATTGCATGGCTGAGACCCCCCATGTAGAATGAAGACAGTGTATAGTGTATGGAGAGGGGCAGAGCCTGGATGAGACCCCCTCCCTGTAGTATGGAGGGGTAGGAGGGTCCCTATGTTGGGTCAGCCCTGATCTTTGTTGCAGTCAGCTCAGTGTGCAGATTCAGGTCTCGGTGGCTGTGTGATGGATCATCGCAGAGGAGGGGGGGATGCAGTTGCAGGGGTTAATCCCACATCAGGAGGAGGATGAAATGATACATTGTATCACACTGGTGAGTCTAACTCTTTATCTTTTATTATTGTTATTAGCAAGACATCAGGCGATGTATCTTACTATACAGAGGAAATACTCACAATGAAAGTGTTCTGATCAGGGAATCCTTTAATTATTGTGTTTTGGTACAGAGGGGATCCAATAAATAGTAATCTGTGATTGTTATTATACAGAGTATCAGTCACTGTGCATTATCATAGAATACAGTAATTGTGAGTAATCTTTAAGGGAGATCCTAGCAACACTCTATATTACATTATGAATATATGCATGTGTGTGTATATAATATGTACATGTATGTGTATCATGTGTGATAAATATTATAGTGTATATATATATATATATATATATATATATATATATATATGTGTGTATCATGTGTGAGAAATATGAAATGTTTATACTGTGTATATATATATATATATATATATATAGATAGATAGATAGATAGATAGATAGATCTAATGTCACCGTTGATGGGAACCCCATCCATAATTGTTGCTGCAATAATGACAGAATATTGGAGCTGAAGGCCATCTATTTATACACCGGGATGGAGATCTAAAAATATATATATATATCTATCTAGCATGGGGGATGCGCTGTGTATAAAAGAGAGGGACCCCATGTTAGGTGGGGGGTGTCGATGTCACACATGTAGCGTAGCCTGGATTGTACACAGTCCCTCTGTAAGGGGCAGTGATGCCAGGCCTAGTCCTATCGGGGGGGACACACATGGAGATCCAGGGTTCTCAGGGTGGTACCGGGGCTGAGGACAATCTATGTTCGCACTTTACAGGCGCACAATGGAGTTTAAGAGGCCTGCAGGATTCTGCAAATAATTCTGATACTGGTCCCTGCTTCAGATGAGATGCTGCATACACAAGGGGGCACAACGTGATCCCAACAGACTGCCGCCTTAATTGATTGTAGGAATATATAAGGAATTACTAGGCCAGATTTCCCTACATACAGATAGTGGAAAGTGCTGGGTACTATTCATTGAGAAAAGACCAGTGTCAAAGTGTATTTTATTCCAAGATAAACATTTTTATATATTGCAGCTTAACAGACCTTGGATGTAGTGGTGGACTTTTGTACTTTATTGTTACCTGGTGATCCTGGCAGCAACAGACTTCCTGTCCTAGGGGGACAACACTCTCTCTCTCTCTCTCTATACTGTATCATTGGAGGAGCAGCATTGTTACCATAGGACATGACAAAACATCTCAGACTCTTCTCATCACCATAACATAGGTTAGAGCTGTTTAGTGCACATAAAGTTAAAGAAAATTTCTAGTCATCTGTATGTTATACGTAACTACATTGGTTCACCTTGGACCAATGTAATTAAACTATGTATAACCCCATGATTAAGCTCCGTGGGGCGGATCAAAATGCGTTGGGGCAGGACCAGGAGGGAGTCCAGGCTGAGGTTGCCACTAACCATCGATCCAAGGGAAGTAGTGAGTGTACAGCTTGTATAACAGTATAAATTTGCTGTTCCCTCAAAATAACTCAACACACAGCCAATAATGTCTAAACCACTGGCAACAAAAGTGGATGCAAAATGTTCAAATTGTGCCCAAAGTGTCAATATTTTGTGTGGCAACCATTATTTTCCAGCACTGCCTTAACCCTCTTGGGCATGGACTTCACCAGAGCTTCACAGGTTGCCACTGGAGTCCTCCTCCACTCCTCCATGATGAAATCATAGAGCTGGTGAATGTTAAAGACTTTGCGCTCTTCCACCTTACATTTGAGGATGCCCCAAAGATGCTCAATAGGGTTTAGGCCTGGAGACATGCTTGACCAGTACATCACCTTTACCCTCTTTAGCAAGGAATGGTTGTCTTGGAGGTGTGTATGGGGTCGTTATCATGTTGGAATACTGCCCTGCAGCCCAGTTTCCAAAGGGAGGGGCTCATGCTCTGCTTCAGTATTTCACAGTACATGTTGGCATTCATGGTTCCCTCAATGAACTGTAGCTCCCCAGTTTCGGCAGCACTCATGCAGCCCCAGACCATGACGCTCCCACCACCATGCATGACTGTAGGCAAGACACACTTGTCTTTGTACTCCTCACCTGGTTGCCGCCACACACGCTTGACACCATCCGAACCACAAAAGTTTATCTTGGTCTCATCAGAGCACAAGCCATGGTTCTAGTAATCCATGTCCTTAGTCTGCTTGTCTTCAGTAAACTGTTTGCGGTCTTTCTTGTGAATCATCTTTAGAAGAAGCTTCCTTCTAGGATGACAACCAATTTGACGCAGTGTGTAGCATATGGTCTGAGCACTGACAGGCTGACCCCCCACCCCTTCAACCTCTGCAGCAATAATGGCAGCAATCTTCTTATAGCCTAGGCCATCTTTATATAGAGCAGCAATTCTTTTTTTCAGATCCTCAGAGTTCTTTGCCATGAGGTGCCATGTTGAACTTCCAGTGACCAGTATGAGAGAGTGAGAGCGATAACACCAAATTTAACACACCTGCTCCCCATTCACACCTGAGATCTTGTAACACTAACAAGTCAAATAACATCGGTGAGGAAAATGACTAATTGGGCCCAATTTGGACATTTTCACTTAAGGGTGTACTCACTTTTGTTGCCAGCAGGTTAGACTTTAATGGCTTTGTTTTGAGTTATTTTGAAGGGACAGCAAATTGACATTGTTATACAAGCTGTACACTCACTACTTTACATTGTAGCAAAGTGTCATTTCTTTTTTCACATGAAAATATATAATAAAATATTTACAAAAATGTGAGGGGTGTACTCACTTTTGGGAGATACTGTATATATACCACACCTGGCCAATGCCCCTAGAAGCCGGAAATCACTAAAGTAGACACCGCTAGAAAATGGAAGGATTATCTACTATGATGCCGCTACTTCTGTTATCTCCACTTGCTTCCAGGCCCTGCGATGGCAGCCAGGCTGATGCCTTGTGAATTAGGAAGGTCAGTTGCTCGGTACGGGTGCCATTCAGAGAATGCTTTGCAATTTCAGAATGAAGGCAAACCATTCTCTGATTGATTGGATGAGGTGTGCAGGTGATGTCACGCTCTTCACCCTGTCCAATCAAAGAAGGCTTTGCATTTATTCAGAAAAAGCAAAGCATTCTCTGAATGGCACCCGTGCCGATCAACCGACCTTCTGCATTCACAAGACATCAGTCTGGCTGCTAGCACGGGACCTGGAAGCAAGTGGAGATAACTGGAGTAGAGGTCTCTAAAGGCCCATACACACTCTTTGATTTTTGGATGTCAATTGTGTTACAAGTGGTGTAGTGGTTAGCACTTTCACCTAACAGCCATATGGTTGCTGGTTCAAATCCTGACCACGACACTATCTGCCTGGAGTTTGCATGTTCTCCTTGTGCCTGCGTGGGCTTCCTCTGGGTACTTCGGTTTCCTCCCACACTCTAAAGACATGCTGGTAGGTTAATTAGACCTTGTCTAAAAAAAAATTGGCCTTAATATGTGTATGTCAATGTTGTATGTGTTTGTAAGCATGTCAGGACCTTACGGGGTAAAAGGACAGCGCAAAAGCCACAGATGGTGGCAAGAAAAAGCGCCCTAAGGCGATTCAGTTCGCATAGGTGGTGCTATACAAGTCACTTACTCACTTACGACGACCAATTGTCCGCAAATCTTAACGTTAGTACTGTGCTTTCGACAGCCGGTTTCACTTTTTCGTCAAACAAAAGCTGCATGTGCAGACTATAACATTTTTGTTGGATGTGAACTCAACATCTGATTTACATTTCACTAGTCCGTTTTTTGTACGAAAAAATCGTAAGAGCAAGACTACGCTCAGAAATGAAACAATACATACAAAACTATTTAACACGTTACGTCACTTCTGGCGTTGTATTCTGTCAAATGAAAGTTCTCATATTGTTAGTAACCTCTACACTATCGACATGAGACTAGCATGCCACAAAAATCAGATGTTCTGTCATCCAAAAATCAAATCGTGTGTATGAGGCTTAAGGCTGGCCATACATGATACAATTTTCTTATTCAATTTCCATTAGATTTACCTTCAACTATTTAGTGCCTGATTGCATACACATTGAAATTGTTTATGTCTGACCTCATATTATGAGGTTTTGGTAAATCTAAAGGAAAATTGTACAAGGAAATTGTATAATGTATGGCCAGCCTTTGGAAAATATCTTTTTGACCGGTAGATAATCCTTCCCTTTTCTATGAAGAAAAGAGAGCAAATAATTTACCCCCTGTGTATGCCGTAACCATTGCCCTATCAGACCAATGAGGAAGATGAGAAATATCCCAAAAGTGAACAAGTGAGCGAGCCCCCTGTTCATTTAGGGCTGTCCTTATAGTGGGGTTTATGGTTAAAAAAAAACCCACATATTTTGCGTGTGTGTGTGTATGTATATGTATGTGTATATATATATATATATATATATATATATATATATATATATATATATAGATAGATAGATAGATAGATAGATAGATAGATAGATAGATAGATAGATAGATAGATAGATAGTAGTTTGGTGTGGGGCTTCAGGCAAAAACAAGTAAAGAATCTGCAGAAAACCTAAGACCTTTTTCGCACTGGGGCTGGCAGGCCGCGTTGATGGTAAAACGCTGCTAATTTTAGCAGAGTTTTACCGTCATTTTAGCAGTGCTATTCGGCCACCAGTGGGGTGCTTTTAACCCCCGCTAACGGCCGAATAAAGGGTTAAATGCGCCCGTGTAGCGCCACTGTGGAGTCGCTTTGCAGGTGCCTTGGCAGCGGTGCCCATTCATTTAGATGGCCAGGAGCGGTGGAGGAGCGGTGTATACACTGCTCCTTCACCGCCCCAAAGATGCTGCTTTCAGGACATTTTTTAACATCCTGCCAGCGCAACGGCCCAGTGTGAAAGCACTCCGGCTTTCACACTGGGACTGCAGGGGAGGTGTTTTTCAGGCGCTTTAAAGGTGCTATTTTTAGGCCAAAAGTGCCTGAAAAACACCCCAATATGAAACGGGTCTAACAGTCTGTAAAAAAATGTAACCCCTTAGCAAGTCCTCACTTAACCCTAAGGCCCCTTTTGCATTTAGTGATTTGGGATCTTAGGCGAAATCGCTGTGATTCTGCCTGCAATTTCAAATCGCACTGGAATGCTGGCAAAATGCAGCAAGCGTGTTCAGACGCGATTCATTTTTAATGGCAGCTAATTGTGGTTAAATTTTGCTGCAATTGTGGTGTGATAAATCGCTCTGCAATTGTGGCAAAACCGCATTGTGCAAAGCAGGAGCTTCTTCTGGGTGACAAGCTTATGCAATGCAGTTAGCCGGGAGCACAGCAAAACCACACCACGTTTACACATGCTTGCTGCATTTTGCCAGCATTGCAATTTGGAATAGTGGGGAGAATCGCTGCAGTTCTGCCCGCAATCTCAAATCCCTAGATATGAATGGGGCCTAAAGTGTATGTAAAACCAAAACATGTTTTTCTTTAGATTTAAATGGGGAGATTTTCCTTTACTATCTATCCTGGAGATGTAGCAGGAAATAAAAAGTAAATCTCTTCAAAGTGAATGAATTTCCATTTAGGAGGGTTGTCATAGGAACAAGGGTCCCCAATGGAAGATTTTTGGTTCTCCCGTCACTTTCTGTCTGGTTGACAATAGTAACCAGTGCATAGAGAGGGTTAATCCCTCTGGAGAAAACACAGCAATAAAACAGGGACTTTAAGCCTATGTTCACATTGGAGCCATTTGTCATGCAATTTGAGAGATTAAATAGCATGACAAGTCTCCGCCTATTGGAGGCAATGGCACTGTTCCAATCAGTGCAACGCCGATGTTGCGGCGCTGCACTAATTTGCAAAAGTAGTTCCTGCACTACTTTTGCCGATTTCAGGTGCGACTTCAATAGACATCTGTGTATGAAGCCACACAGATGTCTATCAAGTAGCAGCTGAAATCGCGCTGACCTTGCTACTTTTAAATCACACTACATTACAAGTGAAGTAGCGCGATTTCAAAGTAGCATCAATGCGAACCAGGGCTAAAGCTGGCCATAAACTATACAATCTCTACCAAAGTATAAGACTCCTTTCACACTGGGGCGCTTGGCAGGCGCTACAGCGCTAAAAATAGTGCCTGCAAATCGCCCTGAAAGAGCCGCTGCTGTGTCTCCAGTCCCCGAGGGCTTTCACACTGGAGCGGTGCGCTGGCAGGACGCTAAAAAAAGTCCTGCTAGCAGCATCTTTGGAGCGGTGTGTACACCACTCCTCCACCGCTCCTACCCATTGAAATCAATGGGCAGCGTGGCTATACCACCGGCAAAGTGCTGCTGCAGCTTTTACCACAGCAGTGGGTGGTTTTAAGCCTTTCTTGGCCGCTAGTGGCCGAATAGCGCCGCAAAATTGATGGTAAAGCACCGCTAAAATTAGCGGCGCATTAGCACCGACCCACACACTGCCCCAGTGTGAAAGGGGCCTAACTAAAGGTAAAACTTTGAGTGGAGAGGGATTAGAACACCTATCAGTTTTTCATGCTGTCTGTGCCCCTGTTTGGGAGATTCATCCTCTCTATTTGTCCTGTTTACCATTATCATTGAAAGTAAAATAAAATCCCACATTTTGGGTTTTTCCCTAGAAAAGTATGAGAGGGAAAATCTTCCAATAGGGACACTAGTTCTGGTAATCTGGGGGTCCCCAAGGAATTCCCTTAATTTGCAGGGATTTCTTCTCACTTCCTGTTTGGCTATGAGACAGGAAGTGAAGGGAAATCTCTGCAATGGAACACAGATGGCGAAAAAAAAATTGACGGGGGGTTATAACCCTCACTTGTTCTATCCAAAATGAAGGAAAACATTTTAGGCTGGGTTCACATATGAGCACGCAGCGGCTCACAGTAGGAGTCCGGTGCGTCCTCGTTTACCGTTTCAGGTCCGATTTTAGCCCAAATTTTTAGCTGAATAGCCACATACAATTCGCACTAGTGTGAACCCAGCCTTACCCATAGTTCTACTTTAATTAGCCCACACACCAGCAGGATGAAAGATCAAAAAATGACTTTATTCCTAGGGTTGCTACCTTTTCTTCAAGCCAAACCCGAACACTTTAGAAGCACAAGGCAATTTTTTTATTCATTTTTTTGCTGTAAACACTATAGGATTATAAAAGACCTGGGATACGTTTGGGTGCCCCAAGGAGAGAAGTAATGGAGCGCACAGAGCGTGCCTTGGAACGCAGTGGGTGTGGCCAAATCACTCAGCCACAGCCAGGTCTCAATAATGTGTCCAGGCTTCAGGTGGACTGAAATCCGAACACATGATTGAAAACCCGAACTGTCCGGGTGAATCCTGGACAGGTGGCAACACTATTTATTCCCCCATCCACACACTTGTGAATGGGAGAAATCCCCACTGCACTATTGTATTCAGACAGCAGGGAGACTTCTGACTAGCCAGCAACGTTGATCATATGGAAATTTTCCAGCAGGCTGGTTGTGTAGGAGTCGATCAGTAGATCGGTACATGGATCAAAATTTTGTTCAGTTCCTGTTGAAGCCGCTGAATTTTAATCTATGTGTAGCTGGTTTTACCAAAACTGTTTAATTTGAGGACACACCTAAACAATTCATTCCATTGTTTCCATCAAATCAGGCAGGCTCTTGCACTATATAGTTGATGGTAGATCTACAGGAGATTGTACAATCAGATTTTACAGTGTATGGTCACCTTAACCCTTCCCTACTCCATCAAAAACTAAGAAAAAATGCCTTTACACTTAAAGTGACACTGCCACTTTGTGTCTTCAAGGCGGCAACACTCTTTTCTGCACTGCCGCAGCATTTGCGCCTATCTAAGCTCTGGTGTCAACTGATATTGAAGCCATGGCACTCCCTCCTCCCTGCCATGTTCGGGCCTGGCGATTAGTCACTCAGGCTCAGGCACTGCTACATAAGAGATGTCACATGCCACCCCATATCTAAAAGACCTGCTCTGATAGCGGGGGCTCCAGTAGTGAGGGGAGTGTGGCTAGGTAGGTATATATTTCAAGGGAGGGTGGGCAATGTGCACCGAATGGGCAAAGTGTTTTTTTAACCCCTATAATGCTGAACCCCTAAGCCTACCATTACCCTAAACATAGCCTCTAAACGAAGCCCTAACACTAGCTAACCTCTGCTTTACTGCATACTTGCCTTGTCCTGCGGTGAGAACCCCTTCAGGTCATACTGCAATACTCATGTATCAGAGGAAAATTCCCTATGTGAGTTAACCTAAAGGCCCATACACACGATAAGAAAATCGCTGGTGACACCAGACCTTTCCCCTTTTTTCACTATACGAAAATCAGAAGTCAGATTTCAGATCATTAGTACGGTGCTTTCGATAGCCGATTCCAATTTTTCGTCCAACAAAAGCTGGATGTGCAGATTGCAGACTATAACATTTTTGTCGTACGTGAACCCAACGTCCGATTTTCGTTTAATCGGTGCAGTTTTCGTCTGAAAAAAATCGTAAGACTATGCATACTCAGAAACAAACATATACATACAAAACTATTCAACACGTGACATCACTTCTGAAGTTGAATTCTGTCATACTAGAATTTTCGTAAAAAACAGATGAATGGTTGTCCAAAAACTTGATTGCGTGTACGAGGCTTTAGTCTTCAGAGTTTATATCTTAAAGCTGAACTCCAGGCACAAACATTTTCACTTAAACACATTCCTTAACCACTTTAGCCCCAGAAGAATTTACCCCCTTCCTGAACAGAGCACGTTTTGGGATTCGCCATTGCGTCGCTTTAACTGCCAATTGCGTGCTCGTGCAACGTTGTACCCAAACAAAATTGATGTGCTTTTTTCCCCACAAATAGAGCTTTGTTTTGGTGGTATTTGATCATTTGATCATTATTATTTGTATTAATATCAATAATAATAAGTAAATGACCAGCAGTGGGAGATGTTTTACACATTTTAGGAAGATGAAGATAAAAGTTGTAATAAATTAGAACCTAAAGTGGAACTTCCGCTCATTGGAACCCTCCCCCCTCCTCCGGTGTCACAGTTGGCACCTTTCAGGAGGGAGGGGGGTGCAGATACCTGTCTAAGACAGGTATTTGCACCCACTTCCAGGCATAGACAACCACGGGAGTCTATGCCGTTTCCTGTCTCGGTGCGCTGTCTGCTGGGGGACACACAAGTCCCAGAGACAGCGCGGACCATTCCCATTGTGCTGCGTGACTCGCGCATGCGCAGTAGGGAATCGGGAAGTGAAGCCGCAACGCTTCACTTCCCGATTCCCTCACCGAGAATGGCAGCAGCCGAGAGCCGAGCGATCGATCGGTCTCGGCTGCTGACATCGCTGGACCCCGGGACAGGTGAGTGTCCATTTATTAAAAGTCAGCAGCTGTAGTATTTATAGCTGCTGGCTTTTGATATTTTTTTTGTAGGTGGAATCCCTCTTTAAGAAATGATGGAATAAGCAGTTATTGTCTAAATAAATGAGGAGTATGTATTATTACTTGTTTGTGTATTCCTTCTAGATCTGTGCAATAATCCAGTAAAATTTTGCCTCAGTGTAGGAGCTTCCTGTAATAAAGACCGATCACTGCTGCTCTCTCTTCTTGTACAGGGTGACTGGTCTTGTCTCCACCCCCTCCTGTAGTTTTCTGCAGGCAGCCTGTAGTGGGTGGGGTCTGCTGGGTTCCCCCCACAGCTCTGCTCTCTGCACAGGCTATGTTCAGCACATGATGATGTAACTGCTAGTAATTTTTGGGTTTGCAAAAGCATTTGGTACACACAAAGTAGATTTATATCCTTGGTTATGGAGAAGTATATTGTGCCCAGAGTAAAGATTTCCAAAGTGATGTTCTCCTAGTTCTAAATCACATTTGCAGAGTTAGAAAACATTCACTTGTTGACCCCTCTTATCACCTTCACTCTACACTGAATGGCCATCTGGGCAGGAGCTGCTTTTTGCCTATGAGGGAAGGGGGCATTAGTAAATTAATTCATTCATTCTGTTTAATGAAAATGGTAAAAACTCCTAAAAGACAACTGAGGTGGGTGTATGTCTTGGCCCATCTATTCCTTTTGGGGGCCCATGTAAAATTAATAGGCATGCAACACGACAGATAAGTGTGATGAGGCCCTTATGTAGATCTTAGAAAACTATAGTCTATGTACGCTCACTGGACCCTTTATTAGTTACACCTTGCTAGTACCAGGTTAGACCCACTTTTGCCTTCAGAACAGCCCTAATTCTTTGTGGCATAGATTCAATAAGGTGTTGGAAACATTCCTCTGAGATTTTGGTCTATATTGACATTATAACATCACACAGGTTCCTGCAGATTTGTCAGCTGCACATTCATGATGTGAATCTCCTGTTCCACCACATCCCAAAGATGCTCTATTGGACTGAGATCTGGTGACTGTGGAGATCATTGGAGTACAGTGATCTCGTTGTCATGTTCAAGAGACCAGTGGTGAGATGATTTGAGCTTTGTGACATGGTGCATTATCCTGCTGGAAGGAGCCATCAGAAGATGGGTACACTGTAGTCATAAAGGGATAGACATGGTCACCAACAAAGTTGGTACTAAGGGGCGCAACGTGTGCCAAGAAAATATCCCCCACACCATTACACCACCACCAGTCTGATCCATGCTTTCATGTTGTTTACGCCAAATTCTGACCCTACCATCTGAATGTGGCAGCTGAAATCGAGACTCGTCAGACCAGGCAACGTCTTTCCAATCTTCTGTTGTCCAATTTTGGTGAGCCTGTGCAAATTGTAGCCTCAGTTTCCTGTTCTTAGCTGACAGGAGTGGCACCCAGTATGGTCTTCTGTTGCTGTAGCCCATCTGCTTCAAGGTTCGATGTGTTGGGCGTTCCGAGATGGTATTCTGCATACCTTGGCTGTAACGTGTGGTTATTAGAGTTACTGTTTCTTTCTATCATCTCAAACCAGTCTGCCCATTATCTTCTTACCTCTGACATCAACAAGGCATTTTCCTCCACACAACTGCCACTCACTGGATACTTTCTCCTTTTCGGACCATTCTCTGTAAACCCTAGAGATGGTTGTGTGTGAAATTCCCAGACCAGCTGGTCTGGCACCAACAACCATGCCACGTTCAAAGTCACTTAAATCCCCTTTCTTCCCCATTCTTATGCTCTATTTGAACTTCAAGTCGTCTTCACCACATCTAGATGCCTAAATGCATTGAGTTGCTGCCATGTGATTGGCTGATTGGCAATTTGTGTTACCAAGCAGTTGAATAGGTGTACCTAATAAAGTGGCCGGTGAGTGTATATGTCTGCTGAAACATTCATATACTTATTTTTTACTCTGTTATTTTCTGTATTGCTTTTATCTCTATTTTACATCAAATTGCCATTGCTCCTGCACATTATAGCTGTTTTCAGTAAGGCTGAGAGTGGCAATGCCTGCATTGGCTACTGAAATGAGAGAACTTGTTTACTATCTGCAGTCAGTAAATGACATAGTGGATAGAACAGGAAAAAACTGATAACCCCAGCAGAGATGTTTACGGCCACCCTAAAGCTTCATGCACACAGCATTAAAAACACAGCTATTGGAAGCAGTTGGCATGTTTTTCTGCCTCTAAACACCATTCTATGTTAGCCTATGGGGGTTATTTACTAAAGGAAAATCCACTTTGCACTGCAAGTGCACTTGGAAGTAAAGTTGCTGTAGATCCGAGGGGGACATGCATAAAAAACTGTATTTTAGCTTGCACGATTGGATGATAAAATCAGCAGAGCTTCCCCTCATTTCAGATCTACCCCTTAGATTTAGAGCGAATGCACTTCCAAGTACACTTGCAGTGCAAAGTGGATTTGCCTTTTGTAAATATCCCCCTATGTGTCCTTGCACACATAGGTGCTTACAGTGGTTTAGATGCAGAAAAAAGCCCATCGCTTGTGTGTTCAGGAGAATGAGCATAAAGGAGTTTGCAAAATGCAGCTTTAGGTGCCTTTTTACGCTGCTTTATCCTCCCCTGGACACCTTTGCTCTTCCTGTGTGGATAAGGTTTAAATGCATTTTTTTCCCTTTAAAGCGGTTGTATACCCGCTGAATTTTTTTTTTTTTTAACTCACCTGCAAAGGAAAAGGCATAATGAGCTAGTATGCACCATACTAGCTCATTATGAAATACTTACCTTAGAATGAGGCCCCGACATCTGGCCCGATCCACGCCGAGGGAGCGGACATGTTCCCTCTGCGTTTCTTCCGGGTATCTCGGCTCCGGCGCTGTGAGTGGCCGGAGCCGCAATATCGTCACCCCTGCGCATGCGCACGGGAGATTTATTCCCGGCAGGGTCCGCAGTCAGACGGACTTCCAGCCGAGAATCCCCTCTGCACATGTGCCGCTGCAGTCAGCGGCGCATTGCGAGGGGAATATCTCCTAAACCGTACAGGTTTAGGAGATATTTTTTTCACCTACAGGTAAGCCTTATTATAGGCTTTCCTGTAGGTAAAAGTACCTAAATCGACTATACAACCACTTAAACTGTACTTTAGGGCCCATCCACACTAATGTGTTGTGGTAATTAATGCACAATAGAAACCTACACTTCTCAGCATGTTACCCAAATGCACATTAAGCCCTGGTTCAGGGCTACTTCAGCGCAATTTCAAAGCCGCACATCAGTGCCATTTGCACTGCCGATTTCATTTCCACTTGCGACTTCATTAAACAGAAGTCTATGCAAGTCGCAATGAAATCTGTAAAAAGTAGTGCAGGAACTTTTTTTATAATCGCTGCAACATGAATTGCGGTGATATGAATGGTACCATTGCCAGCAATGAGTTGCAACTTGTCATGTGGTTTGAAACTGTCAAATCGCATGACAGGTTGCACCGGTGTGAATGGGGGCTAAGGCATGGAATTATAGTGGTATTAAAGTGATTGTAAACCCAGTTCCACCACTTTAACCTAAAGGTAACCCTATAATAAGGCCTACCTGTAGGTACCGTGAATATCTCCTAAATTTGCACCATTTAAAAAGAGAACTATGGCGTCTTAAGAAATCACCAGTTCGGGCTATATGTGCAAGTGTTTAGTTAGTTAGAGTTGCTTATTGATAAAAATAAAATATGTTTATTCGTCATGGATTCAACTACAAGATTACTTGAATGAATATGTGCAGAATGTGATTAAGAGGAGCTGAGGGGAAATATGTAAACACACTTGCTACTGACGAATTGTTAAAAGGACACTGAATTCACTATGTACTATGTTTTTCAATGTATCTTGTATGTGACAAAGATTAATAAAAAACGCAGTTTAGGAGATATTCACTGTATCCGCATGTGCAGACGCCATCGGCACATGCACACCGAAGAAACGGCTTGCTGTTCCTGTTTTTTCAGGAGCTGTGTGGTGACATCAATGCGCTTCCGGCCAATCACAAGCCCACAAACCTGGAAATAACTTCAATCTAAGTTAAGTATTTCATAATGAGCTACTATGTGTTGCGATTTTTTTTTTATACAGAGTTTACAACCACTTTAAACAGAGTTTACAACCACTTTAAAGTGATTGTAAAAAAACAAAAACAAAGATGTCATACTTAGCTGCTCTCTGTGGAGTGGTTTTGCACAGAGCAGCCCCTCCATAGCAAGCCACTTGTGTGCGTACTCTCTCCTGAGCCTGCTCTCTGCTTCCATGAGGAAAAGAGAGCATGGCTCAGCCGTGCCTGCCCCAAACCCCCCCCCCACTGGCTGTTATTGACAGCAGTATCGTAGTAGTATAGTAAGCCAATCGAGAGGGAGAGAACCAGGAGAGCTTTGGGTCTTATGCACATCTCTGGATCGAGAAGGAGCTTAGGAAAGTATTAGGGGGGGGGGGGGTGGAAACTGAAGGTTTTTTACCTTCATGCATGGTAAAAACCTTCATCCTTTACAACCACTTTAAAGGCTTTTTTTTTTTAACCACTTAAGCCCCGGACCATTTGGCTGGCCAAAGACCAGAGCACTTTTTACGATTTGGCACTGCATCGCTTTAACCTACAATTGCGCGGCTGTGCGACATGGCTACGAAACAAAATCAACGTCCTTTTTTCCCCACAAATAGAGCTTTCTTTGAGTGGTATTTGATCACTTCTGCGTTTTTATTTTTTGCGCTATAAACAAAATAAGAGCGACAATTTTGAAAAAAACGCATAATATTTTATTTTTTGCTAAATAAATACCCCCAAAAAAGGATAAAAAATTTTTTTTTCCCTCAGTTCAGGCCGATACATATTCTTACGCATTCTGACGTATTCTACATATTTTTGGTAAAAAAGTGTATAATGATTGGTTTGCGCAAAAGTTATAGCATCTACAAAATATGGGTTATATTTATGGTATTTTTATTATTATTTTTTTAAATTGGTTAATTAGTAATGGCGGCGATCTGATTTTTATCGTGACTGTGACATTATGGCGGACACGTCGGACAATTTTGACATATTTTTGGGACCATTGACATTAATACAGCGATCAGTGCAAAAAAATGCACTGATTGCTGTAAAAATGTCACTGGCAGTGAAGGGGTTAACATTAAAGGGCAGTGAAGGGGTTAAGTGTGTCCTAGTTTATGTTCTAACTGAAGGGGGGTGGGGACTGTGCAGGGAAGATAACAGATCGTCTGTTCATATGCTGTATGAACAGACGATCTATCAGTTCTCCCCTCAGAGGCACACACAGTTCCGGGTTCTCCGTGTGCCCCGATCGATCGCAGGAGCCCGGTGGTGATCAAGACTGCCGGGCACTCGCATCGGCTCGGGGGGCAAGTGGGGGCCCGTTTATGGTACCAACGTACCATGATGGCAATTCGCACAGCCAAGCCATGTTGCCGCAGTATAACTGTGGTGGCTGGTCGGCATGTGGTTAAATAACAAACATATCATACTTACCTGCTCTGTGTAATGGTTTAGCACAGAGCAGCACCAATCCTCCTCTTCTGGGGTCCGCCGCTGACTCTCCTGGCTCCCACCTGCTGAGTGGACCCCATAGCAAGCAGCTTGCTATTATGGAACCTGAGCAGGCTCGTTCGCAAGCTGCTGCTCGGTGCGTCCATTCATACAGCACTTGGCCCCACCCATGCTCTCTCCTCATTGGCTCACTGACTGTCTTTGACAGTACCGGGAGGCAATGGCTACTACTGCTGTCTAAGCCCTGGGAGAGCCGAGGCTCTTGTGCACATTACTGGATCGGGATGGGGCTCAGGTAAGGGGGGGGGGGTGCTGGAGGCGCTGCTGAACACAGTTTTTTTTCCCTTCATGCATACAATTTATGAAGGTAAAAAACCTTTACAACTACTTTTAGGGCTATGCATTGCAACTCTAAGACACCCGAGGGCATTTAGGCAGCATAAGTCAATGCCCTTGTGATTTACGGCAGAATTGGACCATTTAAGCATTGGGGTGCGTTACACTGAAAAAAATATTTTCAGTGTTACATCATGCAGCCCATTCAAAATTCAATGCACAAAAACACGTGTGCATTACAGCAACACAATAGTGTAAATGGGCTCTTAAAGACATGGAAGGGACATGTGTACAAGTGGAGGAAGCCGGTAATCACAGTACAATAGGTGAACGCTGATCTCTCATACAGCTGTTTATACAAGAGATAAAATCCTCTATGTTTCTACAAACGCACAGTGATAGGTGACGTAGGTGCACACACAACAACAGATGTCTCTGGATATTGACAATCAGAGCAAAGGTGCTTACAGCACAGGTAAGATTTTGAAAGCAAGAATTTGCCTTTTTTATATACAGAACAGTAGCATATCACAAGGTGAGAGGTTGATCGGTGTTAGTGGCTGATCTGTGTCAGACATTTGTGAACAAAGGGAAGAACTGCACAGGCACCAGGATTGACATGACTGTGTCATCTCTGTGCTTGGATCTCAGTCCGGGAAGTAGATGGTAACTCTGGATGATGCCTGAGCAAAGATGGTGCTGTCCTTCTGGAGAGAAAAAAAAAAGGCATGAAGGTATTGTCAGCTGTAGTACTGTCATTTCTGTGGGAGGTAATAAATACCTGGTCATGTTACATTGCACCTTACTTAGCATGCTGCATTTCACATGAGAACATACCAAATATTTCATTCTAGCTCTTCTTTAAGCTATGTGAATATAGATAAGCTCAGTGTTCGACTCGAACATCGGCCGTTGTTCTCTGTACAGCACTGTGGAATATGTCAGAGATATTTCAATGCATAATAATAATAGTGTGACTGTGATGGGACATTAGAGTGTCAGCTCCACTGCAGCAGAGGCTGATGTGAATTGTTCAGTGTTCTCTGTACAGCACTGTGGAATATGTCAGAGCTATCTGTAGGGTTGGAGATCACTCTGGACTGACTCAGTTGGTTGTAAGTCGATGACTAGGTGATGGTAGTGGTAGGATGGAAGAGTTCTCTTCTCAATGCTTTCTGCTCCACCACACCTGGAAGATGATGGTGAGCCCTTTTTGGGGCCTGGGCTGCTGCCTTTGGGTACGTCCTTGAGGTAGTTACAGCATGTAAGGGGAAGGGGAGGAGGGAGCACCCAATATCCAAAGAAATGCAAAAAAAGGGTTATATTTTGTGGTCCTTTATTGAAAGAAGCATAAATGGTCAAGGCAACCTGTTTTGGGGGAAAGGACTACCCCTTCCTTAGGGCTACTACTGTTTGTAGGTTGGTGAACAGGGAAAATCCCACACGGGTGTGTTTGTAATACCAGAATCGGAATTGATCTAAGATCGTTGTGTTGGCAGTGGCAGCATCGACAGTCAATGCTTCCGCTGCCAACACAGTGATCTGTGTGGGATTTTCCCTGTTCCCCAGCCTACAAACAGTTGCAGCCCTGAGGAAGGGGAAGTCTTTTCTGCCGAAACGGGTTAGTTGACCATTTTATGCTTTTTTCAATAAATGACTACAAAATATAACCCTTTTTTTTTTACATTTCTTTGGATATTAGGTGCTCCCTCTTTCCCTACCCCTTACTGTACAGTACTATGGAATATGTTACTAATATATAGTGTGACGGGGTGGTGACATTAGAGTGTCAGCTCCCCTGGTGTAGAGACTGATGTGAATGGCTCAGTGTTCTCTGTATACCACTATGGAATATGTTATTAATATTTAAATGTATAATAATAATTAGGGATACACCGATACCAGTATCAGTGTCCATACTGAGTATTTTCACGAGTACTCATACTAATGAAAATGCTCCTGATACCAAAACCGATAATTTGCAGTGAGATATTCGTGCATGCAAAATTAATGATCGCAAATCACACTACAAAGAATCTCATGCAATATGAACAGGAATGCAGTGCGATGCCTGTCTGAATTGTATGCGTCATCACTCCTGTGTGATCCCAGGCCGAAATCGCTATATGACAAGCCTGGGATCACACAGGACTGGTGAGGAAACCGCATGCGATTCGGAGAGGAATCACACTGCATTTCTGTTCAAATCACAGTGCGATTTGCACTCCTTTTGTAAGAACGCAAATCGCACCACAAAATATCGGTACTTGTACTCGCCAATAAAAAAAACTGTATCAGTGCATCCCTAATAATGTTGGTGTGCCTGTAGTGTGACATTAGAGTGTCAGCTCCTCTGGTGCAGAGACTGATGTGAAGGACTCAGTTTTCTCTGTACAGCACAATGGAATATGTCAGAGCTATTTAAATATATAATAATTGTCTGACGGAGGGTGGGATATTAGACTGTAAGCTCCTCTGGTGCAGAGACTGATGTGACTGGCTCAGTGTTCTCTGTACAGTACTGCGGAATATGTCAGAGCTATTTAAATCTAAAATAAAGATGGTGCATGACTGTAGTGGGACATTAGAGTGTAAGCTCCTCTGATGCAGAGAATGATGTGACTGGCTCAGTGTTCTCTGTACAACACTGCAGAATATGTCAGCGCTATATAAGTTGATTCAGTAAACTTGTTGGGGGCTGAATGCTTTTCACATCTTTTGACCTTTTGGGCAGCGACTGACAAATGTTGGCCTAACCATTTTTTCGTTCCCTTTATACATGTGCCCCTAATTTACAGTATGGGTTCCTTGGTTTGCACCCGTCTCTGGCCCCCCTGCTTTTCTGTAAAGTGTGCTGAAAGCGGGAAAGGTTTGTTTTCGTTTATAGCTTCTGACAGTGATGTCACAGACACGCCTGGTCACATCTGCAGCACTACAGGGGTTAATGGGCACAATTTGGATGTGAAGGGCCTTTTAAGCTAATTAATTCAACCCATCTTCTCTATCTGCCCCCCCATTTCCTCATTATCTATACGGTCTCCAAGGTCGCATAATGACCATCGCACTGTGCTGCATTCAGACAGTGCCATGGAAACCCAGACGTCAGAGATGCTGGGCGTGTTGCATGAGAAGCACCACGCAGGACAGATTTTCCCCAGAATAGTAGTCTGCTCCCTCTCTCAAGTAGATTGTACTAATAGCCTTCTTACAGCAAATGATATCACTCCCCTCACAAACACATAAGCCAAGGAGTTCATGTCTTGTGTGTCCTTCCTATTAATACTGAATATTATTTTCCAGTGTCCAACTGTACATCGAGTGCCGCTGGTTTGTAGCCCTGATACACCTTAACTATAGAGCCATTTATCCAACTGTACATCCACACCTGCTGGTTTATAGCCCCAAAACACTAAATATAGAACCATTTATTCAATTGTGCACCAAACACTAATTTTTAGACAAAATACAGCCTAAATAAATATAAGCCATTTATCCAACTGTCCACTAATGAGATCTGCTGGTTTATAGCCCAAACAACACAAATATTGAGCCATTTACAGTATCTCACAAAAGTGAGTACACCCCTCACATTTTTGTAAATATTTTATTATATCTTTTCATGTGACAACACTGAAGAAATGACACTTTGCTACAATGTAAAGCACTGAGTGTACAGCTTGCATAACAGTGTAAATTTGCTGTCCCCTCAAAATGACTCAACTCACAGACAATAATGTCTAAACCGCTAGCAAACAAAGTGAGTACACCCCTAAGTGAAAATGTCCAAATTGGGCCCAAAGTGTCAATATTTTGTGTGTCCACTATTATTTTCCAGCACACCCTTAACCCTCATGGGCATGGAGTTCACCAGAGCGTTATAGGTTGTCACTGGAGTCCTTCCACTCCCCTATGACGACATTACAGAGCTGGTGGATGTTAGAGGCCTTGTGCTCCTCCACCTTCCATTTGAGGGTCCCCCACAGATGCTCAATAGGGTTTAGGTCTGGAGACTGGCTTGACCAGTCCATCACCTTTACCCTCAGCTTCTTTAGCAAGGCAGTGGTCATCTTTGAGGTGTGTTTGGGGTCGTTATCATGTTGGAATATTGCCCTGCGACCCAGTCTCCAAAGGGAGGGGATCATGCTCTGCTTCAGTATGTCACAGTAGATGTTGTCATTCATGGTTCCCTCAATGAACTGTAGCTCCCAGTGTCAGCAGCACTCATGCAGCCCCAAACCATGACACTCCCACCACCATGCTTGACTGTAGGCAAGACACACTTGTCTTTGTACTCCTCACCTGGTTGCCACCACACACGCTTGACACCATCTGAACCAAATAAGTTTATCTTGGTCTCATAAGACCACAGGACATGGTTCCAGTAATCCATGTCCTTAGTCTGCTTGTCTTCAGTAAACTGTTTGCAGGCTTTCTTGTGCATCATCTTTAGAAGAGGTTTCCTTCTGGGACGACAGCCAGGCAGCACTCATTCATCTATTTCCCAAAGACAATCTCTGGATATGACACTGAGCATGTGCACTCAACCTCTTTGGTCAACCATGGCGAGGCCTGTTCTGAGTGGAACCTGTACTGTTAAACCGCTGTATGGTCTTGGCCTCTGTGTTACAGCTCAGTTTCAGGGTCTTGGCAATCTTCTTATAGCCTAGGCTAGGCATCACTAATTGGCAGACCGCGGGCCGAATCCGTGCCCAGTAGCAGCCCTATGCAGCCTGCAGCCTCGCCAAATAGTTGCCTGAGTGTTCTCTCCCCTCTGCCGGCTCGCCCTGCCTGCCACTGCCACTAACATCCTTGATAATATGGTAGGGGCAGCAAGTCTCTACTTTACATCATTGCATCACTCCCCCTTCCACCCCTTCCCCACACTGCCCTAGCTTATTCACACAAGCCTGGAAGCGCTGCAGGTCCAGACAAAGGGCGGGAAATTTCAAGTTACAGAGCAGGTGATTGGTTGCTAGACAGTGGGACGGTCCCAGCAACCAATCACCCACCTTTAACTTGAAAACACCCGCCCTTTGAGTGGGGCCTGTGATGGAGTGGGGCCTGTGATGGAGTGGGGCCTGTGATGGAGTGGGGCCTGTGATGGAGGGGTCTGTAATGGAGTGGGGTGCATAATGGATGGGTCTGTAATGGGAGGGTCTATGATGGAGTGGGGTCTGTAATGGGGGTCTGTGATGGAGTGGGGTCTATGCTAGGGGGGTCTTAATGGGGGGTCTGTGATGGAGTGGGGTCTGTAATGGAGTGAGGTCTATAATGAAGGGATCTGTAATGGGGGGTCTGTGATGTAGTGGGATCTTTAATGGGGGGTCTGTGATGGAGTGGGGTCTGTGATGGGGGGGATCTGTGATGATGGGGGGATCTGTGATGATGGAGGGGAATCTGTGGTGGAGAGGGATCTGTGATGGGCGGGGATCTGTGATGATGGGGGGATCTGTGATGATGGGGCGGATCTGTGATGGAGTTGAAATCTGTGATCATGGGGGGGATCTGCACCTGCTCCCCATTCACACCTGAGACCGAGTCACATGACGGAGGAAAAAATGGCTAATTTGGCCCAATTTGGACATTTTCGCTTAGGTGTGTACTCACTGTCTCAATCAATGATCTAAGACATTGATGGCTGTTTGTTGAGTTATTTTGTGGGGACCGCAAATTTACACTGTTATACAAGCTGTACACTCACTAATTTACATAGAAAAGTAGAAAAAGTGTAATTTCTTCCGTGTTGTCACATGAAAGGATATAATAAAATATTTACAAAAATGTGAGGGGTGCACTCACTTTTGTGAGATATTGTGTTAGGTGTTCATGGTTACCATTTAGTTTTATTTTCATATGCATTTAAAAACAAATCATGAAAATATACAAAATGTTTGCATTAATTAATTATTTTCTTGTTTTTTTTCTATTTCTTATCATCAAATTCTTCTTCTTGCTATCTACTCATTTCAACAACTGTATATGTCAACTTCTAATGTGCTCTGTCCTCTTCCTCCTTTTCTTCAATATCTTCTATTAATTTGTATTCATCTCTGATGTCCTTATCCCCACCCATTCTCCAATGTCCTCTCTCCTTGTCCTCATCCCCACCCATTCTCCAATGTCCTCTCTCCTTGTCCCCACCCATTCTCCAATGCCCTCTCTCCTTGTCCTCATCGCCACCCATTCTCCAATGTCCTCTCTCTTTGTCCTAATCCCCATCCATTCTCCAATGTCCTCTCTCTTTGTCCTCATCCCCACCCATTCTCCAATGTCCTCTCTCCTTGTCCTCATCCCCACCCATTTTCTAATGTCCTCTCTCTTTGTCTTTATCTCCAACTATTTTCCAATGTCCTCTTTCTTTGTCCTCATCCCCACCCATCCTCCTCACTCCTTGTCCTCTTCCCCACCTATTCTCCAATATCCTCTCTCTTTGTCCACATCCCCACCTTTTCTCCAATGTCCTCTCTCCTGGTCCTCATCCCACCCATTCTCCAACGTCCCTTCTTTGTGTCCTAATCCCCATCTATTCTCTACTGTCTTCTATCCCTGTCCTCATCCCCACCCATTCTTCAATGTCCTCTCTCCTTGTCCTCATCCCATCCATTTTCCAATGTCCTCTCTCCTTGTTCTCTTCCCCAACCCATTCTCCAATATCCTCTCTTCTTGTCCTCATCCCATCCATTCTTCAATGTCCTCTCTCTCCATGTCCTCATCCCCACCCATTCTCCAATGTCCTCTCTCCTTGTCCTCATCTCATCCATTCTTCAATGTCCTCTCTCTTTGTCCTCTTCCCCACTCATTCTCCAACGTCCTCTCTCCTTGTCCTCATCCCCACCCATTCTCAAATGTCCTCTCTCCTTGTTCTTTTCCCCACCTATTCCCCAATGTCCTCTCTTCTTGTTCTCTTCCCCACCTATTCTTCAATGTCCTCTCTCCTTGTTCTCTTCCCCACCCATTCTCCAATGTCCTCTCTCCTTGTTCTCTTCCCCACCCATTCTCCAATGTTCTCTCTATTTGTCCTCATCCCCACCCATTTTCTAATGTCCTCTCTCTTTGTCTTCATCCTCACCCATTCACCGATGTCCTCTCTCTTTGTCTTCATCCTCACCCATTCACCGATGTCCTCTCTCTTTGTCTTCATCCTCACCCATTCACCGATGTCTTCTCTCTTTGTCTTCATCCTCACCCATTCTCCAATGTCCTCTCTCTTTGTCCTCATTCCCGCCCATTCTTCAATGTCCTCTCTGCTTTTCCTCATCCCCACCCATTCTCCAATGTCCTCTCTCTCCTTGTCCTAATTTCCACCAACTCTCGAATTTCCTTTCTACTTGTCTTTATTCTTTGTCTCCTTCCATGTTCTGATATCCACCTGCTTGTTGCGGTTTCTCTCCCATACCTTTATTTCCACCTTTTCTCTGATATTCTCATTCCATTTCCTTATTTTCACCCATTTTCTGATGCCCTCTCCCTTTTGCACCAAATTTTCTGATGCCATTGCTCCATTTTCACCCATTCTTTGATGACCTCTCTTCTTCTGTTTCCTCCTCTCCATTAATTTTCTAATGTCCTCCTCATAAACAACCTTCAATATCCTTTCTCTCTGTGTCCACATATAACTCTTCTTCCCATGCCCTCCTCATCTGTACCTTCACTTCCTCTATTATCATCTTTCCCAGGCTCCTCGAGTATCCTCTGAAGATGGTGTTTGCTCATGGAATGGATGCACAGAGATCTCATCCCCTTCTACCCACCATTCTCTATCCCATGCCAAATAACAGTGTAACCACCTGCCCCATGTCAGCTGGAGAGCCATGGATTCCTGGGATTTTTAAAGATGGCACTTCAGGAAAGAGGAATAGTACAGCACCTGGCCAGTTACTCCTTCCTGGTGAAATAGCAGCAGCTGGTCTAGCTTTTGGCCTTATATGGATCTTGTCTGTTTTTGGCAACGCTTTGGTGTGTCTCGTCATCCATCGAAGTCGACGGACTCAGTCAACGACAAATTATTTTGTTGTCTCTCTAGCATGTGCGGACCTACTTCTCAGCTTGGGCAGTGCCCCGTTTACATTGATACAAGTCAGCTCTGGTCGGTGGGCATTGGGCAGTGCCATGTGCAAGCTGGCACGATATTTTCACTACTTGACCCCTGGAGTACAGATTTATGTTCTCCTGTCTATCTGTCTTGACCGTTTCTATACCATCTTGTATCCTTTAAGCTTCAAAGTCTCAAGAGAAAAAGCCAAAAGGATGATTGTGGCTTCATGGATTTTTGATGCTGTCTTCGTCTTACCAGCTTTCTTCTTTTACGACAGCGTAGACGAGCACTGCAACTTTTTTCCTCCCCCATCCTGGGATGGTGCAGTTTATGGAGTGGCCCACCTCTTAGTGGGCTTCCTTGTGCCATCTGCCCTAATAATTCTCTTTTACCATAAGGTGGTTAAATATATTTGGCGTATCGGCACAGACAGGCTTAGTGTCAGACGGACCATGAACATTGTGCCCAGGACCAAAGTCAAAACCATCAAAATGTTCCTCATGCTCAATGCCATCTTCTTGGTGTCCTGGCTGCCGTTTTATGTGGTGCAGCTGTGGCACCCTGATGAGAGTGACCGGCGGCAGTGCTGCCTGGCATACTTGGCGGTCTCCTGGCTCTCTTTTGGATCTTCAGCTGCCAAACCAACACTGTACTCTGTATACAACGCCAACTTCAGGAGAGGCATGAAAGAGACTTTTTGCATGTCTTCCATGAAGTGTTATCGGAGCAACGCCTATACTATTACCACTTGCTCCCGCGTGGCTAAAAGGAATTATGTTGGCATCTGTGAAATGCCCATCCCGGGCAAAACTACCATAAAGGAATCAGTATACGACTCCTTTGACCGTGAAGCCAAGGAGAAAAAACTAGCCTGGCCAATCGACTCCAATCCTCCAAATACTTTTGTGTGATTGGATGCTGCACATTAAAAACTTAATAGTTTATCGGACACACCACCAATACATGGCAAAAGCCTCTGCCAAAAGAAAGGAGTTTGTTTTAAAGACTTAATGCTTTTTTCCACTCCTGTTTAGTTGGAAACAGACTAACTTTCGCAAAAACACTATAGGGATTATATTTTGTAAAGAAAATAAATAATTAAATAAATTAAGCAATATTTATTTTGTTGGAATCCCAAACACAACTCAAAGGGATAGTCTATTGTGTAAATAAAATGTGCAATTTTAGGAAGGGACTTCAAGTTTTGCTCTGACATTTCAGAAAGTCAGTACTTTGCTTTATAACACCTGTTACAGTGTTGCATATTTTTTTGTTATTTGTTTAAAATGTATTTGTTTTCCTGGACAACAATTTCTGAAAGGGACACTAAACCACTAGAATATTAATAGAAAATAGTTATTAAAGTATCAATCCATTTGAAATGTATATTTAAAGTATATCAAAACCTTTTTATAGTTTTGAATGGAGTGGAGATGGATTAGGACCCCAGTCAGGTTTTTTTTTTTTTTAATGCTGTGTCTCTTATGCAGAGATGAACCTTTTCTATGTGTCCTGATGACCCTTGTCACTAAAATATGGATAGATGGGAAATCTTCCAACAGGGAAAACTTTCTGGTGGCAATTAAGAGGGAGTTATGTCTTTGGGACAGGAAGGCAGGAAGTGAAAGGAAATCTCCCCAGTAGGGAAACAAAGAGCAAACAAAAAAAAAAACCTGAAGAGGTTCTAAACATTACCTAATCTAAACTATAAAATGTTTTGGCTTTACATAAACTTTATGTTATATAGATGGAGTCAAGAAGGCTGAATTACTCACTAGGTGTTTTTCCACCATTACGCTGACTTTGTTCCTGCCAAGTTTTGAAATGTTCCACCATGGGGTGTTCCTACTGTAGCTACATTCTCTATAATGTAAAAAAAGAGAGGGGAGAGTGGGAGCCCCTGATAATGGGCACACCAGGCCACATTCTAGCTGGTGCCAAAGCCAAAAACTATTGTGGGGAAATCTCACTACAGGCGATATGCAGAGGTGCAAGTGGTCCCAAAAAAAGCCCAAAACCTGTTACCTCACAAATTTCTTCTTTTCTACAATTTGTCATATTATGGCTTTACCAAACAACTGATATTTTTATTACAGATGATGGCCTGCATACGCCCCATTACTGGTGTCAGTGGGAGGAATAGTGTCAGTGTCAATGGCGTCAGTGGGAGGAATAGTCTGCCATCATTGGCGTTAGTGGGAAGAATAGTCTCCTATCATTGGTGTCAGTGGGAGGAATACTCTGCCAGCATTGGTGTCAGTAGGAGGAATAGTCCCCCATCACTGGTGTCCGTGAAAGGAATAGTCCCCAAGAGACGGTGTTTTGTCAAATACCGTCCCCCCGTCAGATAGGCTTGCGCAGTACGGAGGACAAGGTGACTCTGAAAGTCTCCGAAGATGAACGCCGCCTGAGTCCAGGTTCAAGCCCCACCATCCAAGTGGACATATGGTAGCACTTAGTAAGAGGGCCCCTCGCGGGCTCGCTACGATTCGGGCACGGCCTTGCTTAGCTCAGTGATTTTTTATTCAAACTCTATGTCCACTTCGATGGTGGGGCTTGAACCTGGACTCAGTGCGCAGGCGCCGTTCATCTTCGGAGTCTTTTGGTGTCTTCTTGTCCTCCGTACTGCGCAAGCGCAGTACAGGGCAGACACTATCCGACGGGGGACAGTAATTGACACTACACCGGATAAAGGCAAGCAAAGGCCACCCCCCCCCCCCCCCCCTGCAGTTTGGAGACCACTGTTTGATCAGATGTTTGACTGATTGTAGACTCTGCTTTGAATTGGATGAAGGGGGAGGGAGTGTTATATCTAGGATGGCAGCAGAATGAAAAGAACAGTTGGACAGGATATGTAAAAAAAGGTCCAGATGCACAATGCTTTAGCTATTACACTCCCTCCCTTTCCATATCATTCAAAGCAGGATCTGCTGTCAGTCATGTACCTGATCCACCAAGGTGACAGTGCACTCCATTCTGAATGGCCTGGAAGGGAGGGCATTGATTAGCTAAAGTGACGTCACATAACATGTTACATGCTGCTATTTAGCTCTGCCCCAACCCAGGCCATGCTGCGGGGGAGGAATACAGAGATCACATGACCTAGTAATTAAGTCATGCATAGTAATGCACAGCCTATTTAGTTAGGGAGAATGTGCACTGTGGTGGCAACGATCTGCAGACTCTATGAGCCTGTAAATCGTTGCCACCAAGAAAGAGGAAAGAATTAGAATAGCAGGATCACCAGGTACTTTTTAATACAGGAAACATTTATATTAAAATTGGCACAGATAGTTAAATAGGAGCTCCAGGCTCCTCCCCAAAAAGATTAAATTCAGTAGCTACAAATTCTGTAGCTGCTGACTTTTAATATCAGGGCACTTACCTGTTCAGTCATCGAGATGTGTCCCCACCCGAGCCGATTCTTAAATCGCTGCACTTTGTGAATGGGCCACAGTCTTCTGGCACCTGTGATGTGTCCCAGTAGGCTGTGGGCAAAGGGGGGTGTTGAACTTTAAAACTAGGTACCTGCCTCCCCAAAAGTGCCAACTGTGGCACCAGAGGGGAGAGAAGGCAGGCAAGTAGAGCTTCCCCTTTTGAGTGGAGCCAGCTGTAAAAAAAAATAATTGGGAAGGTTTATATATATATTTTTGGGGGTTTAGAGTCAATTTAAATTTCCCTGCAGTAGTTTGTGTCTCTGCTCCTCCCCCAATGGGGTTTTTCCTTGCAGTAGTTTGTGTCTCTGCCCCTCACACAATGCTGAGATTTCCTCAAAGCAGTATAAAGATATAATGAAGGTGTAAGTTTTTAACACATTGACTCCACAAAATCTGTCTATTCTCCTTAATGTTGAGCATGGCACCATCATTTGGCTTGGTGATAGTTTCAGCCATTGAGTACGTCCTATAATCCTGTTAAGAGGATCATAACTACTACAATCCTTGCAAGATA
This sequence comes from Lithobates pipiens, assembly GCF_037356315.1. Classification (NCBI taxonomy): domain Eukaryota; kingdom Metazoa; phylum Chordata; class Amphibia; order Anura; family Ranidae; genus Lithobates; species Lithobates pipiens. Next base: position 480,567,606 of record NW_027507903.1, on the reverse strand, counting down.
CAAGAAACCATCTTGCAATTTAACTTGCCAGTGACTGCACAAATCTAAATGATAATTTTTGGTGAACTGCCCTCAGAATATCCAAGACCTTGTAATGGTGGGAATTGGGGAACATAGGCTCCCAATAATATCTTAAAGGGGAGGATTTCAGTGATATAATGTAGCCCAAAAAAGAGAGACCCCCTTGAGAGTTCCGCTGCCTATCACAGACTCATATTTTGCTAGCAACGTCGTAGCCTTTTAATTTGCAGCTATCTATGGACATCACCAACTGGATGCCACTAAATCCCAGTGTGTATCCTACAAAATTAAGCTCCAGCCCACAAAACAGCAGCCTCCATTTAACATTCTGTGCAGATACTTTCAAGTAAATCTAAACCCAAAATTTAACTCTGCAACTTTCATTAAAATAATACTTGTCATGGGGGTTTTAATTCTCAGACTTTCTGTCTCCCAAATGTGCTCCTGTGTTGTCACACTGTCACATACCCCCCCCAGGTGGGATACACATTGCCAGGGCATAGTCCACTGTCACTACGAGGAAGCATGAACTAGAACGATGATGTGCAGGAGTGAATGGATGTAGACATGAAGTGGCCGAAGGAGGCTGCAGGAGATCAGCAGTGATTAGATAGAAAAATATGGGGGGGAAAAGGTGAAAACAGGATTTTAGGTAAAAAATTATAATTGTTTATGATATACTGTATAATGCACAGAGCAAACTAAATGTTGTCCAGTTGAAGTTTACATCTAATGTCATTTTTCTAATGTGAATTTATGTTTATGTTCTCAGAGAAATACGAGTGTCACATATTATATTTCTCTCCTCATTCCTATCATTGTAACAGAATTTTGCACAAGAGATGAGATATACAGCAGAGCTGTAAAGAGGATTTTTTTTGCAATTTTAAGCTGAATATTGTCTTGTGACTCGATCACATCATTGATGAAGAAAGGGCTAAACTTCAATAAAACCATCCAAATTTCTCTCTGAGATGGTCTCACATGCCTCCATTCTGTGACTCTGGGGTGCAGCAGGCTGTTGGGGTGGGATAGTGGCAGCAAGGTGTTTGGGGTGTCTGGAGGTCCCAGAGTCTTGGGGCAACAGGGTATTTGGGGTATGTGGAGGATTGTCTTGGGGCAGCAGGGTGTTTAGGGTGTGCAGAGTTCCCATGGTCTTTGGGCAGCAGAGTGTTTGGAGTGTGTGGAGGTCCCAACAGGGTATTTGGGGTATGTGGAGGATGGCCTTGGGGCAGCAGGGTGTTCAGAAATGTGGAGTTCCCATGGTCTTGGGGCAGCAGGGTCTGTGGGGTGTGTAGTGGTCCCAGGGTCTTGGGGCAGCAGGGTGTTTGGGGTGTGTAGATTTCCCATGGTCTTGGGGCATCAGGGTGTTTGGAGTGTGTGGAGGTCCCGTTGTCTTGGGGCAGCAGGGTGTTTGGAGTTTGTGGCGGTCCTTGGGTCTTGGAGCAGCGGGGAGTTTGGAGTGTGTGGTGGTCTCGGGGTCTTGGGGCAGCAGGAGTGTGTGGAGGTCACAGGGTCTTTGGGCAGCAGTGTACTTGGAGTGTGTGGAGGTCCCTGGGTCTTGGACCAGCAGGATATTTGGGTGTGCAGAGGTTCCAGGGTCTTGGGGCAGCAGGAGTGTGTGAAGGTCCCAGGATCTTGGGCAGCAGGGTGTTTGGAGTGTGTGGAGGTCCCAGGGTATTGGGGAAGCAGGGTGTTTGGAGTGTGTGGGGGTCATGGTCTTGAGGCAGCAGGGTGTTTGGGGTATGTAGAGGTCCCATGGACTTGGGCCAGCAGGGTGTTTGGAGTGTGTGGAGGTCCCAGGGACTTGGGGCAGCAGGGTGGTTGGGTGTGTGGTGGTCCTATGGTCTTGGGGCAGCAGGAGTGTGTGGAAGTCCCAGGGTCTTTGGGCAGCAGCATGTTTGGAGTGTGTGGAGGTCCCAGGGTCTTGGGGCAACAGGGTGTTTGGACTGTGTGGTAGTCCCAGGGTTTTGTGACAGAAAGGTGCTTGGAGGGTGTGGAGGTCCCAGGGTTTTTGGACAGCAGGGTGTTAGGAGTGTGTTGAGGTCCCAGGATCTTGGAACAGTAGGGTGTGCAGGGGTGTGCAGGGGTAGCAGGGTGTTGGAACTATGTGGGGGCAACAGGATGTTTGGGGCAGCAGGGCGCTGCGATGTTCAGGGCATGAGGGTGTTGGAATTATGTGTGGGCAGCAGGATTTTCAGGGTTGCAGGGTGCTGGGCAGAAGGGCACTCAGGGAAGCAAGTGTTTGGGGTGCATGGAGTCAGCAGAATGTTGGGGGTTTTGAGGGCAACAAGATTTCAGGGGATGCATCAGGCAGCAGGGTTTTGGGGTTTTAGGGACAGCAAGGTGTTGGGAACAGCAGGCGTTTAGGTGTGTTGAGGGGAGCAGTATGATGTTGGGGGTGGGTGGGGGTGTCTATTTTTGTCTCTTTCTCCAGTGGAGGAAGGTGTGAATCCTGTGACGGGGCAGCGTTTGGTGACAGCTGCACTGTGTAGGTGGGGTTCTATGGTAATCTATATATCTCAAATCTATTTTTATACGCAGAGGAATGCAAATTAAATTTGGAGTAGAAAATTCACTGGAAAAGAGAGTTCCTTTCTGAATTGAGAAATAATTGAATGCTTAATGGTTTTGAATGTTTGGTGACTATTGCATTCCTTTTTTGGTTCTTTCTTTAAAGTGAACCTGTGCTTTGTCCATGCTGGGCAAAGTGACATGGTCACTTTAAAGCAGAGACCTAAAGTGGACCTGTCATCAGATTAAATTTATAAGTGTAGCAAGCTAAGTAATGTGTGAGTGTAACACTTTCATGCATTTATTTCCTCTCACAGATATGGATGGCACCACAATAATTAAAATCCTGGTGCATGTGCAGTTCCTGGCTGTGTTTACAAATGTCTGACACAGATCAGCCTCTTACCTTGTCACTGGCTATAATGTTGCATTTTGGTTATTGGGGGTGGGGAGACTGAGGAAATGCTTCATCCTGCCCGCAACAGACTAATGACATCATCTCAGCCTAGGCACAATCACTGACTGCAGCTTCAAGTGCTAGTAAACACCCATTGGACACTTGTACCTACAGGTAAGCTTGTAATAAAGGTGCATGTTTAGGAGATATTCAGTGTTTCTGCAGCCAGTGACGTCACCGTGCATGCCCTCTTAAGGAACTGCATAATCGTGCTGTTCCTTAAGATCTTTGTGCCGTGGGCGAGACGTCATCGCAGCTCGGCCATTCAAGTGGCCAGAACCCGTGAACTCAGAAGGAAGACCTGGTGAAGATGGAAGACCTGTCAGCGGTGACATTGTGCCTCTGGAGGACTTTGTTTCAAGGTAAATCTTTCATAATGTGCTAGTATGCGATGCACACTAGCACATTATGACTTTGCTTGGCAGGGAGAAGATTATTTCTTTATTTACAACCGCTTCAAGGATGGCTTTGGATGACAAAATGAGGAGACATTTGGCCTCATGTACACTCCTGCTGGTAAACAGACTTTCAGAGGCAGTTGGCTGTTTTATAACATGCTCCCTGAACTCATCCAATGTTATCTTATGTGTACATGTACACAGGTTCGTTTAATGTAGTTTTTAGGCAGTTGTGTTTTTAGGCTTTTCTTTGAAGGCAAGAAAATGAGTTCAGACGCAAGTTTCTGATGTTTCAGATGCAAAATGCACTGGCGTTTAGCCGCGTTTTCGTTTAGAAGCGTTTTTACAGGTGCCCTATTTTTCAACATTACAAGACTTAAAAATGATAGCAAATTATGAAAAAACACACGTTTTTTTTTTAACCAGTTCCCGACCAGCGCACGCCGATGTACGTCGGCAGAATGGCACGGGCAGGCATATTGGCGTACAGGTACGTCCAATCTTTAATGCCACCCTGCCATCGCGAGCGTGCCACCGGGCATGCTGGTCGGGACCCCCGTGAGTCCGGTCTCACGGGGCAGCGGAATGGAGAGATGCCGTTGTAAACAGCATCTCCCCGTTCTGCCTAGCAACAAGTGACGCTGATCTCTGCTCCATGTGATTGGAGCAGAGATCAGTGTTCACTAAATGAAAGCCCAGCCCCCAACAGTTAGTAACACACCCCTAGGAACACTTAACCCCTACACTGCCACCCACTGGTTAACCCTTCACTGCCAGTGTCATTTACACAGGAATCACTGCATTTGTATAGCAGTGATTGCTGTATAAATGACAATGATCCCAAAAATGTGTCAAAAATGTCCGATGTGTCTGCCATAATGTCGCAGTCACAATAAAAATCGCTGATCGCCGCCATTACTAGTAAAAAAAAAAATTATTAATAAAAATGCCATAAAACTATCCCCTATTTTGTAAACACTATAACTTTTGCGCAAACCAATCAATAATCACTTACTGCGATTTTTTTTACCAAAAATATGTAGAAGAATACGTATCAGCCTAAACTGAGGGAAAAAAAAGTTTTTTTATATATTTTTGGGGGATATTTATTATAACAAAAAATAAAAAATAATGTGTTTTTTTTCAAAACTGTCGCTCTTTTTGTTTATAGCACAAAAAATAAAAACCGCAGGGGTGATCAAATACCACCAAAAGAAAGCGCTATTTGTGGGAAAAAAAGGAGGTCAATTTTGTTTGGGAGCCAAGGCGCATTACCGCGCAATTGTCAGTTAAAGCAACGCAGTGCCGAATCACAAAAAGTGGTCTCGTCTTTGGCCAGCAAAATGGTCCGGAGCTGAAGTGGTAAACTTGTAATTGCTTGCTATGCTTCATAGACCATTTATATACCCCTAATGAGTATGATCCAATCCAATATACCTCTAGCTTTGCTGTTAGCCAAAGTATAATTGGAATTTGACCTATAAGTTGTTAGATTTCAACCAGATGACCCCACCATTGAGCTTCACCCCTGACTTGATCAAACATAGTTGCATGAAATTTAGGGTTACGGTTAAACCCCTTTCACACCAAACCGTCCATAGTGTGGGTGGTAAAACGCCGCTATTTTTAGCGGCGTTTTACCACCGGATTTGCGTCAGATTTGCGGCGCATTTCAGCCGCTAGCGGGGGTGCTTTTACCCCCCGCTAGCAGCCGAGAAAGGGTTAAAACCGCCGGCAATACGCTGCAATAGCGGCGTTTTGCCGGCGGTATTACAGCGCTGCCCCATTGTTTTCAATGGGAGCAGCGGTGGAGGAGCAGTAAACACACCGCTACTTCACTGCTCCAAAGAAGCTGCTGGCAGGACTTTTCCCTGACGTCCTGCCAGCGCACCGCTGTAGTGTGAAAGCCCTCGGGCTTTCACACTACAAACAATGGTGCAGCTTTTTTAGGCCAGATTGCAGGCGCTATTTCTAAGCTGCTATAGCGCCTGCAAAATGCCCTGGTGTGAAAGGGGTCTTAGGGTTTCCGGTTATGGTTTCCCATTAGGGTTAGGGTTAGGATTTCCGGTTAGGGTTTCCCATTAAGGTTAGGGTTAGGGTTTTCCACTTGAAGAACAAGTTAGGGTTAGGGTTTCCGGTTAGGGGATTATGGTTAGGGTTTTCCCCTTGAAGAACAAGTTAGGGTTTAGGATTTCCGGTTAGGGGTTAGGGTTTCCCATTAGGTTTAGGGGGTTATGGGTAGGGTTTTCTCTTGAAGAACAAGTTAGAATTAGGGTTTCCGGTTAGGGTTTCACATTAGGGTTAGGGGGTTATGGTTAGGGTTTTCTTCTTGAAGAACAAGTTAGGGTTTCGGTTAGGGTTAGGGTTTCCTATTAGGGTTAGGGGGTTAGGGTTATAGTTTTCCCCTTGAAGAACAAGTTAGGGTTAGGGTTTCCGGTTAGGATTAATTAAAAATATTTAAAAAATAGCAAATAAAATTTGCATTAAAAAGTCTTAATACATTTATTTATAAAAATAAAATTACACATACAGCTTTAAAAAAAAAAATTTAACAAAAAATTCTAATAGTCAAAAATGAAAATGAAATATATTTAAAAAATTGCAATTAAATTTTGCATAAAAAAGACAAAATACATAAAAAAAATTAAATGACATATACAGCTTATAATAAAAAATAAACAAAAAATATACTAATCAATTGCAATTCAAAAATGAAATATATTTAAAACATTGCAATTAAATTTTGCATAAAAAAGACAAAATAAATAAAAAAAATGAAATTACATATACACCTTATTAAAAAAAAATAAACAAAAAATATACGAATCAATTGCAATTTAAAAATGTAATATATTAAAAAAATTGAATTTTCTTCCTCACATATGCTCATTATGGGATCCATATATACAAGTACACTGCTGCTCTCTCAGCTGCTGCTACTCACTCTGGTCTCAGAGAATGGCTGAAATAGTTAAATAATATTGTTTTTTAGAGTTTGAGAGGGTCCTAAGATGTTATCTTAAATAAACGCTCCTAGACGCAAATGCAGCATGCAAACGCGGCAAAACTGTGTTTTTAAATGCCGTTTTGAAGCTGTCAAAAACAATTTCCACAGGAGGTTGCCTCAACGTCCCGTGTACATTAAGCCTTAATGTTCAGTGATGACATCATGTCTGTGCTCTGCTCCCCCTGCAATCATGTGTTAGATGGACAGTGCTGTGTAAAGCAATATATCCCTGATTGTCTGACACTTCTAGATCATTTTATGCCAGTTTGAGTGCTCCTTCACAGTGCACAGGGGGTTACAGGAAACAGATATTAAGACAGATTTGAGGTACTTACAATAGCTGATCTATGGTTACAGCATAATCTTTCTTGAAAAATTATGACGTCTCCTCCCCTTCAGCAGCCAATAGGATTGCTTCTCTTTTTGGCTAATCGGGTGACGAGTCTCAGGACCCGCTTCCTGATTGGGCGGGAGGAGAATCAGGAAGACAATAGTGAACATTATTTTGCTGTTGTCACCCAACTGGACGGGCTCGGGGCGCAGTGTCCTGCGCCCGAGCCTAACCTTTTCTGAAGTCAATTGGAGCCTCAGGCTCTAATCATGTGTTTAAAAAAAAAAAACATTGGAATCTATGTGTCCGGCACCCTGCATGTAGATTAGGGGCAGGTGCATGGATTAGGGGGCTGCGCCCCTGTGCCCATATGGATGGGTCGTCATTGCCCAAAATGTATGAATACCTGCACTAGACGCCCATAATAATAGTACAGTAGTAAAGTTACAAGTCTAAGAGCTGAAACGCAGCTCTGAGACACATGCATTATAGGACACCACAATGCACAGAAATGCGCTACCTTACGTTGTGGAAAGTTGTCGCTCAGGACAAGTATAAACAGACAAGTATAAATGGGCCTTCACATTTTTGTAATGTTACTTGTTTTTAACCCCCCACATAATCATTTGTTTTTAGTTTTGAGTGCACATGAGAAGGGTTAGAACCTCTTCCAGGTCTTTATTGCTATCTGCGTACCTGCTGAGAAGACCACTCACTTCCTGTCCCAGTGACACCCACGACCAGGTCAGGGAATTAAAGAAAATATTTTTTATGGGGACACAGGTGGCAAAAAAAAAAAAAAAAAATGAAAGCGAAAGGTTTAGTCAGGGTGGAGTCGCATGACTGCTTAGAAATTGGTATCATAAGGGAGGAGATCGCCATCTACATGTTCAGGCCTGAAGTACATCAGTTTGTGATAAACACATTGAGAGAATTTATCAAAGCTGGACCAGACAGAAACTGGAGCAGCTGTGCATGGCAACCAATCAGCTTCTAGCTTTCTGTTTTAGCCCTCGTTCACACCAAAGGAAATCATGCGAGTTCAGTTGAATTTCAAAACCGCATTTAAGTGCGAGTTCGGGGGCGAAGTAAAAGACATCTGTGTCGGTTCATGCACAGAAGTCTATTGAAATCACCCCCCAAAGTTGCCAAAAATAGTGCAGGATCTACTTTTGGGATTTGGTGCAGCGCCGCAAAATTGGACGGTGCTGTTGTTGGCAGTAGGCTGCGATTTGGCATGCAATTTGACATGTCAAATTGCCACAATGGTGAATGGGAGGTAAAAGCTTAACTGAATAAGTTGAAGATAGAAACTAATTGGTTACAATGCAAAGCCACAACAGTTTTATTGAATTCCCCTTTTGGGGTTGATTTACTGCAAGAGCAGAGACAGTCAAACTAGCTTAGTAAATAAGGTGAAGCTGTGTTCAGTTCAAGTGGTATTACACCAAAAAAACAAAAATGGAATATATTGCAGCTTACCAATCATTAGATGTGTTGGCTGCATTCGTTTTTTTTTTTTCTTTTAGGCCTTTTTCCTCTGTGTTCACCTAGTGATCAGGCCAGTAACACACCTCCCGGTGTTCTGTCAGATTAGCGAACCTGTGAGATCAGCGAACAGAAGTGATGTTCCCTCAGCTGACTGACCAAGAATACTTTGTATGCGTTCCACCACTAGCAGGTTTGCTAATGTGACAGAACACCTGCAGTCAGAAGACGGCAGCAGACATCTTGTTCCACCTAGCCAAGTCTTGAATTTCACACTCATTATAGCAATAATGTGAGCATGTATGCTTGTATACAGTATTTTGAAACCCCTGGGACTGTTTTGATGTTACATTTTTAACCACTTCAGCCCTGGACCATTTGGAAAAGACCAGAGCACTTTTTGCGATTCGGCACTGCGTCGCTTTAACTGACAATTGCGCGGTCATGCATTAAAAAAACTAAACAGTAAAGCTAGCCCAATTTTTTTGTATAATGTGAAAGATGATGTAAAGCCAAGTAAATATATACCCAACATGTCACGCTTTAACTACGCGTTGACCGACCGATATACGTCAGCAGAATGGCACGGCTGCGCAAAACAACGTATGGGTACATTGTTCCCTTTAAGAGCTGCCAGAGGCACGCACCTGCAGCATGGCGGGGGACCTGATGCCTGTGGCTGGCAGGCACGAGAGCCAGCACGGGGATTTGTGTGTGTAAACACACAAATCCCTGTTTTATCAGGAGAGAGGAGACTTATCGTGTGTTCCTAATAAGTAGGAATAACAATATTTCTTCTCCCCTAGTCAGTCCTATCCCTATACAGTTAGACTTTCACACTGAGGCGCTTTACAGGTGCTACAGCACTAAAAATAGCGCCTGCATAGCACCTGTAAAGTGCCTCTGTCTCTCCAGTGTGAAAGCCCGAGGAAGGAGCGGTGTATGCACCGCTCCTAAACCGCTCCTACCCACTGAACTGAATGGGCACCACTGCTAAACCGCCGGCAAAGCGCTGCTGCGGGTTATCTTAACCCTTTTTCGGCCGCTAGCGGGGCCCGCTATTGGCCAAAAGCCCCTGCAAAAACAGCTTTACGCTTTACCGCCATTTTTGTGGGGCCTTTCAGCCGCTAGCGGGGCGGTTTTGGCACAGACGCCCCAGTGTGAAAGGGGCCTTAGAAACTCTAACTAGGGAACACATTTAACCCCTTGATCGCCCCCTAGGTTAAACCCCTTCCCTGTCAGTGACATTTACACAGTAATTAGTGCATTTTTACAGCACTGTGTCAAAAATGTCCCATCCATCTGCTGCAATGTCGTAGTACCACTAAAAATTGCAAATCGCCACCATTACTAGTAAAAAAAAAAAAAATGTAAAAATAAAAATGCCATAAAAATTCTATTAATCTTTCCCATAGTTTGTAGACGCTATAACTTTTGTGTAAACCAATAAATATACGCTTATTGCCATTTTTTATTTTTTTTTTACCAAAAATTTGTAGAAGAATATATATTGGCCTAAAATGATGAAGAAATTTGTTTTTTAAAAACATTTTTGGGGATATTTATTATAGCAAAAGGTTGCTCTTTTTTTGTTTATAGCGCAAAAAAAAAAACTGCAGATGTGATCAAATGCCACCAAAAGAAAGCTCTATTTGTGGAAAAAAAAAGGACGCAAATTTCGTATGGGTACACTGTCGCAATTGTCGCAATTGTCAAGTAAAGTGACGCAGTGACAAATTGTAAAAAGGGCTCTAGGCAGGAAGGGGGTAAAATCTTCCGGGGCTAAAGCAGTTAAAATTGCACACACTCGTGGAATGGCGACAAAATACAATACTTAAAAATCTCCATAGGCGATGCTTTAAAAAATGTTAACAGTTACCTGTTTAGCGTTACAGAGGAGGTCTTGTGATAGCATTATTTTTCTCACTCTAACAATCACGGCGATACCTCACATGTGTGATTTGAACACCGTTTACATTTGCAGCCGCAACTTAGGTATGCGTTTTCTTTGGCGCACGAGCGCAGAGGGATGGGGCTCTTTAAAAAAAAAAATCTGACTACTTTTATTGCTGTCACAAAGAATGTAAACATCCCTTGTGACAATAATAGTCAGTAACAGGTACTCTTTATGGAGGGATCTGGGATCTAAAAGACCCCAAACCCCTCCTTTGCACTTCAGAAATGGTATCTTCCTCAAATGTCCCCCTCGCTTCTCTGCTGGGTCCCTAGCTTGGCACTCCAGATACTTCTCAAGCTTCACCCCTGCTAACCGGCTCGGTCCCTGGCTTGACTCACAAGACTGCTCTGCAAGCGTCACCTCCGCTGGTTGGGTCCCTGACTTGATCACCGTCTGAACGTGCACATTCGGTGAGAATGCTGATGCGGTAATTGCTTCAGTTACTCACTGTGGTGCCTGGTAAATGTGGATGGTCCCTTTATGGGTGACAGCTTTCCTTCTACCCCGGACCACGTCAGGTCCTCCGGCAAGCTGAACCGTCACTTATGGTTAGACTGTAAGCCACAATCCCAACCCTGCTGCCTTCTTACTTCTAGATAGGCCCTCACACAGCCTGGCAGCCAGATGCCCCAGGGATATGCCCAATCTCCGGCCTAGCAGCCCGGGGCGTACAACACATGTACACCCAGACAGCCGTAAATTTGTGAGGAGCCACCTGACTAAAACCCAGGGCGCTACACAAGAAAGCCAACCGTCGGCTCTAAAAAAACGGTACAGCTGCACCCATGCGATCCGATTCCGATCCTATTCATACCCATGAATACGATTCCGATACCATTTCATAGTTCGCACTGCGATCTGCAAACCAATTTGGGGGTGTCATTAATTTTACATTGACACCTCCAGTGGTTTGCAGATGTCAGTGTGAACCACTGTGCGATTCAGGTGTGATGCGGAAACCCACACTGGAATCGCAGGGTTTCTGCATCACGCGTGCGTTCCATTTGTTTCATAAGCTCAGTCACTTTTAAAAAGAAACTAAAAAAAAAATAACTGATTTGTTTACACCAGTTTCTCATCAGTTTCTTATCAGTTTTTCATCAGTTTTTTTTACATCCACTATTAGGCCGGGTTCACACCGCTGCGATGCGGGAACGCCGCGAATCCGCGGCGTTTTCCCGCATCGCATTACTCCCGCCGGCAGTTCACACTGCCCTATGCGGACGGCTGGGAGTGTCAATGATATGTTAATGACACCCCCAGATCCGTCCGCATATCGCAGTGCGATCTGCCGACTCGCACAGGAATCGGATCGCATGGTGTGAACCCCCATGCGATCCAATTCTGTTGCGGACCAAAAAAAGGGTCCCGTGCGAGTTTGCTGCGGGACCGATGCGAATTCAGCCATACTATCTGTATGGCTGTACTCGCATCGCTACGGAGATCGGATGTGATTTGCGGTGCGAATCACATCCGGATCTCCCCCCGCAGCAGTGTGAACCCGGCCTTAATGTAAAATCAGTTGCAAAACAAACTATTTGTCCATTTACATTTGTTTTTCATTTATTCCATTTTTTTAACCAGAAGAAAAATAGGGCTTTGATCCGTTCAAAAAAACGGATGCTGACGGAAGAAGATGTAAATGGTTTTTCCATAGAGATGCATTGATGTCCGTTTTTCATCCATCAATGGATGGCTGAAAAACAAACGGAACGCCCGCATGAAAGGGGCCTTAGAACGGATCCCTCCAGCGGTGCCCTGTCACCGCTAAACAGGGCCATAGATAAAAAAAAATTGGGGGGGGGGGGGGTTGGGGTGGTTCAACAGCAGGTACTATGTAAAAGTTTTTTTAAATAAAACAAATTACACCAAATTCATTAAGACTTAAGACTTGAAAAGGAAAAACGATGTGTTGCTCATAGTAAGCAATCAATCACACACTTAATTCTATTTTCTCAGATCAAATTGAACACAATTTCAGTTTTGCTTTCTTCCAGTTTTTATGAAGATTGAAGTGAGGTTAGCTACTGTCCAGTCTAAGGCCTGGTACACACTGTCACATGCTGGGCTGAACTAAAAAAAACCTGACAGATCACTGTACTAACACATGCAGTGTTAGTACAGCGATCTCCCAAGCTGTGCGTGCTATTGTGTTCTGACAGGGGACGCCCCACCAGAATACAGCTGTCAGTGCTCTTAGCCATTGGAGTGGCTATCACTGGATGGTGCACTGTAATAGCCAATCTTACTGGGAAGGTGCAAAGGGCACCATCTTGTGGAAGGCAGCACAATCACAATTTTTTTGTTATCCCGGTATACCAGACAAGAAAAATGGTACTGTGCACAGTTCATACATGTAAAACATACCTTTGAACTTGAGAAAAAAAGTAGGACCTGCGGCCCGCGTAGCGTGTCGGGAAAAAATTGTGTGTGGCCAAAATTATTGTGGGAGGGGCTTAAAGGCAGTGGGGGAAAGACTGTGGATGGATTACAGGAGATTATCAAAAACTGCAGACGGACAACAGGAGATAACCAGAGGCTGCGGACTGACTACAGGAGATAAGCAAAGACTGCGGACTGACTACAGGAAATAATCAAAGACTGCGAACTTACTACAGGAGATAAGTAGAGACTGCGGACTGACTACAGGAGATAATTAGAGACTGCGGACTGACTACAGGAGATAATTAGAGACTGTGGACTGACTACAGGAGATAGTCAGAGACTGCGGACTGACCACAGGAGATAATCAGAGACTGCGAACTGACCACAGGAGATAATCAGAGACTGCGGACTGACCAAAGGAGATAATCAGAGACTGCGGACTGACTACAGGAGATAATCAGAGACTGTGGACTGACTACAGGAGATAATCAGAGACTGCGGACTGACAACAGGAGATAATCAGAGACTGCTGACTGACTACAGGAAATAATCAGAGACTGCGGGCTGACTACAGGAGATAATCAGAGACTTCGGACTGACTACAGGAGATAATTAGAGACTGTGGACTGACTACAGGAGATAAGTAGAGACAGTGGACTGACTACAGGAAATAATCAGAGACTGCGGACTGACTACAGGAGATAATCAGAGACTGCGGACTGACTACAGGAGATCATCAGAGACTGCGGACTGACTACACGAGATAATCAGAGACTGCGGACTGACTACAGGAGATAATCAGAGACTGCGGACTGACAACAGGAGATAATTAGAGACTGCGGACTGACTACAGGAGATAATTAGAGACTGCGGACTGACTACAGGATATAATCAGAGACTGGGGACTGACTACAGGAGATAGTCAGAGACTGCGGACTGACCACAGGAGATAATCAGAGACTGCGGACTGACCACAGGAGATAATCAGAGACTGCGGACTGACCAAAGGAGATAATCAGAGACTGCGGACTGACTACAGGAGATAATCAGAGACTGCGGACTGACAACAGGAGATAATCAGAGACTGCTGACTGACTACAGGAAATAATCAGAGACTGCGGGCTGACTACAGGAGATAATCAGAGACTTCGGACTGACTACAGGAGATAATTAGAGACTGCGGACTGACTACAGGAGATAGTCAGAGACTGCGGACTGACTACAGAAGATAATCAGGGACTGCGGACTGACTACAGGAGATAATCAGAGACTGCGGACTGACGACAGGAGATAATCAGAGACTGTGGACTGACTACAGGAGATAAGTAGAGACAGTGGACTGACTACAGGAAATAATCAGAGACTGCAGACATACTACAGGAGATAATCAGAGACTGCGGACTGACTACAGGAGATAATCAGAGACTGCGGACTGACAACAGGAGATAATCAGAGACTGCGGACTGACTACAGGAGATAATTAGAGACTGCAGACTGACTACAGGAGATAATTAGAGACTGTGGACTGACTGCAGGAGATAATTAGAGACTGCATATGGATTACCCTCATCCTAGGGTCCTTACTCCCTCAGTGACCACCTGCAGATTCTTTTTGGAGCTGTCATGACTGTCCTTAATATTCTGGTGGAGGCCAGACACTAAGGGCAGGAATTGGTCTTCTCCTCCTGCTCCCCCTCCTTGCAGTACATTTGAAATTTGTGCACTGCACACAGGGTTCACTGAGTCAGTGGACTGCCCCACCCCCTGCCCGAGCTGAGCCATCAGTGGCCCCACCCCCCCGCCCGAGCTGTCAGCGGCCCTGCCTCCCGCCAGAGCGGGGGTGTCACCGGACCGCTCCACCCCCTGCTCCAGCCGACCATAAATATCAGTGGAGCGCCCCGCCCCCCCCCCCCCGCCTCAGCCAAGCTGTTAGTGGCCCTGCCCCTATCCAAGCTGAGCTGGAGTGTCAGCGGACTGCCCCGCCCTCTGCCCGAGCCGACCATAGATGTCAGTGGAGCGCCCCACCTGAGCCATTCTGAGCCGAGCTGTTAGCGGCCCCTTACCTTAAGATAGGCCCATTTAAAAAAAAAAAAACACAAAAAACAAAACAAACAAAAAGATCGACTTCGAGGGTTGTGGCTCGGCGACCAGGGGTCACATAGAGCCCACATTTTGGGGGTAGATCTACTCACCCATTGGTCAAAATTTGGCACTCCTATCATCTATGGTTCTACAGAAGCTACATACAGAGCAGCCAGGTAAATACAAGCTGGCAAATTCTGTTTGCAGCAGACTGAGAGGATGAGCTCACAGTGCCTTTCCTCACTTGTTGTCAGAGGCACTGAGTTCATTGGACAGCTTGGAGTCTGCAGAGTTTGATAGGCAGCACCATCTGTCAAACTCACCTATTTATTTTCATGGGGCCACTCTGCAACTGCAAGCCAAACTCACTCGCAGTAGCAGCATAGTCCAACAATGTAAAACTACTATTCAGCAATGTAAAAAAAAACAAGGAGGCGGCAGTAGCATCTCATGAATGCCTGTCGGCTGCTGCTATACCATATACCACTCATTGAAAAGCAATACACCACAGATCACTTTTAAGAGGGCAGTAAGCATTACCGCAAATGTGAAAGAAACTTGGAACACATCATCCATTTCACACTCACCACCAATCAGGTCACTCCCCAGTCACTTCCCATGTTAGCCATCTCCCTTCAACTTATATCACAGGTGACCATTTCCCAACCTGCAGATGACAGACCCTGCTCCAAAAGATATAACTCCCAATTACTCCCCCCCCCCCCCCACCTGCTGATTGATATCCCTCCACAAGACTGGACTGGGACAGAAATTTGGCCCTGGACTTCATCCAGACCGGCCCCCTTACATCAGAGTGTCCCATCACCAGCCCCCTTACATCAGAGTGTCCCATCAGCACCCCCTTACATCAGAGTGTCCCATCATCAGCCCCCTTACATAAGAGTGTCCCATCAGAGTGTCCCATCACCAGCCCCCTTACATCAGAGTGTCCCATCACCAGCCCCCTTACATCAGAGTGTCCCATCAGCACCCCCTTACATCAGAGTGTCCCATCACCAGCCCTCTTACATCAGAGTGTCCCATCAGCATCCCCCTTACATCAGAGTGTCCCATCACC
This sequence comes from Lithobates pipiens, assembly GCF_037356315.1. NCBI lineage: Eukaryota > Metazoa > Chordata > Amphibia > Anura > Ranidae > Lithobates > Lithobates pipiens. Next base: position 480,551,888 of record NW_027507903.1, on the reverse strand, counting down.
AACCCTTTTACATCAGAGTGACCCATCACCAGCCCCCTTACATCAGAGTCTCCCATCAGCATCCCCCTTACATCAGAGTGTCCCATCACCAACCCTCTTACATCAGAGTGTCCCATCAGCACCCCTTACATCAGAGTGTCCCATCAGCACCCCCTTACATCAGAGTGTCCCATCATCAGCCCCCTTACATCAGAGTGTCCCATCATCAGCCCCCTTCCATCAGAGTGTCCCATCACCAACCCCCTTCCATCAGAGTGTCCCATCACCAGCCCCCTTACATCAGAGTCTCCCATCAGCATCCCCCTTACATCAGAGTGTCACATCACCAACCCTCTTACATCAGAGTGTCCCATCAGCACCCCCTTACATATCAGAGAGTCCCATCATCAGCCCCTTACATCAGAGTGTCCCATCACCAACCCCCTTACATCAGAGTGTCCCATCAGCATCCCCCTTACATATCAGAGTGTCCCATCATCAGCCCCCTTACATCAGAGTGTCCCATCATCAGCCCCCTTACATCAGAGTGACCCATCATCAGCCCCCTTACATCAGAGTGTCCCAACATCAGCCCCCTTCCATCAGAGTGTCCCATCAGCACCTCCTTCCATCAGAGTGTCCCATCACCAGCCCCCTTACATCAGAGTGTCCCATCATAAGCCCCCTTCCATCAGAGTGTCCCATCACCAGCCCCCTTACATCAGGGTGTCCCATCACCAGCCCCCTTACATCAGAGTGTCCCATCATAAGCCCCCTTCCATCAGAGTGTCCCATCAGCAGCCCCCTTACATCAGAGTGTCCCATCAGCAGTCCCCTTACATCAGAGTGTCCCATCATCAGCCCCCTTACATCAGAGTGTCCCATCAGCACCCCCTTACATCAGAGTGTCCCATCATCAGCCCCCTTACATCAGAGTGTCCCATCAGCAGCCCCCTTACATCAGAGTGTCCCATCACCAACCCCCTTACATCAGAGTGGCCCACTGAGCCATCGGCCCACCGGGAAACTCCCGGAAGTCCCCGATGGCCAGTACATGCCTGTCCCTCCATGACCACCTCACATCCCCCCTGCGGACAGACCTCTCTCCCCAGCCTATCCCCACACACCCTCGCACCTGGTGTCCTGTGGATGGGGCAATCACTCCCGCAGTGTTATTGTGTTCTGCCAGTGGAGAGCCTTACCAACCCACAGAATACAATGATCAGTGTTGCTAACTATAGCTGGCAGTACTGATTGTTTTGGGAAAAACCTGACAGGCTGGTTGTACTCAAGTTGATTAATAGATTCACTTGTGTACAACCAGCTAGCCCATACATAGATTGACTATGGCTGGTCTCTGCTTAATTGGCTTAATTTCAATTCATGTATGGCCAGCTTAACCACTACACAATCCCTAAACACCCTTCCACAAACCTTTAAATTTTTCCTTCCTAGATTCCTTCATCCTCCTCACCTGTACATAGTGCTCACTGTCAAACCCTCCACACTTCTCACCTGTACATACTGCTCACTGTCATACCCTCCACACTCCTCTCCTGTACATATCGCCCACTGTCATACCTTCCACACTCCTCTATGGTACATAGTGCCCACTGTCAACCCTCAACACTCCTCTGCTGTGCATACTGCCCACTGTCATACCCCCCACACTTCTCTCCTGTACATAGTGTCCACTGTTATACGCTCCATATTCCTCTCCCTCACCTGCACATACTTCCCACTTTTATACTACCCATACTCCTCCCCTATGCCTCTTACCCACAAAAACAGTTCTTTAAAATTATATTGAATATCCTCAATGTTACCAGCTCTAGAATGGGCACACCTTTGTTAGTTCAACTAAAGGAAATCTTTTCAGTCCTTATATTTGTTTTGCCCATTGTTAGTACTCTATTCATTTTGTGATTACTACTGTGTTATATAGAGGAGCATAGGGAATGTCAGCTTTTACCACTGGTAAAAAAAAGTGTCCCTGAAAATATTTTGAAATGTTGGCAACTATGCACTTGGGAACTGCTCAAGGGCCACCGGGTCAGTAGGCGACCCCATGATATTAAAGTGTTAGTAAATTTTGCTAACATTACTACTTTTTAGAGGCTCTGAGGTAGGTTATGCCATAATGTACTAGTATGCTCAGCATATTAACACATTAGGGTACACTTACTTGTCAGACTGAGCCCTCCAGTTCTGCACTGAGATCAATCCGGTGGGTCCCAGTCGCTTCCATCTTCACCTGGTCTTCCTTCCGTGTTCTGTGCCTTCGGTCACTTGCCTTGGCCGGGCTGTGTTGCTGTCACTTCCACACATGCTCATGCGCATCCTCTTTCATCCTCACTTTTTTTGACAAGCATAACTCTACTCTGGGGGGGTTCAGACACCCCAAACCCCCTCTTATCTATGTCCATGCTGCTGACATAGATTCCATCTTCACCCAGTCTTCTTCCAGGTTTGTGGGCTCCAGCCATCTGTGATGCATGCACGTGGGAGCCCTGGGCACAAAGCTCTGAAGAAACAGCGCGGGTATGGCGTTCCTTCAGAGCGCATGCGTCGGTGACATCACCGGCTGCTGCTTGCTGAAATATCTCCTAAACCAGGGGTAGGGAACGTTGGCTCCTGTCCTAAACGGTGCACGTCTAGAATATATTCATTTTACCAACAGGTAAGCTTTATTATAAGCCTACCTGTAGGTAAAAATGGCAAAAAAAAGTTTACTAGCACTTTAAAGGTTTTACATAAATAAATAAAAGCTGATCATTGCAAGCACTCTCCCTCAATGGTAAATGGTTTGTCTCAACACTCTAACTGCTACATTTGCAGGAGAGAACTTGTTCTATTGAAAAACAGCAGACTTACTGGCAGGATCACCAGGTGAATATAAAGGTAAAAAAGACAAAAAAAAAAGCTAATGCAGCCACCACATCTAAGAATTGGTAAGCAGCAATATAATAGGGTGTTTGCTCTGGGGTTTAATACTACTTTAACCCCCCTGACGGTATTCCCGAGTCTGGCTCGGGGTGGAATTTTCATACCAAAAGCGGTATCCCCGAGCCAGACTCGGGACAGCATCGCTGGATCCAGGAGGATGTTTACTCACCTTCTCCCTCCCTGCACTCTCCCTCCCTGCCTCCCTGCGTTGTCTCCCCGCTGTACGAGCGAGCCGTGTCTCGCTCGATGCATCACATCGCCGATCTTCGTGCCCTGCGAGCGTTGCGACGCACGGGGACGGAGATCGGCGCCAAATTCAAAAAGTGAAACAAACAGTAAACATACAGTATAATGTAATCTTACAGATTACATTGCTGTATGTAAATATTTCACATCCCCGTTGTCCCTAGTGGTCTGTCCAGTGTCCTGCATGCAGTTTTATGTAATAAAACCTGTTCTTTATGCCTGGAAACTGGAGATTGTCCATAGCAACCAAAACTGTCCTTTTACATCAAAAATGGTTTTAGACCAGCTAGAAAACAGCGATAATAAATTAGAATCACTCGCAGAATTGAGCGATAGTGATTTGTGGGGAGATCCGTCATCAAATACTGAAAAGTAATGACAGTGACAATTCTGCAACTAAGCAAATTTCAGTGTTTTTGATGTGATTACATTATTGAATAATTTTTATTATTGTTATATTATTATTTGGTACAATTATTTATAATTATTTATTATATTATAATTTATGATTTTATTTTTCAAACTTTATTATACCCGGGATGTCTGCTAGACTCTGGTTTGGACAGATTTAAGTGAGTTATTCCTAAGAATTGCAGGACTACAATATAAAACGCCAAATTTTCATGCAAAATAATGGTACCGCTTTTAGCACCTAAAATCCGAAATAATCGTACCGCCAGGGAGGTTAAGCAACCCAGTCCTGTGCAGTGTGTCATTTTTTAGCAATGTTTTTTACCCACTCCTTTCAAAATGAAACACCTTGAGCAGTGTATTTAGTAAATCAGCCCCTGATGATCAAACAGATGACAGAAACATTTAGATCTTACGGCGTTTTCTAGCAGATGTCGCTGACAGTGTCAACCAATCTGCTAAAAAAAATGTTTGCACCCCTCTATCTTCTTGCAGAACTTGTCTGGTTTATTTCTGTCTCCTGGCTTTCTGTAGATGTTTAATCATTGACTTGGGTTTATTCTACATCCTGGCAACCGACTGCTTTGTGAATGAATGGTTCCATATCCTAGTGACAATCTACTCTCACCTGCTCTATCCCAAATCAAATGGGTCATTTCATGTATTTTAAATATAATGGGGTTAGGATTTAAAGAGATACTGCTAGCGGCTCATTTTGAATCCAAAAGAAGAAATATAGCGTAAAGACCGTCAAAACACGAATAAGTCTAAGCCCTTGTACACACGGTCGGAGAATCCGTCCGGACCGCGTTGTCGGATAATCCGACTGTGTGTGGTATGCATTGGACTGTTTCCGTCAGAATATCCGTCGGACCAAATTTTCCAACTTGCGGGAAATATTTTCCGACAAACTGGTCCGATAGGACATAGTCCGATCATGTGTAGAGAATTCCGATCGGACAAAGTGCCACGCATGCTCAGATCAAATTCCTACATCAAAGCTATTGGCTACTAGCCTGAACGTAGTTCCATCGTAACGAAACTAAGTCATCACGTTCTGAAAGATCTGATTTTTCGACAACTTTGTCCGACCGTGTGTATGCAACAGTTTCGGACAAGATCCGACGGACAAAATCCGACGGACAAAATCAGACGGATTTGGTTGTCAGAATCTCATACAAGGGCTTAGAATATTTTATTCATTCAACAAATAAGTGAATAGAATCCAACACGTTTCGGCGGTCTAAACATACATTTATCAGGGCCACAAGAATACAAGTAAAAACAAAAAATACATTCCCTAGAATTCTTAAAGACTGGCGCTGGCGGATTTGAAGAAAGTGTCTTTCATGCATTCTAAAAGCGGTGAAAAATGCACCAAATTCATATACCTGACTAGAAATTGTACATGAATTTGGCTCATGCTGCGCCACTTTCCTAAAATCCGTCTCAGCCAGTTTTTTTTCTATACGCCAAAAGAGAATTGGTCTTAATTAGCTCCACTTTTACATTTGGCGCATTCAATGCAACACAATGTAAAAGTCTATCCATTAAAATGCATGTGCTCCCAGCATGGAGCATTTGAGATCTACTTAAATTTGGTGCATGAGTCGCTGTCAGAACCAAAAGTGCTGCAAATACTTCATTACCAAGAGGGATTAATTCCAGAAAGGTGGCGCTGCAGCTTTCTTGAATTCCCCCCATTGTGTCAAGGAGTGATCGCTTTAGAATATGTCAACATAATTTGAATTCAATTCTGGGGGGAATTCAATAAAGCTGCTGCACCACTTTTCTGGTGTTAGTCCCTCTTGGTAATGTATTGCGCCAAATTCATGAAGCATTTGCAACACTTTTAAATCTGACAGTGACTCGTGCACCAAATTCAGGTAGTTCTAAAAATGCACCACTTTTACATGGTGTTGCTTTGAATGCGCCAAATGTAAAAGTGGAGCTAATTAAGACTAATGCTGCGTACACACGACTGGACTTTCCGGCAGACTAGGTCCGACTGTCTTCTCGACGGACTTTTGTCTGAGTTACGACGGACTTCCAAATGAACGGACTTCCCCACACACAGACTAAAGTCCATTCATTTTGATCGTGATGAGTTGCGATGGGACGAGAAAAGGAAGTCAATCTTGCCAATTTTATCAGCGAGAATGACACCTTGCGAGCCCCGTGGATTTAAAGGGAACCCCCGACGCAGAAAAAAACGGCATGGGGGTCCCCCAAGGTCCATACCAGACCCTTATCCGAGCACGCAGCCCGGCCGGTCAAGGAAGGGGGTGGGGACAAGCGAGCGCCCCCCTCCTGAACCATACCAGGCTGCATGCCCTCAACATGGGGGGTGGGTGCTTTGGAGAAGGGGGGAGCCCTGCGGGCCCCCCACTCCAAAGCACCTTGTCCCCATGTTGACGAGGACAAGGGCCTCTTCCCTGGTCATTGGTTGTCGGGTTCTGCGGGTGGGGGGCTTATCGGAATCCAGGAGCCCCCTTTAATTAGGGGGCCCCCAGATCCCGGCCCTGCACCCTATGTGAATAAGTATGGGGTACGTACCCCTACCCATTCACCTGGTGAGAAAAAAGTGTCAATAAAAAAAACACACTAGACAGGTTTTCTGCTCTTTTGCCGCTCTTTTGCTAGCGGTGGCCTGGTCTCTTCTGTCGTCTTCTTCCCTCTTGTCTTCTTCCGATGTTGACACAACGCTCTCTCCCGCTGTAATGCTGTGCGCCCGGTGCACTACGACTTATATAGCATGGAGCAGGGGTCACGGGTGACATCACCCCTTATGATGGCACAGTCCCAGCATGCCCGATGACCCCGCCCCTTATGACGGCACAGTACCGGGGCATGCTGGGACTGTACCGTAACAAGGGGCGGGTCACCGGGTGACATAACCTGGTGACCCCGCCCCATGCCTATATAAGTCATAGTGCTGTCGAAAAGTCTGGTCATGTGTACATGGCATAACTCTCTTTTGGTGTACAGAGAAAAACTGTCTCAGTCAGATTTTGAAAAAGTGTCTCTTGTGCATTCTAAAAGTGGCGCATCATGAGCGGAATTTAGTTACAGGCTCTAGACAGGTAAATGAATTTGGAGTATTCTTCACCACTTTTAGAATGCATAAGAGACACTTCTATAAAATCTGTCTGAGCCAGTCTTTATGAATTCCAAGGAATATATTTCTTGTTTTTCCTTGTATTCTTGCAGTCCTAATAAAGGGGGAAGGTTTAGATCCCGGAACAGTGCTGGATTTTTTTCTTTAATTATTTGATGAACAAATAAAGTTTTCTTGGACTTGTTTGGTGTTTTTTTCAATATCTTAATATCTTTTTCTTTCTGGATTCTGATACTGGGTCTCCTGGTTAGGGTAACCTTGTCTGACAAGAGCAACCTCACTGGGCCCATTGCGCCTCTGAAGGTATATTCACCTATCTGGCCTTCCTTTGCTGGAATGAGGGGTTGGAACCCCTCATAATGCGCACAGCAGGTGTGTAGACCTGGGAAAGGAGCACAGCGATGATGGGAACCCCTCAAATCGGGTAGAGTAGTAGGGAAGATTAGGGAACTCAGCACAATTACCTATCTAGCCTTCCTTTGCTGGAATGAGGGGTGGGTACTCTTCATGATGGGCACAACAGGAGCACAGACCCAGGAACTCAGCACAAAGATGGTGGGTACTCTACATAATGGGCACAGCAGGAGCACAGACCCAGGAACTTCTTCCTTCTGATGAAGGAGCATGCATGCTCTGAACGCAAACTCCTCCCCACTCTCTCACCATTCGGAAGTGACATGTCCAGCTTCCCCTGAGCCGAATCTGAGAACCAGGAAGCATTGGGAGCCACCAGCGCAGCTGGGAACATAACCTGCCTCTCCACTTGCGAGCCGACCGCCTTTCCCTAGGAGTGGATGAACTTCCTATACCATTTCACATGCACTGTAATCTTGTAATCTTGTGAGTTCAAAATCATCTCTCTTATATTAATGTTATTATCACGCTGCACTTAGATGGCGCTGCTCTTTCTTTGTTTTTTACTGTCTACAGAGCCCCTTCTAGCTTGTTATGAGCCAGCAGCCATCAAAAGTCAGCCCATCTGTGACTATCTACACACCTCTTGCTGCATTTTAACTCTCATGCATGGACTCCCCACTATAGAAAGTAGATTAATCGCCCTTTTCTCTCTATTTGAGCTGACAAAGCGCACATGAACATTTGTAGTGCATAAATCTATTGATGGGAACACTGGCAGCAATTGATGGGGCACACTGGCAGAAATTGATGGCCACACTGGCAGAAATTGATGAGGCACAGTAGCGGCAATTGATGGGCACACTGGCAGCAATTTATGGGGCAGAGTAGTGGCAATTGATGGGCACAGTGGCAGCAATTGATGGGCACACTGGCAGCAATTGATATGGGTACAGTAGCTGCGTTTGATGGCACAATTACTGCGTTTGATGGGCACAGTGGCAGCGTTCGATGGGCACAGTGGCAGCGTTTGATGGGTACAGTGGCTGCAATTGATGTTCTTTTTTTCAGTTTGTTTGTGCCCCCCCAAAAAATTTTGAGCATCAGCCGCCACTGATGGAGTCTGTACCTATTATTAGCATGTTGCAAAGACTCCTGGACTTGTGCCCAGGCAGAACGAAGACCAAAGTGATGCTCCTCTAACGCAGGAATATTCTGTGGAACAAACGAGTCAGGCAACATGGAAGGTTGGAAACCATAATTCGCCATAAACTGGGACAATCGGGAAGGGGAATTCAAGGCACTGTTGTGAGCAAACTCTGCCCACGGTAATAGGTCTGACCAGTTGTTATGATGGTCAGAAATATAGCAATGTAGGAATTGCTCCAAGGAATGATTGGTTCGTTCTGCGGCCCCATTAGACTGTGGGGATACACAGAGGAGAAATCAAGCTGAATTCCCAACTGTGCACAAAGGGCTTGGCAGAACCGGAACACAAACTGACTATCCCTGTCTAAGACAATCACCTTGGGTAGCCTATGTAAGCAAAAGATCTCCGAGCAAAAATGTAAGCCAGTTCCTTGGAAGTGGGCAACTTCTTAAGTGGAATACAATGACACATCTTTGAGAACCGGTCAACTACCAAAATATAACTGTGTTGCCCTGGGAGTTGGGTAACTCCACAATGAAATCCATAGGCAGGTGGGTCCAGGGCCTCTCTCCATTTGGTATGGGTTGTAGGAGGCCCACTGGAAAGTGTCATGGAGTCTTACGCTGAGCACACACAGAACAGGCAGCTACAAATAGGAAAGTGGTTGTTGGGGCAGGGTGTTCAAACTGCTATGTGTAAAAGTGTGTTGTGTGCATTCAATAAAGGTGAGATTCCTGTTTGAACTTACATACAGCCTGCCTGGTGTTTGTTCTGAGCTATCACAACTGGATTCAAACGGCACATAGCTGTAGTTCAAATCCCGAAGCATCGGATGACCGAACCAGACATTGCGATCGGCAATCTGATTCAATAGCCGCAGAGGAGTGTCAGGAGAGTGGAACCAAGCAAGCAGGTGCTTGTTACCGGTAACACCACAATGAAATCCATAGGCAAGGTGGGTTCAGGGCCTCTCTCCATTGGATATGGGTTGTAGGAGGCCCACTGGAAGGTGTCGTGGAGTCTTATGCTGAGGACACACAGAACAGGAAGCTACGAAGGCAGTTACATCAGCACGTAGACTAGGCCACCAGAATTGTTGGGAAACGGCCCAAAAGAGTTGATTCTTCCCAGGGTGGCCAGCAGACTTGGGATAATGGTAAGTCTGGAACACAGCAGTACGGAGACTCTCTGGGACAAAGCAGCAGTCAGAAGGTTTCTCAGGAGGAGCATGGGCTTGAGCAGCAAGAATTTGGTCACCCAAAGGAGAAGTGAGAATGGTGCGAACCGTAGCCAGAATATGATCAGGAGGGATCACAGGAACCAGAACCGATTCCAATTTGGAAGTGGAGGAAAATTGCCGTGACAAGGCGTCAGCTCTTACATTCTTAGTACCGGGTACATGGGCGTCCGCAGAACTTTTTCCAAGGGGGGGCATCATTTCAAGGCCACTCATGCTCCGCCCCTTTTCGACAATCTCATGAAAATATTTCCACTGGTAATACATATGTGTTATATAACAGATAATTCATCTTCACATTATATTGGAAGTGACTCTGGCGGCTGTGTTCCATGCCCATATAGCCTAGAGAATGTACATCTTTTTACATTGCAATACATCTGTTGTGGCCATATTTTGATCTCATACTGTCACTGTATAGGCTGTTTTCATCAAGATAGAAATATGGCAACAACAGATGTATTGCAATGTAAAAAGATGTACATTCTCTAGGCTATATGGGCATGGTACGCAGCCACCTGAGTAACCTTGCGGACGCCCATGCTTTCAAAAACCAGCCCTGGAAAAAATTTCATAGCAGCCTCACAGCATTATTATACCAGCCCAACAGCATAACGTCATTATTTTCTTGTTCATGAAAGGGAAAACCATAAATTTTAAAGCACATTTGATGAAGAGAGTATTAGATATAGATATGAAATCACATAGGGCTTTATATATATATATATATATATATATATTCAAATTCCAGTTAATAATGGTAAGTGATCAATCATCAAGGGGGACCCCAGAAACTCAGAACGTGGGGGGGGGGGGCACCTTCTGCAGAAAGAATACTCTAAGGTAAGGGGGGTGGGTTACTAATATAAGGAGGAATGGGGATGGTGCTCCTTCCAGAGGATCTGTCTGCTGTGAGATGGAGTGGTCCCTGGCCACCTGTACCTTCAGCTGTCCTCATTTTCCGGCCCCCAGTCAGCCTGCCCGCTGGTCCTGGGGAAGTGGAGGGCACTGAGTGGGAGTTGGAGAGAAGGGGGAGCAAAGAGTACTGGTGGGGTTGGAGAACACATGGGTGGGGGCAAAGCGCTGGGGGAACTTGAGAGTACTGGGGGGGCCAACAAGAACAGGGATAGAGAGCACGGTAGGCTGAGAGCACTGGGGGGGGGCTAAGAGTGTGGGGTGGTGGAGAGCACTGGGGGGGCTAAGAGTGTGGGGTGGTGAAGAGCACTGGGGGGGCAGAAAAACAGGGGTGGAGAGCACGGGGGCTGGAGAGTACTAGGGGTGTACAAAGAGCAGGGGGGAGTGGAGAGCAATGGGGGGGGGAGCTTGAGAGCACCAGTGGGGGCCAGAAAGAACAGGGATGGAAAGCACGGGGGACTGGAGAGCACTATGGGGGGTGGAGAGCACATATGTGGGGGCAAAATGCAGGGGGAGTGGAGAGTACAGGGATGGGGAGTGGAGAGTGCTGGGGGGGAGCTGGAAAGCACCAGGGGGGCAGAAAGAACAGGGGTGGGGAGAATGGGGGGCTGGAGAGCACTGGGGGGGGGGGGGCTGGAGAGTGATGGGGAGAGCTAAAGAGCACTGGGGGGGAGAAAGAACAGGGGGGAGAGCACAGGGGGGAGTGGAGAGCATTGAGGGGAGAGCACTGGGGGGGAAAGAACAGGGGGAGAGAGGAGAGCGCGGGGGGGGGGGAGGGGAGCACTGGGGGAGAGCACTGGGGGGAGTGGAGGGCACTGGGGGGGAGAGCACTGGAGGGAGTGGAGAGCACTGGGGGGGAAAGAACAGGGGGGAGAGCACTGGGGGGAGAGCACTGGGGAGGAGAACGGGGGAGAGAACTGGGGGGAGTGGAGAGCACTGTGGGGGGGAACAGGGGGGGAGCATTGGGTGGAGTGGAGAGCACTGGGGGGAACAGGGGGGGAGAACAGGGGGGAGAGCACTGGGGGGGAGAGCACTGGGATGGTGGCTAGAGAAGGATGGGGAGAGCTGGAGAGCAGCAAGAACAGGGGAGGAGAAAACTGGGGGGGAGCAGGAGAGTGTGGTGGTGGAGGAGAGCACTGTGGGGGGGGCAGGAGAGTGTGGTGGAGGAGAGCACTGGAGGGGGTGGCAGGAGAGTGTGGTGGTGGAGGAGGAGACCACTGGGGGGGCAGGAGAGTTTGGCGGTGGAGGAGAGCACTGGGGGGGCAGGAGAGTGTGGCGGTGGAGGAGAGCACTGGGGGGGGGCAGGAGAGTGCGGTGGTGGAGGAGAACACTGTGGGGGGGGGGCAGGAGAGTGTGGTGGTGGAGGAGAGCACTGGAGGGGGTGGCAGGAGAGTGTGGTGGTGGAGGAGACCACTGGGGGGGGGGGGGGGGCAGAAGAGTGTGGTGGTGGAGGAGAGCACTGGGGGGGCAGGAGAGTGTGGTGGTGGAGGGGAGCACTGGAGGGGGGGCAGGAGAGTGTGGTGGTGGAGGAGACCACTGGGGGGGCAGGAGAGTTCGGTGGTGGAGGAGAGCACTGGGGGGGGGAGAGTGCGGTGGTGGAAGAGAGCACTGGGGGGGCAGGAGAGTGTGGTGGTGGAGGAGAGCACTGGGGGGGCCTGAGAGTGTGGCGGTGGAGGAGAGCACTGGGGGGGGCCTGAGAGTGTGGTGGTGGAGGAGAGCACTGGGGGGGCAGGAGAGTGCGGTGGTGGAGGAAAGCACTGCAGCCCCCCCTCAATCCTCCTATCCAGGCACTGTGGCACGGATGGGCATCTACTCCTCTGGATCACAGCGCTGGATGGCTGTGTTCGGCGGCCGCTCTGTAACACAGTCCCGCCCCCCCAGACCGGCTCATGTAATAGGCGGAACGTGATTCTCTCTACTATCACACGAGCTGGTCTGGGGGGGCAGGACTGTGTTACAGACGGCCGCCGAACACAGAGCCAGCGCTGTGAACCAGAAGAGAGAGCGGAGGATGCAGCATGGCGGCGGCAACACCTTGGGGATTCCAGGGGGGGGGCACTTGACCCCCCTTGCCCCCCCTTTCCCTCTGCTGCGGACGCCCATGACCGGGTAAGAATGAGACAATGTAATTGAAACTTGACAAGAAAAGAGCCCATCGCGCCCTTCTGGGAGAAGCTTCAGACAAGAATGTGAGATTCTTATGGTCGGTAAGAATGGGAACCGGCACAGTGGTACCGTCTAGGAGATGTCTCCATTCTTTCAGGGCTAAACTGATCACCAACAGCTCTCTGTCACCAATCTCGTAATTCCACTCCGCAGGTGACAATTTCTTGGAAACATAGCCACAAGGATGCATAGCGCTCTCAGAGGTAGGACGTTGAGACAGAAGGGCGCCAACACCAGTCTCAGAAGCATCAACCTCAAGGATAAAAGGTAATGTAGGATCAGGCTGTGTCAACACGGGAGCAGAAACAAAGGCAGCCTTGAGACTCCCAAAGACTTTAATGGACTCTGGAGACCAACTCTCTGGGTTACCGTCCTTTCTGGTCATATCAGTCAGGGGCTTGACCAGAGACGAGAAGTTACAAATAAACTTCCAATAGTAGTTTTTAAAGCCCAGGAAATGCTGCAGAGGACGTAAACCCACGGGTTAGGGCCACTGTAGAATTGCCGAAAGTTTCTCTGGGTCCATCAAAAAAAACAGCCGTGGAAATTACATAACCCAGGAATTTAACCTGTTCACAATGGAACGCACACTTCTCCAGTTTACAATAGAGATTGTTCTCTTTAGTTTCTGAAGCACACGATAGACATCTGTGTGGTGGCTCTCCGAGGGACTTAGAAGATATAAGGATATCATTGAAATAAACCACCACACATAACTGCAACAAATCTCAGAGGACATCGTTAATAAATTCCTGGAAAACTGCCGGGGTGTTACAAAGGCCAAAGGGCATTACGAGGTACTCATAATGGCCTGTTCTGGTATTAAAGTGGTTGTAAACCCTTACAACACACTTTGACCTACAGGTAAGCCTAGATTAAGGCTTACCTGTAGGTCCAAGAAATATCTCCTAAACCTATACGGTTTAGGAGATATTTTCCCAAAGACAGGCACTGCTGTCTATGGCGCATGCACTGTAGACAGCGGCGCACAGGTGCACTGAGCGCGGCATCTTCAATGATGGAGATGCCACGCGCGTCGGCTCCCGTGTGCATGCGCGGGAGTGACGTCATCGCGGCTTCGCTGAATGACAGTGGCGGAGCTGCGAGACCCCACCGAGAAGATGGATGCGCCGGACTACAGGGGACAGCGGTGACTTCGCTGGCTCCTGTGTCAGGTAAGTGACACATAATGGACTACTATGCGATACATAGTAGTCCATTATGCTTTGCCTTTGCAGGGAATGAAAGAGGAAGTAAACCCATCAGGGTTTACTTCCTCTTTAAATGCAGTTTTCCACTGGTCTCCCTCCTTAATCCTCACGAGACTGTATGCCCCTCTCAAATCAAGCTTTGTGAAAACCGTTGCAACCTTGAGGCGGTCAAATAATTCCGTAATCAACAGATTAGGCATTCTTAATAGTGAAACGATTGAGTCCCCTATAAGCAATACATGGTCTTAGTTCACCACTCTGCTTCTTCACAAAGAAGAAACCAGCACCGGCAGGAGACAAGGATTTGCGAATGATACCTCGAGAAAGTGTGTCTGCAACATACTCCTCCATGGCCTTATCCTCCAAGACCGACAAAGGGTAAACCTGGCCACAAGGGGGTATGGCACCAGGTTGAAGGTCAATTGCGCAATCATACAGCCAGTGTGGAGGCAAACGGCTTTACCTTTGTCAAAGACATCGCTAAAATCGCGGTACTCCTCCGGCAGGGAGGAGAGTGAAGAGGTGCACAGGACCTTGGCTACCTTCTGGAAGCATGTTTCACTGCATTGTGGTGACAAGGAGAGAACCTCAGCACGGAGCCAATCAAAAGAGGGGTTGTGCCTCTGTAACCAAGGATAACCAATAACCAGCAGAAACTTAGTTGAGGAAATGACTTGGAATTGGATTATCGAATGGTGAAGAGCCCTACGGCCATGGACAATGTAACCATCTCATGAGTCACATGGGCAGGCTGTATAGGTCTCCCATCAAGAGGCTCAATGGCAAGTGGAGTGTCACCCAGCTGCAGCGGAATCGAGTGCTTCGATACAAAGGCAGAATCAATGAACAGGCCTGCAGCCCCAGAGTCGATTAGAGCCTGTATCTCAACGGACAACTCAGCGCAAGAAAGGTTTACCGAAACCAGGAGCTTATCCTTCTGGATAACTGGGGATGAAACAACGCTACATAAGGTCTGTCCATGACAGAACTTCAAGGTTCGGGCGTTCCCTGGACAGGTAGGACAAGACTTCAAAAAGTGACCTGCCTGGCCACAATAAAGGCACAATCTCTCCCTCCTCCTAAAGGCTCTCTCATCCACAGAGAGACATGTGAAAACCAAGTGCAAATCTTCACCTTCACTGACCGACTCAGTACCAGGAGACATGGGAGTTGAGGGAGGCACGGGTGGGACTGCAAAGCTCGGAGACAAACGTACAGGAGGCTTCCACAAGGGCTCCTTAAAAGAGGGTCTTTCTCTGAGTCTGGAGTCAATGAGGATGGCAAACGTGGTCAACTTCTCCAGCTCAGTGGGTATATCTCGGGCTGCTATCTCATCCTTGATGGTATCCGAGAGACCATGAGAAAAAGCAGCCACGAGGGCCTCATTGTTCAACGCAACCCCTGCTGCCAGAGTACGGAATTCAATGGCATAGTCGGCAACAGTTCTCGTACAGCAGAAGCGGAGCGTGCAGGAACGTAAAATACCCTTTTAAACAAAGCCACAATCTCAGGGTAGCTTGCTACAACAGGTTTTTGTGTCTCCCATAGAGGGTTTGCCCAGGCCAAGGCTCTCTCAGAAATGCAAAGATTTCACGAAAACCTAGTTTGCTTCTGTCCGTGGGAAACGCCTGGGGAAGCATCTCGAAGTATATCTCAACCTGGTTGAGAAACCCTCTGCATTGGACTGGATTGCCCCCAAATCGCTGGGGAAGCGGAGCGGAACCAGACATACCTCTTATAGCACTAATACTCGGGGCCGGTGCCTGCACAGAGACTAGAGCAGCAGCAGGGTCGATTTAGGAGGGGGGTGTGCCCAGCATATGAACCAGAGCAGACATGCTTCACAGGAGCTCCGATCCTGATATCTATCAGCGATTTTCAGCAGTTTCAGGCCTAGTTTTTCACCCAGCTGACCGCTGTCCAGTTCCCGATCACCTCAAGATTGCAACCATCGGTTTGGTTCCGCTCGGATGGGACCACCTAGGACCCGCTCCACACAGCCTGATTCCAGCGCTCTCTTCTCTTCCCAGCCGATGGCCATCTTAACCACATGTCTGCCAGCACACAGACCACAGAGAAGACAGGAGACTTGATTTAACCCTCCGGAGCAGACATCCTGGTGGTGATTGCGGAGAGCAAAGCGCCCTTAACGGCCAAGATAGATTATGTGGCAACGGACGTCGGCGGAGGTGAAGGACCGGGTCTTTAGTGTGGAGGACATGGTGTGGTCGGATTCCAGGGACCTCCGTGCCCTGAAGCTATACGTACGGGCACTACAAGAACAGGCCATAGACACTGAGAACAATATCCACATCTTGAACCTACCAGAACAGGCAGAAGGTACTAGGCCCACCGAATTCACTAAAGGCTCCTGACTGACCTGTTTGGCCTAACCAACCTGCCGTCAACATTTGTCCTGGAGCGCACTCACAGAGTCTCACCGACCCCGCCTAGGCCTGGTGTCCTGCCGCACCCTTTCCTACTGCGGTTCCTCAATTACCGAGACCGGGATCGTATTCTGGCTGCGGCCCAGGCTAGATCCGACATTAAGTATGAGGCTACCAAGCTACTGTTTTTCCCGGATTATTCCCAAGAAATACAGCAGTGGCGCAAATCCCTCACAGAAGTGCGCAGGAGGCTTAGAGAAAAGGACATCTGCTTCAGCCTCCTCTACCCCAGAAGCATGAGAATTACTGATAGCGGCCGTACACGCTTCATTGACAACCCTGAGGCTGCACCAGCATGTCTGGACACCCGCTGAAACCCACCTGGACATCATGACACCTGCCCCAACTTTCATCTAGCTCCATGATAGCAGCTAAGTACTCGATATGCTTTCCCTGTGCGTTTCAATTGTGATGGAGACCATGGAATCCTTCTCTACGCCACGCCTCACCTCCTAGGCAGTTGGCACTGACTTCTCCCTGTTGTGCTGGAAATGTTATCAATTCTTGTTCCCCTATCTCCTGGCCTATCCTCCTGGTTCTGTAGCTCCAGCGCTCCCTTCATATATCCCTATTGCTCCTGCTTTTTTTTCTTTTTTTCCCTTTTATCTGGATTCAGTTGCTGCTGGAAGGCAGCCCCCCGCCATCCCACTTCCAGAATTCTTACATTACATTTTTCTTTTAGTTTTTCACCTGTTTTACCAACTGAAGAACTTACACAAGTTTTAGAGCATAGCACTGAACTATTGCCGGTTACAGTTTGAGTTTTTGGGTATAGGCCCGGTCTGATCACGCCCAAGTTTTTAGGGATGTCATCAGACAAGGGCAGGAATGACACCTTGTTGTCACCACGGGTACAGTTTCTACTATGTGTACATGTACATGTTTATTTGTTTGTTTTGTTTTAATATACTTTTCTGGAATGTCCAAGGGGCTCAATTCCAAATTTAAAAGAGCAGTGCTTTTCAAATACCTCAAATTGCATTCGCCCCATATCATATTGCTATAAGAAATGTACCTCATGGGCAGCAAACTCCTCGCATTGAAAAAGCCATGGATCCAGAAAGCCTGCCATGCCTCTTACTGCACCTTTGCCAGGAGGTTGTCTATCAGTAAATCTTTCCCATGTATGGTGGAACAGGTTCACACTGACCCTGAGGGCAAATATGTGATAATGGTGTTCACTATATGGGGCACTCGTTATATAGTAGTGAATATATACCGTATTTATCGTATAACACGCGCCGGCGTATAACATGCACCCCAAGTTTAGGAGGGAATTTTAAAGAAAAAAACTTTTAGGAGGGAAGTTTAAGGAAAAAACCTTACATTTAAATGCCCATCAATGCAGCCTTATCAGTGTCCATCTGCAGCCTTGTCTATCATTTCACCCTTGCCCAGTGTGCATCTGCAGCCTTTCCCAGTGCCTTTGCAGCCTTGCCCTGTCTCTTTGCAGCATTGTCAGTCTCTTTTCAGGATTGCCCTGATTTAAATTTGGCGCCAATCTCCGCTGACGAGATACACAAAGCCGAAGTACACTCGGCTTTACTCGGCTCCTCTCGCTGTCCCGCCCACCTCCACTGATTGCAAGTGCCGCTGACATACAGAAAGCCGAGTGTACTTCAGCTAGACTGGGCTCTGCGAGAGGAGCCAAGTCTAGCCGAAGTACACTCGGCTTTCTGTATGTCAACGGCGCTCGCTCCTCTCTCAATCAGTGGAGGTGGGTGGGACTGCAGGAGGAGCCGAGCAAAGTCGAGTGTACTTCAGCTTTGTTTATCTCGGCTCCGCTCGCTCCTTTCCCTACAATCAGCGGGGGATCGGCATATAACACGCACCCACGATTTTCCCCTGATTTTAAGGGGAAAAAAGTGCGTGTTATACGCCGATAAATACGGTACATCCCCCTCCCTTTTCATCAACGATTCTATACACTATTCTGGAGAGGATCGCTCCATATTGCCCTGCAAGGCTGTTACTCATGGGCGACTTTAATGCCATTCTGGCTCCCCCCCAAACAATTTTCTATGGATTTGCTCAACTGGGCCCAGGCAATGGGAGTTGCTGAGGTCTGGAGATGGAAACATCCCACAGTCAGAGCTTACTCCTGTTTCTCCACCACATACAAATTGTCCTCTAACAGTGACCTGGTCTTTGCAAACCCGACCATGATGTCTGACCTTTTAGATGCCATGTACTTAGCCAGTGGGCTCTCAGATCACTGTCTCTTGCTCCTTAACATTCATTCCTCCTCTTCCCAAACTTCTGCCCATTGGCGTTTGGGGACTCATTGGCTCTCCCATGCTGATTTGACAAATACCATCCTGCCTCGCCTTGCAGAATACTAGGACCTCAATGCGGGGTCCTCCTCCCCAGAAGTCACTTGGGATGCCTTCAAGGCCTTTACCAGAGGGCAGTACATTTCCTCTATCGCCGGGATCCGCAGAGAACAAGCCGCTACTACGAATGCCCTGTAAGACACTGTGAAAACCCAGACAGAAACCTATGCTACTGACCCCACCGACACTCACTTTGACTCCCTTAGTGCAGCGAAGTGTGACCTGCATCTCCACCTTACTGAGGTCACCAGACTAGACCTTTACTGGAACTGACAGAGATTTTTTGAACAGGGAGACTGTAATGGTCGCCTCTTGGCGCAGCATGACCAGGCCCTGACCGTGATACCTAACATTGTGTCCCCTTTGGGAGAGTCGGTCTCTTCTCTACCAGATATTCTGGATACCTTTCGCCAATATTATAGCTCCGTCTACGCCTCAGTGCTGCGTTTGGATTTCTAGCCGGGACCTTGCGCCCTGGCTGGACCCATTGGCACTCTGCTGGCTCTCAGATGAGGAGAGGGAGACCTTGGTGAGACCGATTACCCCAGAGGAGGTTTTGAAGGCGTTCGGGTCCTTCCTTACTGGAAAATCTCTGGGCCCAGATGGCCTTCCCATGGAGTTGTACAAGACTTATGGGGATCTGCTTGCCCCTAAACTAGCCCAGCTATACTCCTAGTGTCTGGCTGATGGTGCTCTTCCGGCCTCCATGAGTCATTCACATGTGATTCTAATCCACAAAAGCACCTAAAGACCCTACTTCTTGTGACTCATATAGGCCTATTGCTTTTCTCAACGCAGATTTTAAAATCATCACCAAACTACTTACCATGAGAGTATAGCCCCTACTACTAACGGTTATTGATACTGACCAAACGGGCTTCATGGCCCATTGAGTAACCAATGTAAATTCGAGACTGTTCACGAACATACACGCACAACATCTGAATGAGGGTTCTAGGGTGGTCGCCTCCCTAGACATCGAAAAGGCCTTCGATAGTGTGGAATGACACTTTCTTTGGGAAGACCTCCATAGAATGGGGTTCCCCTTGATATTCATCAAATGACTGCAAGTACTCTACAAAAATCCCCCGTCAGCCATTAAGCTGGGGGGAGGCCTGTCACAGTCCTTCCCTCTGCAAAGAAACACTCGGCAGGGTTGCCCTCTCTCTCAAGCACTATTTGCTATCGCAATGGAACCAATTGCAGAGGCCCTTCACACCTCCCTACACATCAAGGGACTGCGTATTGGATGGCTGGAGGAGAGGGTTGCCCTTTATGCGAAAGACCTCATACTTTTCATTAACAATGCAGAACCATCTCTCAGGGGGGCTCTACAGGTCCTTAATTAAGTCTCCTCTGTTATAGGCCTAAAAGTCAACTGGACAAAGTCCCTTCTGTTCTCTATATATCCTGCAGCCTGCACCAATGCTCCTCCTGATGTTCCCCTGAAATGGGTTGAGAGCTTCATATACCTTGGGTTGGTGGTCTCCAGACCGGCTTCGGATTTCATATCTCTATATTTATCTCCGTTGTATCAAGAAGTTTGGCAAAAGCTGAAGTAACTACCCCTATCACTATTAGGACATATAAACTTGATAAAAATAAAAATCCTACCTAAATTCACTTACTTATTTCATCACTCCCTGCAATGGATACCTAAATCCTTTTTCATCCGCCTGCATCGCCTCCTTATATGGGGTCCCCAGTCCCCTCGCTACAGATGGTCCACACTGGTGCGCCTGACCTCCCAGGGAGGCCTGGCGTGTCCCAATCTTTATAAATATTTCTTGGCCACCCAGCTAGTCACCACTGCCTGGTGGCTCAATTCAAACATAACTAATCCCGCTGCCTTAGTCAAGGCGGCAGTGGTGAAATCCCTGAAATTCTTACCCTGAAATTCTTACTATTCTGCGGCCCCATATCCATGGACACCCTCCATGCGCACTACACCGCGAGCCTGGGGGACTGGTCTTAAAATTGAACGATAACCTTAACCTGCAATTTCTCCCATCATATCTATAAATTACCTGAACCCCACGCCTGGACTAAATTTAACATAAAAACAGGTAGTCTCCAACCAATCCCTGGCCCCACTCTCCAAATTGATTTCCGATTTTAACGTCCCGTAGTCCTACTTTGTTCGCTACCTCCAGTTCTCCCATGCCTTCAGCTGCCAATTCCCCCCGCTCTCCCCCCCAGGTGGTCCAGTCTGCACTGGAGGACCTCCTTAGATTGGACTGCGTGAAGAAGCCTGCCTCTCAGCTATACTCTCATTTGGTAATGACCTCCCTTCCTGCTCTGGAGAAACTTAGTAATCAGTGGTTACAAGACATCTGTCATGGTTATGCAATAGAGTTCGTCTGCTTACCTGTCTGCATGTGTTCATTTCTAGAGACCAGCCGAGCTTCACCTGACTGCTTTTATATCCTTCCTCTGGCATGGCTCCACCCTAGCTCCTATCAGACAACTCTATATTAACCTGTGCACTGCTAGCCTATCCTGCTGATCAACCTTTGTGTGTTAGCTTCCTGTTTCCTGCCGTGTGCTCTGCTACTGTTTTCCGTTACCGACTTTGGCGTGTTTTGACTATCCCTGTTTGCCTGTGACCCTGACCTTTTGGCGTGTACCCGACTATTCTTGTCTGCTTGCGGCCCCGACCTTGGCTTTGTCCCTCATCATCCCTATCCTCCTGTTGCCTACTGTGGGTGTGAGCTGGGGGACCCTGGGGGTCGCGACCTGGAGCCAGTTGTAGCCAAGTCCATCCTCACCACTCAAGGCTCTGGTGAACACCTGCTGGCTCTTAGACTCCACGCCCCAGGGAATCTCACGCTCTAACACCGGTGGGATTTGTCCCCCGTCTGCAGCAGTCAGCCGTAGGGTCCACAACCTTGCGGTGCACCCCTAACCCTACGGTGTGCATCTGTCACCTGGGCTCTAGGTGACCTGACAACATCCCAGACTTTGACAGTGATGATTAGGACGACATATGGGACATTTCTTTTAGTTCCCTTGTCTCCCTGAGGGATTGATTGATCCAGTTCAATATGGTCTACCATGCATATTTACCCCATTCAGACTACACAAAATGAATCCTGATTCCTCCCCTGGGTGCTGGCGCTGTGGGGAGACTCATGGAGACTTTACCAATATTTTCTGGACCTGCCCGGCTATTGTTGGGTAGGGATGAGCTCAGGCGTGTTTGCATGGTCCACGTGCTGAGCCCGCCAGGAAGTCAGCGCAGCGCTGTGCTAATCACAGGCAGTGAGACATTGCCCCGATGTGCGGCTGCAGAGATCGGGCAATGTCTCACTGCCTGTGATTAGTGCAGCGCTGCGCCAACTTCCTGGCGGGCTCAGCACGTGGACCATGCGAAGACGCCTGAGCTCATCCCTATTGTTGGGTACTGAAAAGAGGTATTGACATTTATAACCCAGGTCACCACCATACCATTACAACCTTCTATGCCAATTTGTATGCTGGGCTTGATAGAACAAATGATCCCCACAGTAGCAGGACGCACTCTGATTAGGTTGCTTCTTTTCTATGCCCACAAGGCCATTGCTCTCAGTTGGTGCAAACCTACCCACCCTTCTCTTTGGAAACCACTAGTCAACAACAGCTTACCCCTCTACAAAGATACGTATGCTAATAGAGACTGCCCTCAAAAATACGACAAGGTCTGGTCCAAGTGGCTGGTGGAAGCTTCCGATGTACTCTGAAGTTAACTTTGCATTTAAGATACTCCTTACCCAGTGCAAGTCATATACTGCTGAAAAATTTGATATCTTGTTTCGGTTTATGCATTTAAGGCCTGTGCTGAACTTTCACCTCAGGAGCCAGCCTGTTGCAATTATTATGATGACCCATGCCATCTGTTTGATCTTGTATAACTGAATACCAGATAACGTGTCCCTTGCAAGGGCCACCTTCCTATACCCTTCATAACCAATGTATGTTGTGTTATCTGTATTTTGTGTTATCGAAACCAATAAACAGATAAAAAAAAAGAGAGAGAGGATGGGAACCCTTCATAATGGGCAAAATAAGTGTGCAGACCTGGGAACTTAGTGCAGGGATGTGGGAACCCCTCAGAATGAGCAGAGCAGGTGTGCAAACCTATGAACTTTGTCCTGGGATGGAGGGAGCTCCTCCTAATGATCTGGTAACTCAGCATTGAGAATTCACCATTAAAGGGTAGGCTCCCAGTTGTGAAAAGAATCCTGTACCAATGGTTTCCGTTAATAATTTCACAGTGGCCTTAATCCACTTAACCCCTAACCAAATGACACTTAGTTTGCTCAATGCATGGGGTATCATAAACAACTCAGTGCCGCTGATCTCTGGTGGCCTCTTTACAGCCACTTTATCTCTACATGTCCTGCACCAATGGCTGTATGTATGGCATTTCTCCAAGTGGGTTTCCACTTTCCAGATGATGACAGCATTGGCTCTTGCCTGTATAATGTATGTTGAAATGTCTGCTTCTAGTGTCCAACAGAAGCCCATGTGAAAGGGTGACAGCATAGAAGCACATCTGGGAAGGAGGAACAGAGTGTTGACACCCCATAACAGGAAGTGTCTGAGCAGGGATCCTCATGGCAGGATCATCAGTTAATATTTGAATGAAATCTGCAGATATAAAAATCACATTTTAGAATCACATTAACATGTTACAGATTATATGACATTTTAGTGATCAGGTTTACATCTACTTTAAATGAAGTTGGCGTTTTTCAGCCTGCTACAGTGGAAGCGTGCACTACTTACTGTCTGTGTTCATATGGTATGTGTGTTCACCATACTCCATACTGCCACATTGTTGTAACTTTGGCCGCATTTTAATGGTCATGTCCATCAGAGTTTTCTTTTTCCTATGAATCTTTTGTTTTAAATAAATCGTTCTTTTGTTATATATATATATATTTTTTTTACATACTCCACTATGGGCATGCACTATATATCTCTTTTTTAATATTTGTGATGTTTGTGTATTTAACCGGATGGTGGTTGTGAGGGTAGTCCAGTTATTCCTAGTTCAGAGGATACAGCTGAGCATGCATTACCATCTAAAATATGATGTCAAAACCTTCTGGTGGGAGGTCCCTTTGTATGGTGTCACCTGGTGGTGGAAGTGCACTCTTTCTGACAGGAAGTGAGAACGTGGAGACACCCAGACTTGCTTTATGGAAGCTCACAGTGTCATTAATCATCACAAATTTTAATTAGGACTTTGATTTTTATCTTCACATTTTTGTGATATTATCACTGAATTATTTACATATGACCATTATATGTATTATGTTGTGTTTTAGCACAATTTTGTATAATTTGGCTTTTTGGATTTAGCGCTGCTTTATCACCATTTATATGTTTGCTGTTAGTGCAACGTTAGCAGATACGCTGCTTTTTCCTTTTGACACTTATTCCCAGCACAGATGTTATTTGTTTGTAAATGAAGTTGGCTTGGCACGTGGACCAGGTGAGCGTATTTTTCTCGTGGTTCTAATGAGTGCTTCTTCCTGCAGTTGTGTTAGAGAGATGACATTTCTCCAGGGGACAATTCCTCTCTGTCTGCTGTATCTGATATGCTGATTTTAATTAGATCCCGACCTCTTATTGATAGTCATTCCTATTGCTAATTACCAAATAGTTAGAGTTGTGGGCGCAACGTTCCCTGGGAGGAATCCGCAGGGAGAGGCGAAGCGCAAACACACACACACAGCCGCACCTATCCCTGTCACTCTAGAAACATCCAGGGGATTGGTTGCAGCTGCTGTGGACTAAATTACATTTTAATATTGTTACATTTCAGAATTTGAGGTCTGTAACTTCGTATGAATGTATAACATTGATTTCCCATTTCA
This sequence comes from Lithobates pipiens, assembly GCF_037356315.1. Lineage (NCBI taxonomy): Eukaryota > Metazoa > Chordata > Amphibia > Anura > Ranidae > Lithobates > Lithobates pipiens. The sequence goes on along the minus strand of NW_027507903.1, from coordinate 480,527,511 downwards.
TTTCAGTACAGCACTAGATAGTTTTGAAGCCTTTAATTTGTCTCAGATGTTTTGGATGTAGAGGGTTTTGGCACAATCTAATATCGGAATTAAAATTTAAATTAAACAGGATAAGCAAATCCATAAATATTATAAAAGGACACAGGAAGTAAGATGAAGTTCAGGTTTTCCCCTGGTCTTCATTGTTGTCATTTGTAGGCAAGGCTGTGTGTACATAGGTGCCACTAGAATGCAATTAAGGTGCATACATGCTCGTATATGCACGTATGTGAGCGAATATGCATGTACATGCGTAAATTCTGCAAGTGCGTGTCTCTATGAACAAAGGTTTTGGGCGATAAGGCCTCTTTCACACAGGCATACGCCCGCGTGAGGGCTGTGTTTACCCACATGGGGATGCATAAGTGTTCCATACATCCCTTTGCAGGTAGTCCCTTTCAGCTGACACAGCTGCTGCTGCAAGTATGACATCTGTGCAGGTTTACAACCCTGAATGCATACTGTCTGCATTTGTGGCTCTGCACCTATATCAGTGTCAAAATAGAAGCAAACTCCAGCGGCGTGCTGTCACCGCTGACAGCAGGGGTCAAGTCCTGGGGAAAAAAGTGTGGGAACTCCCACCAAAGATCCACTCCCCCACCAAAAAAAAAATAAAAAATAGGACATCGGGGCACCTCAGGGCATGGGGCACATCAGGGCACATTACGGGGCACATAAGGGCATGGGCCACATAGCACATCGGGGCACAGGGGACACCACAGGGGGCACATTATAGGGTACATCAGGGGATCTTACTAGCCAGCATGCAGAGTAGCGCAGGAAGCGTTTGTCTGTAGTAAGTTTTCTCTCATGTCACGCAGCGCTGCTCGCTCCCTGGCGGCCCCTCCTCTCTTCTCGTCTATCCCCATTGGCTTGTGACATCATCTGGGATAGACGAGAAGAGAGGAGGGACCGCCGGGGAGTGAACAGTGCTGCATGACATGAGAGAAAAAGTACTACAGACAGGCGCTTCCTGCGCTACTCTGCATGCATCTCGACATTCGGCTTCGGGTGGCTCTAGTCGTGCAAAGGGAAGGGCTTTCCTTCTGTGAAAAAAGTGCAGGGATGCCGTTCCCATGCGTTCCTGCAGGACTCGAGCCCTGGCTGACAGGGCTTACATCTTCGCCCAGTCTTTCTTCTGGGTTCGCATGCTCCAGTCAGCTGATTGGCCATGGCACAGGGCTCTGAAGGGACAGCATGTGCATGCCGTCCCTTCAGAGCGCATGCACCGGTGACATCACGGTGCAGGTTTAGGAGATATTCACAGTACCTACAGGTAAGCCTTTTTATAGGCTGAACTGTAGGTACAAGTGCAAAAAAAAAAAAGGTTTACTTCCGCTTTACCACTCTTCCCTATCCTGAGCAAAGTTCTCTACCCTTACCACTCTTCCATGTCCTTACTAATCTTTCCTGCCCTCACTACTCTTCCTTGACCCTAAAAGTAGAACTATAGGCAATATTTTTATTTTTGATAGCACAAGGGAGGGTTTTACCCGTGTCACATTTTCTTTTCGCCATCTGTGTCCCATTGTAGAGATCTCTCTTCACTTCCTGTCCCAAAGAGGAGGCGCTAGAGGAAATCTCTGCAAATCATAGGAATTTCTTGGGGACCCTCAGGTCACCAGAACTAGTGTCCCCATTGGAAGATTTCCCCTCTTTTCTGGGGACATTTTCTTTTACTTTCAATGATAACGGTAGACAGGATAAATAGAGAAGGTGAATCTCCTTTACAGGGGCACAGACAGCAATAAAAAACTGACAGGGGTTCCAATCCCTCTCCACTCTTTCCAAAAATAAAAGTTTGCCTTTAATTATACTTTAACAATCTACTCTGTCTTACCAGTTTTTCCCCTGCCCTTGCCTCTCCAACTTCTGTCACCTCTGCACTTGCCTCCACCTAAATCCACCTGCTTGCACCATCACAGCTGCCACCATTCCCTCCTTCCCCCATCCCCAACCTTGCCTGTTCTGGAACAGGCTCACTTTTGCTAGTATTCAAACTTTTTTTGCCAAAATACTGCTGCCAGGGGGAAAGGAGTATAGGAGAGTTAGCAAAATATCCAGTGTTCATGAGGCCATAAAAACAAAACAAAAACAACCAATGTGCATGAGGCATAATGGATACGTTTCCCTAAAAATCCATAACAGATATGCGTCTGTGCTTTCATATTGTTCATGGTAACTCTAGCCTGCTCTTTATTTACGCAAAAATACCCAGGAAGTTCCTGTGGTTTCCCATCGGTTTCAAACTGACCACACCAAGCACAGAAGCACATTGCTGGCACACTCAGCTTGCATCAGAGGCACAGCTTAAAGCTTGTGGGCCCTGATGCAAAAGTTGACCTGCCCCCCCGACCACTTCCAACGTGCGTGCAGATACATCCACCGCATGCCAAGATACTCAACGTGGTTTAAGAGTTTTGAGTTTGCAGAGTTCCTCTTTACATCAGAGATCAGGGATTACCACTGTAGATTCAGAAGACAGGGATCACCACTGGCGAATCAGAGGACAGGGATAACTGGCAGGTCAATTGGCAGAGCTCCTTTCCCATGCCAGCACTCACTATATCTAGCTCCCCCTACACTACACAGGGCTGAAATCACATTCCTTTACAGACAGTCTGTCAGTCTTCACAGGGTGTATCTGGCTTTTATGTTGCCCTTCTGACCTGTGAAATTCTCTGGTCCGAACAGCAGTGTCGTTGCAGTAGGCAGCTACACCCTGTGCAGGTCATGGCTAACTGGCTGTGTTGTAAACAGGGCTCAATTCCAGTGGGAACGCATTGGGAACGGAGTTCCTGCACTTTTTCCACAACAGGAACTCAGTTCCTGTTAGCAACCGTGTCCTGCAAGACTTTGAATTATGCAAGCTGTGTGGCAGGTGCTACACCAGCAGCTGCCAACGCAGCTCGCAATAGTAAGTGCCACACACCTGACCATTCAGGCATTGCCAGTAGGGGGCCCCATGACAGCTTCCTCTTCGATCTACCTGTCAATCACAGCTAGCTGACGGGTAGATCAGGTCCCTACTACTAAGAGATTGTATTTAGTCAGACCTCTCGTGATGCGCTCTTCCCCGCTGGCCCCTCCTGATATTCTGTCTCCTCATCTCCCCCCCCCCCCCCTCAGTCTCCTGCATACTTGCTCTGTGTGTTCCGCTGAATCCCCCCTCCTCTATCTTCAGTGCCATATGATGAGAGAACCCAAAGGAGGAGCACAGCTATTCTGCTCACAGGACATGCAGGGAGAGAGGTGAGCTGAGGGAGGAACATCAGTTTGGGGTGGTAAGCTGAGCACAATACCTGGCAAAGTTTAATGCCAGGAGAGAAGTTTATGTGGAAATATGTGAAGGGTTGGAATAGCAGTGAGTGTGTGTTGGAGCCCTGCAGAGTTTGCAGCCCCCCAACCCAATATACATCTCCTAAGCAGGAACACATCACTATCTCCCCAAATATTCTGTCCAGATAATGTGCAGTTCATCTATGACCTTTCCGTTTAACCCTGTGTTATCCAAACTCTTTTTACTGAAAAGTGTAAACTCACCACATAAACACTATGTACAAAATAAAATTCCCCAATAAAGATCAGAACATGATGTTCACATTTGCCTGGAAGCACAATTGAATGAATGCTGATTATTCAGACAATTACAGTATTTATGTTTATTGAGGAAATTGGATGAAAAATACCACTTTTGAAGCGTTCGTGCATATGAGCGTATCATTTTTTATTTTTTGGTGTGGGAGTGGATCTTGGGTGGGAGTTCCCACACTTTTTTCCCCGGGACTTGACCCCTGCTTTTAAAGGAATGTCATTTCAGCCCTGCGGAGTAACAGTATAGAGTGCTGTAATGGGAAAGGAGATCAACAGCCAGGCATAGCATGCAGGGTGGAGGGGGGTGGTCAGGGGGCTTAACTTAGATTTGTGAGGGCAAAGCCCTGACACAAAATCTGGAGCCTGCAGCCCTTCAGCCGCCCCCCAAAGGAGGTTTATCGGTCAGTGTTGGCAGGTATTGGGGAAGGTCACCTCCCGGAGGTGTGTGTCTTTCTCCAGTTGTTGGGGAAGTGTGTCAGGTTGACATCCCTGGGTGTGATGGGTATAGAGATTCCCAGCTGGTGACTTTGAGACACTGAGCTGTGTCATACCTCCCCAGTGACATCGGTCCCATCCGGCTACAGGACGGCACTCTCCTCCTCTTGCCTCACTGAGCTCAGTTGCCATTCCATGTTGCCAGCACACAGCACAGACACTTCCCCATCTTGGGCTGTTCTCACCTCATGTTCCTTTCCATTCAGGAAATGGCTCACAGCTTCTTCCCAGCCAATGGGAACAGAGGGGTGTGGACTGTGGCAGGCAAAGTAGAAGCCCAGTACTGGAGAGTGGCTGTGGGTCCCTAGGGCAGATCAGAGCTGGATTTTGTGGATGATATGATAATATGACAGGGAGGCTGCAGGGGCCCCCTGGGGCTAGGGATGGGGTTGCGATTGTAACCCCTTATGCTACACCCATGGCTTGCATCCTTGAGAGCCCTGCATGGCATGTTTGTATCTACTGTATTCAGATTTGCAGCCATTCCCCATTCTGCCCTTCTGTATTTACTGACAGCGCAACCCAGAAGCGTTGTATACAGTTTGTGTGTGGCCTCATACTATGAATGCCTGCTTGCATTATAGACCTGCTCCTTGCTATGGGGGGGGGGGGCTGAGTAAAGCAAGGCGATGTGGTGAAGTGGCTACTGGAAAATAAAAAATGTAAATAAATACAATTATATTAAAACACTATTTGCTGTCTTACTCTTGCTTGTTATGGTAAGGTGTACACAAATCCTTCAAAGCTACAGGGCCTTGCAAAAGTATTCACCCCCTTGGCTTTTTACCTATTTTGTTACTTTACAGCCTTTAGTTCAATTTTTTTTAATCTGAATTATATGTGATGGATCAGAACACAATAGGCTAAGCTGGTGAAGTAAAATGAGAAAAATATATACATAAAACCATTTTTCAGAAATAAAAAAAACTGATAATTGGCATGTGTGTATGTATTCACCCCCTTTGTTATGAAATGATGTCCACCTGTGTGCAATCTGAGCATTACATGATCTGTCTTTACATATACACACCTTTTTGAAAGGCCCCAGAGGCTGCAACACTTAAGTAAGAGGCACCACTAACCAAACACTGCCATGAAGACCAAGGAACTCTCCAAACAAGTAAAGGGACAATGTTTTTGAGAAGTAAAAGTACAAGGTTATAAATAAAATAAAAAAATATATAATAATATACAAATCTTTGATGATCCCTAGGAGCACCAACAAATCTATCATAACCAAATGGAAAGAACATGGCACAACAGCAAACCTTCCAAAAGATAGCTACATACTAAAACTCACAGACCGGGCAAGGATAGCATCAGAGAGGCAGCACAGAGACCTAAGGTAACCCTGGAGGAGCTCCAGAGTTCCACAGCAGAGATTGGAGTATCTGTACATAGGATGACAATAAGCCATACGCTCCATAGAATTGGGCTTTATGGCAGAGTGGCCAGAAGAAAGCCATTACTTTCAGCCAAAAACGAAATGCCACATTTTGAGTTTGCGAAAAGGCATGTGGGAGACTCCCAAAATGTATGGAAGAAGGTGCTCTGGTCTGACTAAAATTTAACTTTTTGGCCATCAAAGAAAACACTATGTGTGGCACAAACCCATCACATCATCCAAAGAACACCATCCCATCAGAGAAACATGGTGGTGGCAGCATCATTCTGTGGGGATGTTTTTTAGTAGTCGGGACTGGGAAACTGGTCAGAGTTGAGGGAAGGGTGGATGGTGCTTAATATAGGGATATTCTTGAGGAAAACCTGTACCCCTTTGTGTGTGGTTTGAGGCTAGGACGGAGGTTCACTTTCCAGCAGGACAATGACCCCAATCACACTGCTAAAACAATGCTTGAGTGGTTTAAGGGAAAACATGTAAATGTGTTGGAAGGGCCTAGTCAAAGTCCAGACCTCAATCCAATAGAAAATCTGTAGACTTAAAGATTGCTGTTTACAAGCACAAACCATCCAACTTGAAGGAGCTAGAGCAGTTTTGCCAGGAGGAATGGGCAAAAATCCCAGTGGTAAGATGTGGCAAGCTCATAGAGACTTATCCATAGCGACTTGGATCTGTGCTAGCCACAAAAGGTCGCTCTACAAAATATTGACTTCGGGGGGGGGGGGGGGGGGGCATGTTCTGTAAATTAAATGATGCAAATCCTTAAACAATCCATGTTAATTCCATGTTCTGTGTCAACAAAAACACAAAAAATGCCAAGGGGGGGGTGAATATTTTGCAAGGCACTGTAAACTCCAGGCACACAATTTTTATTTATATACATTCCTCAATGGCCACAAAAGATACACATTGAACTTTGTTAACACCAAATGCCTTTGTAAATCTAGATATTACCCTGTAAAAAGCAGTGGTGGCATCATCACTGTGCTATACATAACCTGTCCAGAGAGCAGGGCTGTGAGAGAGGCCCAGCAGGCTCCACCCACTATAGGCTGCCTACAGAAAGATACAGGAGGGGTGCAGACAAGACCAGTCATCCTACACAAATAAAGAGCAGCAGTGACCGTTCGTTATTTCAGGAAGCTCCTGCACAGAGGCAAAGCACACCAAGATTCAAAGTAAAATACACAGGACCCTTGTGTTCAGATAAAAAATTCTAATCCCAGAGTTTTTATTCCAAGACATTTTCAAAATATTTTTAATGTTGCTGCTTCATTAGAATAAGCCCTAGTGATCCTGTCATTGAGATCCTTGTGCAGGCACTTCCTGATACAGGGTGACAAAGTTGTTTTTCCACCTCCAAACTGTGCTCCTGCATGGTTACCCTGTCACATGGGCTTCCAATGGAATCTACAAGTGGCTTTATCAGCACACATTTCACACGCACTGTTATCATCAGGCGACATGACCTGAGAAATGCAATGCAGCCATCACTGGGCAGCTTGTGGCTGCAGGAGATGATTAATAGCATTTTAGCCTGTCAGCTCCTCCCACCAGCCATGATCTGTCTGCATTTCATAGATGACATTACTGAGCCTAAAATAAGATATGTAAACAGAAAATTTATTTATAACTTTCATTAGCATGTTGAATGAGGGGCGAGAGAGGGACCCAGTCAAGGCAGAATACATGCAGATTAAACGTTGGCTTTAATATTACACCAGATTCGCAATCATTACCTTGAGTGGAGAGCTGCAATAAACAAAAAAAAAAAAAAAAAAAACATCCAGCACTGTGCAGGTCATTTACACTTTTATTAGACCGCAACATTAGTAAATCAGCATTTTCCCTCAACAATTCAATAGTGTTCCATTAAACAACAAAGATCAATGATGAACTACATGAGATACAGGCCACAATCCTGCCCTAACCCCTGGTTCATTCCACCTAAAACTGGCATTTCAGTTACAGGTCTATGCTGGTAGCTGCAACCAATCATTGGCTTTTTCTGATTTTCAAGGACTGCAAAAGTGAGATCCCCCCACGAGATTTGTCAGCTCTTTTCCACCTCCTATGATTCTCATTTCTCTTTTGGAATGCGCCATAATGTAAAACACATGAAAAATCCAATGGGGAACTTGTAATGGCCATTGTTGGCAAGAGCATCTGTGATATCAGGACCGAAAAAAAAAAAATCATTGCCCGAGTCCCAAAGAGATATATGAAGCTAAAGGGGTGATTTAAAAAGTCTGTCCCTTGCCCATCCAAAACAATGTGAGGGGTATGTTTATACCCCACCCGTGACCACCGGATAACCACCTCTACAGCGCTACCCCGCAACTTCTTGTTCTGTGGCTGCCACTGCAAAATTCCTACCTGATGCCTGCGCATGCGACCTCCCCCCAGTGGTTTAGCTCTCAAGACAAGCAGCCAATAGTACACAAGAAAGGAAAAAATAAATAAAAAGGGGGGGGGGGGGCGACATTAATACTCCCTTAAAGCTCCAAAAAATAGATGGGTATTTTGCACCCTCAGACACAGAGGAAAGAAACAGCGGGGGACCATCATAAAGGTGCACATTGAGCAGTTAAGAGTGGGCAAGGTGACAGGTTCTCTCTAACTGCGTATACTAAAAAATGAATTATAGGTTATGTTAGGCACTGGCTGCTAAAGTCACTCCCTTTACCATTGTACCTGCAGGAAATATGTTACAGAGTTCCTGCTGCCAACATAAAGAATTGTAGGTAGGGGCCGGTGACATCACATACAAGATGGAGGTGTCCAGCAGCAATCTCAGGGTTTTTAGATTTTACAGATAAAGAACATGCATAAAATGCACATAATCTTATGGGAACATTTTTGTTGATATGGTCTAGCAAAAGGATCTATTTAAGTGGCCTGTGCAGGACAAAACCAATGGGCTCCTGCTTGTAAAGTGCTAAAGAAGGCATCTAAAATATTTAACTTTCCAGATTGTGGGGGGGAAAAAAACAAACAAACACCAAACCAACTAACACATCTCAGCATTCTCTGCCAGTGATAAAGCATGCAGGTTCTTTTCTTGTGGTTTCTAGACACCTAGGGGGCAGCAAGTTGCCTACTCTAAATACTTACAAATCAGGCTGTGGTGGGCCCCATAATGCTTGGATAACAAAGCTTGTCAAGGATGTTATGCAACATTACAAACTACAATTAGCAAAAATAAAATATTTTACAGTTTATTCTGATCATCTATGAAGGTTTTCATTTATCCAGGTCATGGTGCACCTAGTAGTAGTTAATTACAATCAACTGGACTTGTTCTGTATTGTTGAAAATGCTTTGTAGTTATCCAAGCCACTTCTTCAGTTCAAACAAGTGTCAGAATATGCCCCAACATTTATATCCACACAGGAAGCACAGGCATTAATCACCATGGAATGTGTCAAGGCAGATGTTGATTGTCTAAGAACAGAATGGAAAGTTGTGGTACCACTCAGTTCTAGTTACAAAATCACATCCTTGGTGTCAAAGACTATATGTGCGAATAGAAGTACTGGGTTCTGTCTTTTGAATTGAAGAAGTGGCTTGGAGAAGCTAAAAAAAAAAAAAAAAAAAAACTAAAAAAAAAAACTTCAACAGTACAGAACCAGTCCACATGTTTGTGTCTAAATACTGCTAGCTATTCTGGGCATTTAGATCACTGAGAACATGGGATTTAGAAAGTGTGCAAAACTTTCCCATACTCTTCTCAGCTAGGACGATTGCCCTTTAGAGCTACAATGCCATACATGCACAGTAAGGTCATTTTTCCTGAGTTAGATTCATATTTGCCCCTTTAAAGTTTTTTTTCTTCTCCTGAGCACCCCGATCGGAGAGTTCCTTAGAGTTCGTCGCTGTTTTACACCAGAATAGAAGATGAGGCGGAACAGGGCCAAGGGGGCCATAAAACAAGCAAGGGCGCAGTCTGAGCAGCAATAATGCTCCCACCAAAACAGCTAAGGTCAAAGTGCAAGTGCCTCGTGTGGCTTACTGATGCTGTGATGGAGAAATTATTTGGTCCAACAGTTCCTCTGTGCTGTACAACTGGGATGCACAGTGGGTGAAACAACTGTACATCAATCCTTTGGTGTTGCAGGGGTTAGTGCTGGTTTCAAAAAACAAAACAGATAAGCGCTACATCATTAAAACGCAGATGGTTGTAACGTAACATATACCGCCGTCTTGTCTCAGCTGCGCACAGGATGGTGACAGTCACAAACACAAGAGGATTGTGGGTAAGAGGCTTTATCCCCTGTGTGAGGTCAGGACTCATATCGAAAGTCTCCAGGTAAGGGTAGAGCTGTGCCAACTCTTTGTTCCTTCGCATCACGCAGCAGTCGGCATGTTAGGCATGTCCGGCTTCAAATATTTCTGGGGCGCACCTATAAAAATACAATATATACTGAAATTCCTGGAAAGTTCTAGAAAAACTAAATTTGTAATAGCACATAAATACATGTTAGTGTGTAATTGTGGTGGGACATTAGAGTGTATTCTCCTCTGGTGCAGAAACTGATGAATAGCTCTGTGTTCTTTGTTCAGTAATGAGGAATATACCAGGGCTATATACATGTAGAATAATAACTATAATTAAATAATAATAAGACTGTAGTGGAGATAATGTAGTGTAAGCTCCTCTGGTGCAGAAACTGATGCAGCTGGCTCAGTGTACAGCACTGAAGAATACAACAGAGCTATTTTATATAAAATATAATATTATTATTATTAATAATACCAATAATAACAAACAGAAATTAGGTACATGTCAAAATTATATAAAATGTCTAATCTAAATTATTATTCTAAATAATAATGTGTCTTTAGTTGGTATAATAGAGTGTAAGCTCCTCTGGTGCAAAAATGGATGTGACTGACTCCGTGTTCTCTGTACCACACTGCAGAATACCTCAGAGCTATATAAAATTCTAATAAGAATCAATGTGACTGTGCTGGGGATACTAGAGTGTAAGCTCCTCTGGTGCAGGCATTGATGTGATTGACTCAGTGTCCTATGTAAAGCACTGCTGGATATGTCAGAGCTATATAAATGAATAATAGTGTGTGATGGTGGTGGGACATTCTAATTCTATGTAAGCGCCCGATTTCTACGCCATGATATTGCTGATTCTCCCGTATCCCCCACTCCTCCCTTCTCTGTTGGAAATCCTTCACCCCAAACCTGAACAGAATACACACTGGGTTATTTGTTTGCAGGTTCGGTCTTGATGGCTCTGTGCTGTTTGCTAGAGTTTGGTGCCGGTTTGTTGAGGTCCTCCCCGCTCAGCAATGCTCGGATCTCAGATGGGATTTTACCTTGGTCCATCACTGTACACCACTGCTTATACTAGAAGACAGAAGACGAGAGAGGAGGAGACGAGAGAGGAGGAGACAATTACTGGAGAAAACTGTCACAATTATATTTCCCATGATTGGTATGTTTCAACCACTTTATGTCCAGGGCAATTTTTAAATTTTTATTATTTTTTTTCTAAAACCCCACACATTATCTTTTGTCTGAAAGGCCCTGTAGAATAAAAATGGTGGAGGTTGTAACTTTATGTTGCAAGATTTGTGCAGCGGATTATCAAAACTTAAAATTCAGGAAATACAAACTTTAATTTAGTGTACACAAGCTCAAAAACCAATTTTTGTTAAAATATAAAAGATGGGGTTGGGTTGAGTAAAATAGATACCAAACATGTCAACACTCAAAATTGTGTGCTCCTGTGAAACAGCAAAAATCTACAGTACCTGAAGTTTTTAATAGGCAACAATTTAAAAGCCTGTCACTATACAAAAATATCCAGATCTAAACATAAGCTTTAATTTATATCTTAATCCTTACTTTTCTGGCAGGACACTAGGTGTAATCCTGGACTCTGACCTGTCCTTTCAGTCTCCAATCCAATTGCTGTCCAAATCTTGCCACCTTCACTTCTCTAGCATTTCCAAAATGCACTCCTGCTTACTCAATTACACCACAAAGCTATAGATTCTCTCCCTTGTTAGCTGGTCTCAACTATTGCAACTCCTCCTCGTTGGTCTACCACTACTCAGACTATCCCTCATGCAGTCCATCATGAATGGCACTTCCAACTTACCATGCCTCCACTGGCTTCTACTCATCCAAAAAAAAAAAAAAAAAAAAAAACTCAATATACTAACATACAAAGCCATCCACTGCTCTGGCCTGAGCTACATCACCAATCTGATCTCACAATATCACACAAACCATTCTCTCTGCCATTTCCACGAACTCCTCCCCTCTAGCTCCTCCTATGTTCACCTTTCAGAACATCCCTACCTCAATCTGACCGGCTGGCTATTTCCCACTCATTCTGCCTTTGGACGATCCCTGAAAACTTCTATCCTGCCACTACCCAAGAACGTCTGTTTTCCCCATCAACTCATCCCCACCCAGTTAACTTTTGTATCATTGCCCTTATCTTTTAGATTGTAAGATCGCAAGAGCAAGGCTCCCCCAAAACCTCTGGTCTTGAAAATTGTAACTGCACTGTGCAAACTGTGAGATTAATAATTGATCTCAAGGTACCAGTGTATCTGAAAGAGGAACTTCGGTCATTTATAAGAGAGGAAAAAAAAAAAAAAAAAAAAGTTACGAAGGAGCTGAATCTACAGGCATTTCTGTAGAAGCAAAGCCTTGCTAGGCAGGGGTTATACAGATTGGGAAATGCAGTGAGTTCTCAGGTACATTTAGTTTGCATCTGAGATGCTTCAAGCATTTTATGTATTCCCATTGGCTTGCATTAGGGGGGAAAAAAAATAAAAATACAAAACACAGTTCTGATATAAGCAAATTCATTGTTCACCTTGGACACAGAATATCTGGGAGACCCTATACTGCTGTCAGCAATGGAGAACACTGCAGTGCAGCAATGTATGGTCAAAATCAAGACTAATGCTCATAATTTCCAAAGGTAGTGCATGTTTAATTTCCCACATCTAAGTCGAAAAAATAAAATAAATGACAACAGTGGGAAGGCATGTAGACCCAACTGCTACAGAAAACTGCGTGTCCCAGCAAAATGTCACAAATACCCTCAATATTATGCAAAATCCCACAGGGACCTCCCTTAGTACCTTGTGGGAGTGGAAGGACACAAGTTACTTAGATACACTCTTGCAATAATGGGAGGAGCAAAGACACAAATTACTGCAGGGGAAATCTCGCCTTTGTGGGAGGAGCAGAGATGCAAGCTACTGCAGGGAAATCTCACCACTGTAGGAAAAGCAGACACACTCATTACAGCTGATTGATTCTAGGTCAACAGCTCAGCCCCGTGTCAGTCTTGTGTTCCAAAGCAGCGATGATATAAAAAGCGCACTTACCATCTCTAGCTCCTCCCTCAGAGCACATATGGCTCGCTCTCGGCTGGACACTAGCTCCTCCAGGTACTGGTAGCGCAGTTTTTTCCTAGCCCTGCACTCCCGTGCACTCTGCCGACTGCGTTCCAGCTTTGCCTTCAGGTCAATCTTAGCGGGTTTCCTCCCTCGTTTCCCAGGTTTCTTCACTTTACCACCAGATATCTGCCAGGAGAAAAAAAATAATTTATTATGACCTGGGAAAAGTGTGTGTGTGTGCGCACCGTTCAAGCTCGACAGGGAGAGGATATGTTGACAGTGCATCCACAGCTGCTGCTAGAGTGCCGACAGTGGATGGAGCCCATCCTGGCTCCTGCAAAGGTTCAAGGAAGAAAAGGGTGACCCCCTGGAAGTCGCACATCTATGGTGTCCAGGGGTGGACTGACCATTTGGCCACTCGGGCACTGCCCGAGGGCCACAAGCCACTAGGGGGCCCCATCAGGGTTGCCAGCCTCAGTAAAACCAAGGACAGCATGTAAAAATGTGTGTTTTTTTTTTTTTACATCTGTCTCTGAAATGTCCCTTACCGACATCCTTTTGGTCTAAAAATCCTAAGATTATAGCTGGCCCACCTCTTCAGTACCTTCTCAGCCAATAGAAACAGGTCTGCGTATACTGTGTGATTGTATACTGTGTGTGTGTGTACACTGTGTGGTCCCATAATCTCGGATTGCCTGGGGGCCCCATGAGTTGTCAGTCCACCCCTGATGGTGTCCTGCTATGATGAATGGAGTGGCAACCTCAGCCTTGACTCAAAACAGGCCATGCCCCCAGGCTGAGGTTCATCATAGCAGGACACCATAGATTGTAATGTAAATGTAATGTCTGCCCTTATGTTGTAAAGCGCTGAGCAAACTGTTGGCGCTATATAAAACCTGTATAATAATAATAATAATAATAATAATAATAATAATGTGTGACTTCCAGGGGTCACCCTTTTTCTTCCTAGAAAGATTTTTTACTTCACTGACAGCAGCAGACCTCTGCAGGCGTCAGGGCAAAGTAAAAGGTTTTTTTATTTAACAAGTCAATTGAATTCCAGCTATTCCCATAATCTCCTATTAGTTAGGCTTGGGAAACCACCTGACTCCGTCAGGGCCAATCATGGCTTTTAAAATTAAGATGATTGTTCATCGAATGAAACAATTTCTCAAAAGATACAGTTCTTTTATCAATACTGCTGTTATATCACCAAAAAACTGTTTGTTACGGGTGACATAAGATGAAGTCTCACCTTGTTGTCTTCCATCTTCCTGACACCACAGAGAGAACTGCAGATCGGATGAGCTGGGCCTCTAGAAGACGCACAGAGACACCCAATAAGCAGAGAGAGAATATCAGATGGGCTCTTGATGTGAGATTTTGGGGTACCCTGACACCTCTGGAAGGATCAGATAAAAGGGCCCCTGGAACTCTTAGGTCACAAGCTTGTCTCCTGGAACCTGTATGGGCTGTTGAAGTGGAAGTCTGCCTCTGCACTTCTAGAGCTGGGCCCTTGGATTTGGCTACCAGGAAACTCTTGTAGACCCTTCAACCCAATGAAGTGGATCCAAGGACTTACTCCTGGCAGAGGGACCCGATGATGGGCTTCCTGGCACTTATGACCACCACACCAGTTTTTGGCACCTTAGGTGAGATAAGGACTGTTCAATTAAATATGCTTCTGGTGCCTCTGGTGGACCCTTGGATCTGACGACTTGGCCCTGGCACCCTTTGTGGACCCTTAGATCTGATAACTGGCTACTGTGACCTCTGGTGTCCCCTAGGTTGACATGAGAGGCCCTCGGATCAGATGGCTGGCCCCTGAATACCTCATTCCTGATTCAGATGAGAGGCCTCTGTATACAATGACTAGGCTGCCCCTCTAGATCCCCTGGAAAGTCCCTAGAACTGAACACAAGGCCTCCGGAAGGACTGTTTATAAAGCTCCAGTCTCTGAATAAGCAGTCAAGCCCTTTCTTCGGACACCAGGCAGCTCCAAAGAAGACCAGCAGGGAAGAGCTGACTTTGTTTACAATCTTTCAGCTTGCTCTTTTAAAGGCTCATCGCACAGGAAGTAACAAGACACGATGGGAAATGTAGTCTCCCTCTGCTCCCAACGCTGTAGACTGGCGCCGCCTTCCAACTACAACCCCCAGCAGCCATTGCGGCTCTCTTCCTGCGTCATCCAACTCAGAGCGGGGACTGCTGGGTAAACCAGTCTGGACAGGATCCAGGGGGCTGGGTGTCTAGAACCTCACACTACATGTCCCGGCATTCCGCGCGGCCTTCGGAACTCATACTTAGTATAGTAAGCGCTTCTCTGCGGAGCGGCCATATTATTGAAGAACAACAGTCATATTATTCATTGTAGTGGATATAAGAAAATGGCGCCCATAGACAGATACAGCTTTAAAAGATACATCGAGCTCATGTGAAGGGAAAATGATGCAGCTGCTGCACAGGTGATACAATGTAACAGGGAAAGGAATGTCAGCGGTAAAAGTTATGTAACAGTATAAAGAGTGAATGTACTCAGCTGGACACAAAAGGCTGCAGGTGAAGGACGAAAAATTCCAGCATAGACGCCAACTAGGATTAGGGTGGACCTGTGCCAGTGTGCCTCCTCACAGCTGCAAAGATGCCTTCCTCAGCAATTGTCTTTTGGGGCTGCAAAGGCAGAACTTTTATTTTTTTACATTTTAACCCCCTTGTCAGTTCTTTACCATCTGTGTCCTATTAACCACTTCAATACAGGGCACTTATACCCCCTTCCTGCCCAGACCAATGTTCAGCTTTCAGCGCTCTCACACTTTGAATGACAATTACCCAGTCATGCCATACTGTACCTAAACAACATTTTTATCATTTTTTTGTCACACAAATAGAGCTTTTTTTTTTTTTTTTAATCAGCATTGGGTTTTTAATTTTTTTTTTGGCGATATAGGCGAAAAAAGAGCAAAAATATTGAAAAACAACAAATGCTTTTTTTTTTTTTTTTTTTAGTTGCTATTATAAAACTTTGCAAATAAGCCATTTTTCTTCATAAATGTGGGCAAAAATTTATACTGCTACATATCTTTGGTAAAATAGGCTCTGTTTCCACTATTGAAACCCCAAAGTCACGCGATTTACAGTGCGACTTTGCAATGCGATTTTTGATGCGATGTCATGCGACTGGTGAAAACCACGTGAGAACAAGTCGCACCGAAGTTGGAAACAAAGTAGTGCAAAAACCTTTTTTGGAGTCGCTGCGACTTGAGTCACACCAATTAGAATGGGGACCGTTGAAATACATGGGTTTTGACTTGTCATGCGTCAAGTCTCACAATGCGCAGTCGCGGAAACAGAGCCTAAAGCCGCGTACACACGATCAGATTGTTGGAAGGGGATTGTCGGTTCACAGACTGTTGGCCTAAAATCTGACCATTAGTACGCTCCTTTTGACAATTGTTGTCCAACTTTCTGCCAACAAATGTTGTAAGACAGGCTGGTAAATTTTCCGCGGACAACGGCCTATTGTCAGATTTTCTGATGGTCAGTACACAAGTCCGCCACTCAAAAGTCGAAAGTACAAACACGCATGCACGGAATCAATGCTCACCAAACATGAAATTAGCAATAGGGGCCCAGAAAGTGTCGCTCAAGAGCTGGAATTCCTCGTAGTACGTCACTACGTTTGTGTTTGTTGGCTGACAATTGTGTACCATTAGCATGCAAGACAAGTTCCTGGCACACGTCCTTTGGACAAAAACCGGACGCTCAGTTGGCCAGCAATCTGATCGTTTGTAAGAGGCTTCAGTGTATATTATTTAGGCTACTTTCACACTGGGGTGCTGAAGGTTTAGTATTTAGTGGCGCTTTACCATAGTTTTAGCGACACTGTTCGGCCGTTAACAGGGCAGTTTTAACCCCTGCTAGCGGGTGAAAAAGGGTTAAAACCGCCCGCAAAGCGTAGCTGCAGCGCTGCCCCATTGTTTTCTACGCGAAGGGGAGCTTTAGGAGTGGTAAATAAACCACACCTACAGCGCTCCAAAGATTTGGCTTGCAGGACTTTTTTGACCATCCTGCAAGCGCACCGTTCCAGTGTGAAAGCCCGAGAGACAGCAGCGGCTGTTTCAGGGCACTTTGCAGGTGCTATTTTTAGCCCCTGCAAATCGCCCCAGTGTGAAAGGGGCCTTATGCCTCGTACACACGTTCCGATTATCGGACCACAAAAGTCGCTTTCGGACAGATCGTGCGATAATCTGATCGTTAGTACGCAGCTTTCGACAGCCGATCGCGACAGTCCATCCAACCAAATCCGAAGGGACAAACAGAAAAACTTTGGTCGGATGACAGCCCGTCGTACGACAATCGTATAGCCAGTACAGTATGCGTCCGATAAATGTCATTCGACAAACACCACGCATGATCGGAAGCACGAAAATAAACCAGAAGGACACACAGGTCACACGTATTTGACATCATTTAAAATACGTAGCTACGCACGACGGAAGATTGTTCCAGAATCGTACGACAAAAATCTTACACACATTTTGCACTGTTGTATTCGATCTTAGTTGTATGCAACAAAATGTGAACGATCGGTCGTACGATAATCGGAACGTGTGTACGAGGCATAAGTCTCTGTGAAAGTTATAGAGTCTACAAGCTATGGTACCAATCATTGAAAATCAATCACACCTGATCTACTGACGGCCTCTCATTTATTGGGACACCAGCAAGTCAGGACAGTACAAATACCCCCCAAATTACCCCTTTTTGTAAAGTAGACAGTCCAAGGTATTTAATAAGAGGCATGGTGAGTTTTTTAAAGGGGTTGTAAACCCTCAATTTTTTTTTTTAACCGCTTGCCGACCAGCTGCCGTCATTTTACTGTGGCAGGTCGACATGATCCCACGAGCCGTCGTGGCTATACGTTGGCTCGTGGGATCGGTATAGCAGGCGCGCATGCATTGCATTGCGGGGGCGTCGATGCTCGTAGGCGAAGGACGCAATGACCGCCGGCCACATGTGATAGCGGACACGGGAGGCAGAACCCAGAAGTGTGTGTGTAAACACACAAATCTCTGTTCTGCTCTGTGAGGAGTGAGAGATTGTGTGTGCCTAATAGCTAGGAACCACGAACTGTCATTTCCTCTAGTCAGTCCCCTCCGCCTTCAGTTAGAAACATGTAGCAGGGAACACAGTTAACTCCCTAGATCGCACCCTAGTATTAACCCCTTCCCTGCCAGTGACATTTTTACAGTAATCAGTGCCTTTTTATAGCACTGATTGCTGTATAAATGCCAATAGTCCCAAAAATGTGTCAAAAGTGTCCGATATGTTCGCCATAATGGCGCAGTTCCGATAAAAATCGCAGATCGCCCCCATTACTAGTAAAAAAAACTATAATAAAAATGCTATAAATCTATCCCCTATTTTGTAGACACTATAACTTTTGCGCAAACCAATCAATATACGCTTATTGCGTTTTTTTTTTTTTTTTACCAAAACTGTGAAAAAATTAGCTTTTTGAAAAAAAAAAATTTGGATATTTATTATAGCAGTACAAAATATTGTGTTTTTTTTCAAAATTGTTGCTCTTTTTTTTGTTTATAGCGCAAAAAATAAAAACCGCAGAGGCGATACCACCAAAAGAAATCTCTATTTGTGGGAAAAAAGAACATCAGTTTTGTTTGGGTGCAGCGTTGCACTACCGCGCAATTGTCAGTTAAAGCGACGCAGTGCCGAATCGCAAAAAATGGCCTGGTCAATCAGCAACCAGATCTTCCGGGGCTGAAGTGGTTAAATAACAAAGATGTCATACTTACTTCCACTGTGCAGTTCTTTTTGCACAGAGTGGCCCGATCCTTGACTTCTGGGGTCCCCTGGCGGCACTGGTGGCTCCTCCCTGCATCAAGTGTCCACGTTGGAGAAGGTTCTCCCAAGGTAGACACCCATGCGGGCGCGCTCTTGAGTCCTGCTTCTATGTACATTTACACAGAATGCAGGACTTGGCCCCACCCCCGGTGTCCGCATCATTGGATTTGATTGACAGCATTGGAGCCAATAGATGCGCTGCTATCAATCTATCCAATCAAGAGCCAAGACAATGGGTAGAGAGTTAGAGTGCATCTCCGCCAAAGGAACACCATAAGGCATTCTAGGAGCATAAATTACACATCTAACTTCATTTCTACCCATCACACTTTTGAAGGCCCTGGAGCACCAGGACAACGGAAACACCCACAAAATGACCCAATTTTGGAAAGTAAACACCCCAATGTATATTCTATGAGGTATTATGAGTCTTTTGAACATGTAATTTTTTTCAACAGGTTTTTGGAAAACCTGGAAAGAAAATTAAAACTTTTTTTTTTTTACACAAAATTGTCAATTTATATGATATTTTTAACACACAGCATGTACATAGCAAAAATTCCAACTCAAAATACATTTTGCTACTCCTCCCCCCTCCTACAGCCTGGTCACATACAGAGGCCCAATATTCAAGTAGCCACCTTCAGGCGTTCTAGGAGCATAAATTATACATCTAATTTCCTGGCAACCTATTGCATTTTTGAAGGCCCTTCATATTTCTAACACATAGTATGTACTATACATACTAATTACACCCCAAAATACATTCTGCTGAGTAAACAAAAGATTACCTTTAGTTTTAGTAGTGCAGTGATCCACAAAGGAGAGCATCGGTCCAGGCAGCAGGCAGGAATGTGGTCAGCGACAGCAAAAACAATCATCCAGGCAGCAGGCAGCAATACTGTCCATTGTCAGTACAGGCAGCAGGCAGAGGTACTGTCAGCACAGCCAAAGCATTAGTTCAGGTAGCAGGCAGAGATGTGGTCAGCAGCAGTAAAAGAAAATTGTCCAGGCAGCAATACTGTCCATAGTCAGTAGAGGTAGCAGGCAGAGATATGGTCAATACAGCCAAAGTATTGGTCCAGGCAGCAGGAAGGCAAATGGTTTATAAAGTCCTGGGGTCATTACAGGTGGCGATATGGTCAGCACAGCCAAAGTATTGGTCCGGGCAGCAGGAAGGACCATCAAGCTTAGGGCCTCTGTCAGGAAAGAATGGAAACAGAGGTAGAGGATTCTCCCACCCAAATCTCTTTAAAGCCTCTGGTCTCCAGACCCTGTTCTGGGAATTACAAAACACAGAAAACCAAAAACTGTTTTCCTCTACTCAGAACACTATTCTGAAGCCCCTCACATATGTGAGACCCAAGTGTACTAAAGTAGAAAAGCAAAAGATCAGTCCACATGGCAGGCAAAAAACATAGTTCATTAACAGGCCAAGGTTGGTGCACGTGGAAGGCAGAAACGTGGTTTAGAAACATTTAAAACGGCAGGCAAAGGCATAGTCAGTAAACAGGTCAGGGTCAGTTAAAGTGGCAAGTAGAAACGTGGTAGCAGGCAAATGATCCGCACAGGTATTTGAAATGGGGAAATGGCAGTCTGTCAAAAATAAGGGGAACTAATAACTTAAGGTTTGGGTAATAACTTCTGAAGCATAGGCCAGGCCAGGTTGGAAGGGACATTGCGTACAATGATAACTAGTGTCTCTGTTAACTCCTCCTCTGTTTGCCACACATCTCTGCGGCCAACAGAAGATCTTGCGGGCACTCTTACCTCACCGCTCTCTCGTGGCCACTGTTGCAATTCCAGTGGCCCTTGGGTCCGGGCTGTATGAGAGGTCTTCCTCTAAATGTCAGGCTCTGCCTCTAAACACCTACAGTATCTCACAAAAGTGAGTACACCCTTCACATTTTTGTAAATATTTTATTATACCTTTTCATGTGACAACACTGAAGAAATTACACTTTGCTACAATGTAAAGTAGTGAGTGTACAGCTTGTATAACAGTGTAAATGTGCTGTCCCCTCAAAATAACTCAACACACAGCCATTGATGTCTAAACCGCTGACAACAAAGGTGAGTACACCCCTAAGTGAAAATGGCCAAATTGGGCCCAATTAGCCATTTTTCCTCCCCGGTGTCATGCGACTCGTTAGTGTTACAAGGTCTCAGGTGTGAATGGGGAGCAGGTGTGTTAAATATGGTGTTATCGCTCTCACTCTCTCATACTGTTCACTGGAAGTTCAACATGGTAACTCATGGCAAAGAACTCTGAGGATATGAAAAAAATAATTGTTGCACTACATAAAGATGGCCTAGGCTATAAGAATATTGCCCTATAATGGAGCTGCAGCACAGTGGCCAAGACCATACAGTGGTTTAATAGGACAGGTTCCACTCACAACAGGACTCACCATGGTCAACCAAAGAAGTTGAGTGCACATGCTCAGCATCATATCCTGAGGTTGTCTTTGGGAAATAGACATATGAGTGCTGCCAGCATTGCTGCAGAGGTTGAAGGGGTGCAGGGTCAGCTTGTTGGTGCTCAGACCATACGCCGCCCACTGCATCAAATTGGTCTGCATGGCGGTCGTCCCAGAAGGAAGCTTCTTCTAAAGATGATGCACAATAAAGCCCGCAAACAGTTTGCTGAAGACAAGCAGACTAAGGACATGGATTACTGAAACAATGTCCTGTGGTCTGATGAGACCAAGATAACCATATTTGGTTCAGATGATGTCAAGCATGCGTGACAGCAACCAGGTGAGGAGTACAAAGACAAGTGTGTCTTGGCTACAGTCAAACATGATGATGGTGGGAGTATCATGGTCTGGGGCTGCATGAGTGCTGCCAGCACTGGGAGCTACAGTTCATTGAGGGAATCATGAATGCCAACATGTACTGTGACATACTGAAGCAGAGCATAATCCCTTCTCTTCGGAGACTTGGCCGCAGGGCAGTATTCCAACATGATAACAACCCCAAACACACCTACAAGATGACCACTGCCTTACTAAAGCAGCTGAGGGTAAAGGTGATGGACTGGTCAAGCATGTCTCCAGACCTAAACCCTCTGTTTATTATGCATCTGTGGGGCATCCTCAAACGGAAGGTGGAGGAGCGCAAGGTCTCTAACATCCACCAGCTCTGTGATGTCATCATGGAGAAGTGGAGGAGAGCTCCAGTGACAATCTGTGAAGCTCTGGTGAACTCCATGCCCAAGAGAGTTAAAGCAGGGCTGGAAAATAATAGTAGCCACACAAAATATTATCACTTTGGGCCCAATTTAGACATTTTCACATATGGGTGTACTCACTTTTGTTGCCAGCGATTTAGACATTAATGGCTGTGTGTTGAGTTATTTGGAGGGGACGGACAGCAAATTTAGCCCCCTTTCACACTGACGTCCCGTTCAGACCCGCCTGTCAGTTTTTCAGGCGGACCTGAACGGGTGCTCCATAGAGCTCTATGGAGCGTCGGGTGTCAGCGGTGACATGTCCGCTGACATCCGATCCGAAAAAGTGTAACGGAGGAAAAAGCTATTTTTCCATCCGTCTGCGGATCGGATCGGGTGACGACGGGCACTGCGGTCCGTCGTCATCCGATCTCCCATAGGGGAGAGCGGCGCTGTGACAGGTCCGTCCCTGCGCAGTGTGCAGAGACGGACCTGTCATCTCCCTGCTCAGCGGGGATCGACGGAGTGATCCCCGCTGAGCAAACGGATATCCACGGGGCGGATCAGAACTGATCCGCCCCGTGTGAAAGGACCCTTACACTGTTATACAAGCTGTACACTCACTACTATACATTTTAGCAAAGTATCATTTCTTCAGTGTTGTCACATGAAAAGTTTTATTAAAATATTTACAAAAATGTGAGGGGTGTACTCACTTTTGTGAGATAACGTATGTATGCATGGACACATAGTCTAATGTGGAGGGGCATTTAGAGGCAGAAAATAAAAGAAAACGCCCTTAAAAGTGGTGTTTTTGTCATTCACAGTGCATGAGGCCTTACTGTCCCCATTGGAAGATTTCCTCTCTATGCCTGTCCTGGGGATCACCAGAAATTATTTTATTTTTTTCCCACTCTTAGGCCGCGTACACACGGGCGGACTGTTCGCCCAACTTTGTCCGCTGAACAGTGTTTGGGCGGACAGTCCGCTCGTGTGTGGGCTTTCAGCGGACAGTTTCAGCAGACAGTTGGACGGACAAGGTTTTTCGGAAATTCCGAAAAACTGTCCGCTGAAACCTTGTTTCAGCGAACAGTCCGCTCGTGTGTAGGCTTGTTCGTCAAACAAAGTTGCGCGCATGCTCAGAAAGGATTTTCACGCCGAAAGCTATAATGCAGTGTATAGGACGTCGTATTTTTCGTCCCGTCGTACGTGCCGTTCACGTCATCGCGCACGGTTTCAGCAAACTGTTCGTTCGTCGTGTGTGGCCATGTCCGTCCATGCTAATTTTGAGCGGACTGTTTGCCGAAACTGTTGGACGGACAAAGTTGGGCGAACAGTCCGCCCGTGTGTACGCGGCCTTAGTGATAATGGTAAACAGGACAAATAGAGAGTGTGAATCTCACTAACAGGGACACAGACAGCAATATGAAAATGTCAGGTGTTATAATCCCTCTCTTCACTCTAAATCTAAAACGTAAAAAAAGTTTTGCCTTTAGCTATACTTTAACCACTTGCCTACTGAGCACTTTCACCCCCTTCCTGCCCAGGCCAATTTTCAGCTTTCAGCACTGTCACACTTTGAATGACAATTGGGTGGTCATGCAACACTGTACACAAATTTCATTTTTATAATTTTTCATGACAGATAGCGCTTTCTTTTGGGGGTATTTAATCACTGCAGTTTTTTTATGCTAATCAATCAAAAAAATTTTTTTTGAAAAAAATGTTTTTCTTAGTTTCTGTTATAAATTTTTCTAAATTAGTAATTTTTCTCCTTTGCTGATGTGCGCTGGTGAGGCTGAATTAATGGGCACAGAGGCGGCACTGATTAGCACTGATGAGGCGGCACTAATGGGCACTGATGTGGCTGAACTGATATGTGGCACTGACAGGCTTCACAGGGCACTGATTGGCAGTACTTTTGGGCACTGATTGGCAACACTGGTGGGCAATGTTGGGGCTGCACTGATGATTAGGACACTGAAGCTCAGTGGCCTAATCATCAGTGTACATGTCCCCTGTGTGGATTTGCTGGTTATCGGCTTTCCTCTCCTCATGCACTGTCAGCGCAAGGAGAGGACTGCCGATTATGGGCAAATCCTGTTTATACTGTGATCAGCCGTGATTGGACACAGCTGGTCACATGAGCTCACAAGAGCTCTGTGATTGGCTCTTTACCCCGATCTGTGATCAGCTGTGTCCAAGGGACACCTGGCAGAATGAGCCACCCGCGTCACTTCCATTTTCTTTAAACCCTCATGAATTGCAGATTTTGATGAATTGTTTATTTTCACAAATTGGTGTTTGGAGACAACACCGGCAATCATAAAAAGTCCGCTGCGCGATAATATTGTTACTCTGCTACTAACCAAGAAAATGGTTAGTAATAGAGCTTTCTTTTGTTGGTATTTAATCACTGCTGGGTTTTTTATTTTTTACAAAAAAAAAAAGACCAAACATTTTGGAAAAAAAAGTTTTTTTACTTTTTTTTCTGTCAGTAAATTTTGTAACTAAATAATTTTCACCTTCACTGATGTGCGCTGATGAGGCGGCACCTATGGGCACTGATAAGCTGAACTGGTGGGCATTGATGAGGTGGCACTTATGGGCACTGATGAGGAGGCACTAAAATGCCGCACTTATGAATACTGATAGGTGGCACTGATGGGCACTGTTAGGTGGCTGTGATGGGCACTAATAGGCGGCACTGGTGGGCACTGATAGGCGGCAGTAGCGGCACTGATTGGCGGCACTGGTGGGCACAGATAGGCAGCATGGATAGGCGGTACAGATGGGCACTGATGGGTGGTACTGATGGGCATTGGTGGACAGCAGTGATGGGCATTGATGGTCAGCACTGATAGGCGGCACTAATTGCCAGCACTGACTGGGATGGCTAATGGGCACTGATTTGTGGTACTTGTGAGCAGTGTGGGCTCTGATCACTGGCATTGGTGGGCACTGTATGCTGGCATTGGTGGGCACTGCGGTTTTACACTTTATATATTGTCAGTGTGAGGCGAGGAGCGCCGATTACCGCCATCTCCGTGTTTACATGTGACCGGCTGTGATTGGACACAGCCGATCACATGGTTAAAGAGCCGCTGACGCGGCTCTTTACACAGATCGGGGTCGCACTGTGTCCTAGCAACACGGTGCAGCCAAGATCGGGCGCGGGCATGCGGGAGTGACCGCTCCATGCCGCCGTCATATGACGGCGGCCCAGAACAAGACCTGCACCACCCCCCCCGTCATTTGACGGTGGGCGGGCAGCAAGCAGTTAAAGAAAAGCGGAAATGACGTGGTTAGATTTTCTGCCAAATTGCCTATTTTGTCAGGATGCTGTAACTAGTTAATGTCTCCTTATCAGTGCAGCCTATCAGTGCCCATCAGTGTAGCCTTATCAGCGCACATTAGTGAAGAACAAAATCTACTTATTTACAAAATTTACTGACAGAAGCTTGTTTCTTATTTTTGGAAAAAACAACAACCCAGCAGTGATTAAATAAATAAATAAATTAAATACCACAAAAACAAAGCTCTATTTGTGTGAAGATAATGATTAAAAATGAATTTAGGTACAGTGTTGTATGACTGCGCAATTGTCATTCAAAGTGCGACAGTGCTGAAAGCTGAAAAATGGCCTGGGCAGGAAAGGGGTGAAAGTGCCCTGTATTGAAGTAGTTAAATAACAGCAGTCTCTGCTATTCCCTGCTACTGTCCTCTCCACCATTCACAGAACCTTGTAGTGCGCCTCTCTCACAATGCATCTCCGCCACCCAATCACAGAACATGATGCATTGTGGGAGTGTAGTCAAATGAGTTCTGTGAATGGTGGAGATAATGTGGGCAGCTGTGATTGTTTTTTTTTTTTGGCGGGGGGGGGGAGGATTTTACTGGCCCTTAATCACTAGTGTGAACAAGCACCAGAAGACAGCTCTGATGGCTGTGAGGAGGCACAGAGTAAAGATTTGTAGTAAAAGCAGACCCCTGTAGGTAATGGGATATACACCATTATACATACAGTAACTAGTGTATAGCCAACATATATTATAACATTTTAGCCTTGAGGTTTACATTAATTAATGGGGGAGATGTTAGCAATATTATATCACATCATTATTTTCAGTAAGGCTGGGTTCACGCATAAGTGATTGGATGGAGTTTTCCCCACATCAATTCGCATGACAGGCGAATGTGACCCAGGAGTGATGCCAGTCAGTGCCCATCAGTGACACCCATCAGTGCCTACTCATCAGTGCTGCCCAATAGTGCCTGCCAATTATACCACCTATCAATGCACATCAGTGCAGCCTATCAGTGCTCATCAGTGCTGCATATCAGTGCCGTCTATCGGTGCTACCTCATCAGCGCACATCAGCGAAGACGAAAAATGACTTATTTACTAAACCTTCTAACAGAAATGAAGAAATGTTGTTTATTTACTGATTTGGATTATTTTTACCAAAGAAATGTAGCAGAATAACACTTTTGACCTAAATGTATGAGGAACAATTATTTATTTCCAAAATTTTATAATAAAAACACTTTTTTTTCTTTCTAAATTTTCGGTCTTTTCTGTTTTTTTTTTAGCAAAAAAATAAAAATCTAGTGGTGGTTAAATACCACCAAACGAAAGTGTTGTCTCAAAAAAAAAAAATTTAGTTTGGGCACAGTGTTGCATGACCACACAAGTCAGTGGTGGTGCGTCCAATAGGGGCGCCCAGCTATCGTCCCCTCTGTCACGCCACCCCCTCTGTGTAAAATGGATAGATTCATGCATAGCATAGCATGAATCTATCCATGGCCGCTGTAGCCACCCCTATTCAGGCTTCTGGCACCTTTACGGATGCCAGGTGCCTGAATTCCTGCGGCAGGAGTGTTTTTTTTTTGAAGCACCTGATTAGAGCCATAGGCTCTAATAGGCTACAAAAAAGTGGAGTGCGAGCGCAGAGCATTGCGCTCGCAAGCCACCTAGGTATATTAGAAAAGCAAATGAATATTTGCTTTTCTAACACTGATTGCCTCTCAGCCATTTATGAGGCACGGGTCTAATACCCATCACCTGATTGGCTGAAGGCACAGGTGCTACAATTGGACGTTTAGCAGAACAGAATGGAAGTGGCTGCATATAATGGGCACAGTGGCTGCATATGATGGGGCACAAGTAGCTGCAAGTGGCTGCATATGATGGGCACAAGTGGATGCATGTGACGGGCACAAGTGGCTGCATTTGAGGGGCACAGTGACAGCGTTTGATGAACACAAGTGGTTTAATTTGACGGGCACAGTGGCGGCATTCGAGGGGCACAGTGGCGGCATTTGAAGGCACACAGTGGCTGCATTTGATTGGGCACAGGGGTGGCATTTGATGGCAGAGTTGCTGCATTTGATGGGGCATAGTGGTGGCTTTTGATGGGCACAGTTGCTGCATTTGATGGGGAACAGTGGTGGCATTTGACAAGCACAGTTGCTGCATTTGATGGGGCACAGTGCTGGCATTTGACAAGCACAGTTGCTGCATTTGATGGGGCACAGTGCTGGCATTTCATGGGGACAGTGGCTGCATATCAAGGGCACAGTGGCGGCATTTGATGGTACAGTGGCTGCATTTTTTTTTCCAGTATTTTTATTTCAGAATTTTTTAGTTTGTGCCACCTCCCCCACAACAATTTTGAGCACCAGCTGACACTGGCGCAAGTGTGAGCAAGGGGGTAAAAGTGCCCTTTATTGAGACCTGAACTATAATTCACAGGCTGGCATTGCTGAACACTTTCCAGAAATGCCAATTGCCTGGCTGTCATGTGAGCCTTTGGCTTATAGAACTGTATTCAAACATCAATGCTGCCCCAGGTGCGGAAAAACAATGGTTCTGTTTTGTACAAGCTCCGCCCCTTGTATCACGGGATCCTGATTTATTCTTACAGTATTTGGTAAAATCCAGTGTTAGGATGATGTATTTGAGGAAACATGGAGTGCGCTGTATATGCAGCCTGTATATTTTTCATCCACCAAAGTGAAAGAATGGACAGTGAAGTGTGCAGAGTCTTTGAACAACACTTCACCATTCTCTCTACAAAACTGCGGGATATGTCAGCGCAATAGATGCTCAGGTGGTACACACAGATAAGGCTCCACCCCTAGCAGATCTCTTTGGTTGCTGATTGGTTGGTTGTCAGCGGTGGCTCCCCCAGTTTAGACAGGACTCCCTTGCATGACATCACCACCCCGCCCCATTTCAATGACGCACGTTCTCTGGCCCGCCTAGCGCCGACCCCCAACGCGGATTGGCTGACGGTGACGTCATGCGGCTCTTCTTCCCGGTGAGGTCATCGTAACCGTCCGGAGGACGGTGACCCGACTGCGAGGCCTGATCGCCCGAGAGCGGGTGAGTACAGCGAATGACGTCATGGGGTGACATCGGAAAGTTAGAGGGGACAGCTGTCACCTAGACATTCCTCTTCCCTAAATTGCCCCCACCTGTCATTTGTACCCTTTACAAATCTCCCCGCTTCCTTTCTCTCTGTCTGCCCAGATTACCCCCCAACCCGATCATCAACTATCCCACCCTATAGAAACTTTATCCAAAACTTTTCTCACCCCCCTTCTCCCGAACCAACTATATGCCCTCCCCCTTTCCCCCCACCATCACCCCCTCTACCCTGCTTCTCCCCCCTTTCTTCCCTATTGCCCCCTTTCCTCCCTCCCTATCCTGTTTGCTGTGACCCATCTCCTTCCCCTGTTATCTGACCATCTCCACCCAACTATCTGCCCCTCTTCCCTTCTCTACCTCTATCTGCCCTCCTGTATCCCCCGTCCCCAGCTGGTCTGCCCTCCGGTATCCCCCGTCCCACTGTCTGCCCTCCGGTATCCCCCCCGTCCCACTGTCTGCCCTCCGGTATCCCCCCGTCCCACTGTCTGCCCTCCGGTATCCCCCCGTCCCACTGTCTGCCCTCCGGTATCCCCCGTCCCACTGTCTGCCCTCCGGTATCCCCCCGTCCCACTGTCTGCCCTCCGGTATCCCCCCGTCCCACTGTCTGCCCTCCGGTATCCCCCCGTCCCACTGTCTGCCCTCCGGTATCCCCCCGTCCCACTGTCTGCCCTCCGGTATCCCCCCGTCCCACTGTCTGCCCTCCGGTATCCCCCCGTCCCACTGTCTGCCCTCCGGTATCCCCCCGTCCCACTGTCTGC